>NC_133324.1:570509022-570817540 GCF_042186555.1 Aquarana catesbeiana
TGCTGGATTTACTTGTGATTATCGCTAGCGGCTGCTATAGCCATTAGCAATAATCACTAAAACCTATAGTGAATATTGCTTTCCAATGGGACTTTATGAGTTGTGCCAAATAAAGTGGATACCAGTATCTAAAAATTACAAAATTTATTTCATACAAAGGATAAAAACTTTCCCACTTGATCAGGAGACAGAAAAATCTTTGATTTGTATGTATACAACAACATTTTCAAAAAAGTATTGGGGAGGCACATTAAAGGTACCACAAATATGCCAAGGACCACAGTCAGATAAAATAAGGTTCTCAGAAGAGGTTCCATCTGGGAGCCGATAGAAGGGCAAACCCAGGTCGATGACACACAAAGGAGCCAACGCAAGCAAAATCCTCACATAGGAATGTTCAAAAAGACCAGGCTGATGATTTGCGTCCTCTCTTGCTGCCACTTGCTGCGGATGCATATCCTTTTTGAACATTCCTCTGTGAGGATTTTTCTTGTGTGAGCTCCTTTGTGTGTTTTGGCTCAGGGTTTGCCCTTCTATCGGCTCCCGGATGGAACCTCTTCCGGTGACCTTATTTTATCTGGCTATGGTCCTTGACATATTTCTGCCACCTTTGATGTGCCTTTCCCATGCTTTTTTTGAGAATTTTGTTGTATACATGCAAATCAAAATTTGGCTGTCTCCTGATGAGGTGGGCGCTACTCCACGAAACGCGTACAGAATACAGTTTAAATATGCATTTATTAATTTGTTTTAGGAATTCTGTATATGTGTAACGCTGAAGTAACACATGTATGTTACACATATGTATACATTGTTTTTTTCTTTTGTATAAATACATTTTGTAATTTTTATATCCTGGTATCCACTTTATTTGGCACAGCTCATAAAGTCCCATGGACAAGCAATTTTCTCTGTAGGCTTTATGGAATCTAGGGATTGAGTTCTGCAATCGTCTCTGCAATTGTGGCCTTTTTTCTTGTGTTATATAGCAATAATCACTGTTTTTCAATAATAAATAGTTTAATGTAAGTAACCTATAGATGGGCAGTTCAGACATGCTATTTATTTTAAATATTCATAGTCCAGCAAAACTAAGAGAAAAAAGCACAAGCAAAAAGTATTTATGAGTATGCAAATGTGAAGAGTAGGAACAACCATTAGGTGCTTTCCCTGATTATGTCACTTCCCACTGCCAATTAAAAAACAAAAAGGGTAACAAGGAAATTCAGAACCCCCCTGTAAACAAGATGAGAAGCATCCGTCTACTGCTGTGCATCCTATTGCTCTTCCATAACTTCTCCATAATCTATGGTGAGCCTGTAATAATCAACAAGTTTATTTCTTTTTACTATGATGAATTATTTGCTACTTTTATGGAAACTTATTTAGAATGCTTTATTGCCATCTATTTAAACTGGTAGCAGAAAACTGTGCAAATGGAAACATGGATTGGGTTGTAATTGTCACCAGGTCTTGGCTTTTATTATAATTAAACTATAACAATTTGCATGAGTTTTAATATCAATGGGCACTATAGTAGATACTTGTTCACTATATTTAAAAGATTGCAGAATTTGTCTGTTCAGTTGCTAGTGATGACCTTTACATCTCCCAATAAAAATGTTTAAATTTGGAAAAGCTAGCAGGATTTTAGAACAGAACATAGAAAGCTTAATCTTAAACTGGCTGATACCTAACATTGAAGTCTTATATTTTAATGGCTTCAGATAGTCATATTAGAATTAATAAACTACTGTTGTAATAGATATTGTCCTATAAGGACTATGTAAAAATAATACAATATATAAGTAAATGGTACAGTTTGAGATGCCTGCCAGCTATGCCTCTGGAAACAATATTAAAGGACACCTAAATTTATAATTTATTCTTTATAATTGCTGATGGTAGACAGAGGGAAATAGAAACAGAAGCAAGATCACGGGGCTGTAGAACAGGACAAGTCAGTGAAAAAAAAATTGTTTTAGTTAATGTTGTCATTGCCCAGTACTCAGTGGTAAAAAAAAAATCAATGGTGTTGGCTCTGTTTATTTAAATAGCTAACATTTTGCAGAGAGAAATCATCAGTTGAATGGATTTCCACTTTTCCACTGTTTGATGCAATTTTGTTTGTAATCCTTTGGGAAATTATTCTATTTCATTGTTACTTCGTTACATTATTATGGGCTCATGGGTTCAAAAAATATTTACTGTTTACTAAATCAAAATAGTTAATTATTGCATATCAAAATCTTCTTTTGTGAGTGGGATATTATATTATAATGAATAACTGTAATAAATAGAAGTCCTTAATTAATGGGTTAAAAAAAAAAAACTTAAGTATAAAGATCTAAGTTTAAAGTAAAACTAACAGTTTAGTAAAAGTACATGTACAGGCATACCCCACTTTTAAGTACACAATGGGGTTTATTTACTAAAGCTGGAAAGTGCAAAATCAGGCTCCCTTCTGCATAGTAACCAATGAGCTTCTAACCACAGCTTGTTCAATTAAGCTTTGGCAATAAAACCTGGAAGTTCATTGGTTTCTATGCAGAAGTGAGCCTGATTTTACACTTTCCAGCATTAGTAAATAAACCCCATTGTGTACTTAAACGTAGGGTATGCCTGTATGTCCCAATTTGCATTTAGGCTAATTCAAAAAGAATAGATAGGATGAAGTGTATATATATATATATATATATATATATATATATATATATATATATATATATATATATATATATATATATATATATTGTATATTGTCTCGTTTTGTTGTGTACTACTTGCTGGGTCGTTTGGGGTGTGGCAGTATTGCAATGTTCTTTTGTATACTAGAAAGGAAGTTGGGACTTTGTATGAGGCAAGTGGCAGCTAAACAAGACAAAATATATATAGTGACTAAATTACTTTATTCACATAAAAGGGGGTATAGAATCACACTCAATATGCAGTACATTAAAAACCACTACATTTGAAAGAAGTGCAGTTCATAGACATATGAAAATGACATATATAAACATATTAAGTTCATGTGTATATACAACCTAAAAACCAAAATGGCAGCACATTCAAGTTAACAATGTATGGAGTGTGTACTCCATGTAAGAGAATAGCAAATAAGGGGGTTGATAATTACAAAAATAAATAACTAAAACGAGTTTGCATCCTATCTACGCATTTCGTCGGGCGTCACTCTGATGTCACGACATGTGCATCTTTCCACACTTCGGCTGATTCATAGGGGGAGCTTCTCAGTGCCATCACGGATGTCGGTGCCGCCCGGAGGTGGACGCCTCTCCTCCTCTATCATGCCTAGCGTGATGCTGGAGGTTACCCATGGGTGGGCTAGAGGCCCCAAGCATGCCCTACTGTTTATGCTTTACCTGCACCCATGGTCATGTTTTACATTTTGCACAATCTGTCGCCTGATACATCTATCCACGAGGTAATCACCTTGGTACATTTAGATTGCCTTTTTTGCTGTGCACAATTTTTCGTTTCTTCATGTATTCTGGTGTTCATATCCATATGACTGTCTTACACACTTTGTACCTTAGCCTCATTCACTTGGGTATGGTCCTTTGGTTCCTATTGGTATGATCTCATTCTCTTTTACTCCTTTTACTTAATCTCCTCACTGGATTTGGTCTTCACTTGGTTCACACCACCATTATTATACACAAGCTCTGTATAGCATACCCCCCTTTCTTTTCACAGACTCCCTTGGAGCCTTACCTTGTGTTACCACCCACACCATATGGAGAACCTAACTTTCTGGGGAGTGTGTTTGGGCATTCACTCCATGTGCGGTGTGGCTTTCTCAGCTCCTGGGTCAGACGACTCATTCTAGTTTTCCGCCCGGTTGCAGTTTTACATACCCCTGTTTTTCTAGTCCCATGTAAATATTGAGACTGTAACAATTTCCATTGCCTTTCCTTGATACTAGAGTTCTTCCCAGAACTTACGGGTATCTATATTTATTTGTTTTACAGACTAACGGATGCATCCATTCCCGATGAAGTGTCTTTACATGAAACGCGTAGATAGGATGAAACTTCGTTTTAGTTATTCATCTTTGTAATTATCAACCCCCTTATTATTTGCTATTCTCTTACATGGAGTACACACTCCATACATTGTTAACTGGAATGTGCTGCCATTTTAGTTTTAAGGTTGTATATACATGAACTATCTGAATATGTTTTTATATGTCGTTTTCATATGTCTATGAACACTGTACTTCTTTCAACATTTACATTATGTAGTGGCTTTTAATGTACTGCATACTGGGTGTGATTCTATACCCTCTTTTGTGTGAATAAAGTCATTTAGTCACTATATATATTTTGTCTTGTTTAGCTGCCACTTGCTTCATACAAAGTCACAACTTCCTTTCTATTATTCATTTGAATCAGGGATGGAGGCACATATTATCATATGTATACCTCATTTAAAGTCCCAAACCTTTCCCCCTCCTTCTCAATGTTCTATTGTGTCTGTCTGCCTTGGATATTATGGGATGTGTATGTAGATTAGCTGTGAGATTGGTGGGGCGAATTTCTCGAACAGCTCTCACTGCTGATTGGACAGTCTACCCCGCCCGGAATGCAAAGGTGGGGGGTTGTCCAAAGTATTACCTGTGTTTTCAATAAACAGTCCATGTTCAGCAACCAAACGAGTATTGTCTTGTTTTGTGGTTGTTAGCTGTTGGAATATCTGATATCTATATTCAGACTGGGAGGAAGCGGTATATGACGAAAGCACTCAAGTGGAGTGTGGAACGTTTCGTTACATGCACCACTTAGGATATATTTATTTTAGAAGAGGCCAGTGACGTCACTGGCGGATGTGCATTGGGCTCTGAATGGACCGTAGCCTGCCAATCTGGAAGGAAGACTGGGTGAAGATGGAAGCGCTTCGTTGTCAGGTAAGTCTGTCATAATGTGCTAGTATGCGGTGCATACATTTTGATTAATCCATGGCCATTCCCACTTGAGAAGTCAATCTAATGATTGGTTTCTCTGTTGGACAATTTTAATTCGATCAGCGCATACAGCGAATTAGCTGCAGCACTGACCAGTGTATTCCGACAGCAGAGGAGTAAACTTTTGATCAGGGTCATCTGGGTAGTTTCTGCTGTGATTATGATTTAAAAATAGTAAACACAGTTGATTGATAACAAATGGCTTCAGCCAAACACTAACCATGAGTGAAAGAAATGTTTTTGTGTTATCATTCATATTCTCTGAAAAGTGACCAAGAAATCATACATTCTGCCAGGGTATGTAAACTTATGAACACAACTGTATGTGGAATTGAATGAGCAAAAAATTCCATAATGGTTTAAACTTTTTGTTCAACTGAAACCCTGCTCAGTGTCCCATAGAATGAAAAAACTGTTGATTGTGCTCCCAACCGATTAATAAAGTGAAGGTCCCTACTCACCGAATGAAGTTGACCCTTATTACCTTACAGCAAGAGAGGTCAAAAGCGCTGTATGGTCTGAATGACCCGAGGTACTGGAAACGGCTCCCGTCAGTGTCTTGTGGTCCGTGGTCCCAGGAAACAAGCCCAGAAAAAAAACCTCCACTCTTCCACACTATACGAGATCCAGACCGCGATCAGGTCTCAACGATCAGAGGCTCCACACCTGAAATCTGATCAGCAGCTCATTGCCACCATCCGTGCTGCAAATGGACAACCATAGAATGTTCAAAAATAGAAGAAAAACAGGCTCCACATAACGTAAACCAGTAAGGCTCTTTAATAAAACTTTAAAACAAATGCAGCTCTCAAGCAGGTTGATGGAAAACGACAGCTTGCTACAATCAAATGGTAATCATTCAAAGTCCCCACAAACTCTCCAAGAGATCGATATAAGCTGGCTGCATACCATCTAATTCCGCGTACACACGAGCGGATTTTTCGACTGGACTGGTCCGACGGACTATCCGACAGACTTCCAACGGACTTTCCGAATGAATGGACTTGCCTACACACGATCACAACAAAGTCCGACGGATTCGAACGTGATGACATACGACCGAACTAAAATAAGGAAGTTGATAGCCAGTAGCCAATAGCTGCCCTAGCGTTGGTTTTCGTCCATCGGACTAGCATACAGACGAGCAGACTTTTCGATAGGAACTGGGTCCGGCGGAGTTCCGACGTAAAGATTTGAAACATGTTCCAAATCTAAAGTCCGTCAGATTTTCGACCGAAAAAGTCTGCTGCAGGTCCGATGAAGCCCACACATGGTCGAATTGTCCGCCGGACCAGTCCCGTCGAAAAGTCCGCTAGTGTGTACGCGGCATAAAGCTTGATCCAACACACCTTGCGTCCTAAGCTTGACATGTTTTGTCATAGCAAATGACGTCATCAGAAGGAGCTTCGCTTTTTACCTCTCTTGCTGTAAGGTAATGAGGGTCAACTTCATTGAGTGAGTAGGGACCTTCATTTTATTAATTAGTTGGGAGCACAAGCAACAGTTTTTTCATTATATGGGACACTGAGCATGGTTTCTTTTGAACAAAAAGTTTAATCTTTTATGGACTTTTTTGCTCATTTATTTCAATATATATTTATTGGTCTTTATGTATGATTTAATATAGGTTTAACATCGATTCAATATTGTTCACTAATTTTGAACTAGGCACATTGCTAGAGCTGTTTGTCTAAGGATTAGTTTTCTTATGGCACCACCTTTTTTCTACTATCACTTGACTGAAACAGCTGCTGCACCAATACATTGTAGTTAATTGTTTACTCTAGGCACGAGTGTTTTCACTTGTATGTTTACTTTGGTACATGTACCAGATGTGACAATTTGTTAGTTGTACTAATAGGTTATAAAAGAGGAGGTTGAGAAATATTTCTGATTCGAAGAATCCCAAAATTGTTAACCTTTCTAATGCTAAAACTTTTGCTAACTACCATGGTGGGTACACATCTCCTCTAACATTTAATTGAATAGAGTAGCCAAGCCTTTCTAGACATGGAATTGATCTAGAATCCAAGTTACTGGCAAGAGAAGATTTTGAATAAGCAGATTTCAGACTAGAATACCCCTTGACCTACTATAAACGTAAACCTAAAGTATATATTCCTTCTCTAGCACCACCCCCAAAGGACCTGCTGGTTAAATTTTGGGTTCTCTGTTCTGCGCCACGACTCCAAGAACAACCTCAGCCTCCCTGGTACATCTGGTTGAATAAAATTACTGCAAGCACAATTTACAACACAAGTGAGAAATACCTTCCCCCTGGCTGTGGGATATGGCAATAAATACACACACAAACCTGTTTAGTGATAAATACGCTTAATCTATTGATTGACTATTATAGCATAAGTAACAGTTAAACTGAATTGAACACACTCAGCAGGCAGGTTAGCAATAAACAATGCATATAAACTTTAAATGCAACAATGGTACTTATAAATCCACACTAGGTTTTGAGTGCACTCAAACGAATTGTAAGAGAACTATTAGTTCCCGTTCAGTACGCACTCGCGTGCATGCGCGTGCACACGATCAGATGTGTAAGAAAACTATTAGTTCCCGTTCGGTACGCACTCGCGCGCATGCACACGATCGGATGCAGATGCCAATTACGCGTGCGCGACGGACGGCGTGCACGCAAGGGAGCGCGCCCCTAACGCCAATTGGCGCTAGCCTATTTAAGGAAGTGCTCTGCCCTCAGACCGGTGCTGACTGGTCTTCAGCTGTACCCTGATACCTGAACCCTGCTACTACTTGCCTGATTACCTGTTAATGTACCTGGCTTGCCTTGACTCTGCTTCTGGATCCTGTTTCTAACCTGACTACCGGCTTCTGATCCTGGCTTCCCATTGGACTCTGTTTATGCCTGCTGCCTTGTACTGCGCTGCTCAACTGTTACCAGATCCAGCTATCCACGTGACTTTGCTTCTGCCTGCTGCCTTATACCCTGATGCCCGCCTGTTACCGAACCTGGCTACCCTTGTGACTCTGCTCCTGCTTCTGGCGTGTCTCCTTGTTACCCTGCAAGTGCCTGCAATCACAGTCCTGCAACCTATGCTGACTTCCTGCTGCAAGTATTCCAGAGACTTTACAGCACCTGGCGTTCCAGCACCACAGATCCTGCAGAGTGCCTCCTTAAGCCCAGCTGGTCCTTGGTACAGAACCCCTTATCCTGGTCTGACGGTGTCTCTGCTCATCCAAGATTGCATCCTCCGCCACCAGTTTCCGGGTTTGCAGCTGCAGGCACTTGTGTCCCTCCTGGTCCTCGGTTGCCGCTGTTCCACTTCCAGTGGAACCTGGACTGGAGATACAAGAGAGGCCGACCTCGTCATTTCAGTCTCCAATCAGGTACGTGACATGAATAGACAGAGGTATAGTACCCCTTTAAACAGGCCAGCGGATAGAGCTTCAACATAGTTACAACTGGGGCAGTCCTTAGTCCTAAGTTTCATTGGAGCTCGTTGGCACGCGCCGCGGCCTTCAGTAAGGCCTGCATGCAGTATTAGAGCTATGGGGTCACTGGTTAAGTAGCTCCTAGTGACTTCATTCCCTAGCGGTGGTAGCAAGTATTGGCTGCAAGGCCAGCTCACCAGTCCCAGTAACACTGATTTAGTTGCCCCTCCGATCAGGCGTCAATTCACTTAGGTTGCTTAGGGTGACTCTGGCAGGCAGCACGGCAAAGACAACATCCCGGAAGTGGCTCCGTCTCTCCAGGATCTGGTTCCAGAACTGCTTCCCCACACTGTAGTAGCTTCCAATGGCACCTCGTCCTCTCTCCACACTGGCCCCGATAACTTGCTGCAGACTTAGGAGATTCCCCAAATGGCTGTGGATTTCTGCCAATTCAGGCTTTGTCTTTCTCTGGCTGACAACCTTGGGCACAGCTATTTTCTCCTCACTGTCTCTGCACTGTCATGTCAGAGCCTTTTCTTTACCTGGGCTCCTAGACTCTCTCTCTCTCTTCCTCTGAAAACACCTCAGCCTCCTCAGCTCTTCCTGAAACTCCCCTTTTTCCCAGTGTCCTCTCTGAGTTTTCTGGAAGGACAAGTCAGCATCTCCCTATCCCCATCTTGTGGCCAAAAGGAGAAATTGCATGACAATAATCTTTCATTGGTCCATGACAACAAGCCTGCAACACTTCGATAAGATTTTTGTTGTTAATTATGTAGGTATTAACTTTAAGCCTTGTAAACACTACAGTGGGTTGCATGAAAAAAAACTGACAGCTCTGGTCCGAGCCGCTGTACTAACCATGCGAGATTAGTCCAACAATCTCCCCCGTTGAGCTGTTGTGTTGGGACGGGGGACAGGGGGACAGCCCCCCCCCACCAGAACACTCTGATCAGCGCTCTCTGCCATTGACTGAGGTCGACTGCTGATTTTCCAGCATGCACATTCGACAGAAGCCGGCTTCTGTCGGACAGACCAACATACACACAGGCAGAATGTCGGCCGGTATTTTTTGTACCGGTTAATGTCTCCCAACATTCTGCCCATGTGTATGGGGCTTTAGTGTCTATAACAAACACAGTGTCGTTTTTGGAAACAATTACAAAAAAAATTGTTATATCATGGTAATAATAATTACCAATGTGTAGCGGTGCCCCCGTCCTCCAGAGGCCTGAAGGTGACCTCCAGAGTCAGGGGCAGCTGACATTCCTCCTCAGGATGCAGGTCACTAGTCATGGTGGGTGTAATGCAAGTTGGAAACATGGGCGCCAGTCACTTTTTGAATGCAACAAAAGATTTTTTATCGTCTCCTAACAAGAACTGGGGGAGAGAGGGTTTAGTTCCAGGACACCCTTAGGCAGATGCAAAAGCAATTGGCAGACTCCGCAGATCAAAAATAAGAATAGGCAGACAGCGATACGGGTAGGGGCCCTTTAAGCTGGATGCAGCGCACTGTATTTGTAGAACTGCTGTCTCCTATAGCAACTGAAATTTCAACAGTCAATATAGATCTGCACACGTAACTCACAGTATCCCGTTGTAGACCTTCTCTCACATCTCACAGTATCCCACTGTAGATCTTCACACTGAGCTCCCAGTCTCTCACTAGATTTCCAAGATCCCAGCCGCCGCTGGATGCCCTGAGCTCTTCCACAGCTAACCCACTGTATACTCCTCAAGCTTCGCCCACGCTACCCACTGGGTCCCTGACTTGACTCAGCAGAAGCTTTCCCACTTCTTCACCGTCCCCAGCTAGTGAAAATGCTGCTCTGGTACTTCTTCAGACTTCATGCACTGGCCTCTGAAAACAGGTGAGGCTCTCCCTTGGTGGCAACGATTTCCCCTTTACCTCTGACCTTTATCCCCACTTGCCTCTGGTAACAGGAGTGGTCATCATTTATGGCAACTGCTTCTCCTTCACATCTGGCAACATTCAGTTCCCCGTCCGGCTGAACCTCTGCAACTTGGCTAGGCTCCCGACCTGAAGCCCCAACCCCGCACTGCTCCTCACAGTCCTGGATAGGCCTCAGACAGCCTAGCAGCCAGGTGCTCCCGGATAGACCTCAGGCTTCTGGCCTAGCAACTGGGAGCAATATAACACATGTCCACCCATTCTTCCGTCCAGGTGGCACCGAACCCCAATCACTTGACTCCTCCTGAATAAATAGGCTCTCCCAGCAGGCCATGGGGTCAAAGAGACTTCTACCAATTGGCTGGGACAACCTATCCACTCCTAGCCCAAATTCACTATGCCCTTGTCATTCTAATACCACAGGCTCCAATGCCACCTAGTGACAGAAGAGATACGTGCACCAAATTCAGGTTTAGGGCAAAAGTCAGTGGATCACCCTAACAATTAGCCAGGCTAGTTACCACCTAGCCAGTGGCAGTGCGTCCATAAGGGCACACGGGCGCCACCCCCTCTTTCCAGCCACCCTCTCTATCACCAATAGATAGATTCATGCAATGCATGAATCTATCCATGGCTGCCGCTGCCACCCCCTATTCAGGCGCCTGGCCCCTTTTCGGGTGCCAGGCGCCTGAATTACAGCGGCGGGGGGTGTTTTTGAAGCACCTGAATAGAGCCATAGGCTCTAATAGGCATCAAAAAAGGTAAACAGCGAATGCCATGCTTGGCGCTTGCAGTTCACCCAGCTGTGTTAGAAAAACAAATGAATATTCACTGAACCGCTTCTCTACCAATCAGGTGCTTGGGTCTGTTACCCATCACCTGATTGGCTGAAATGACAGGCGTTGTGATTGGATGCCTATCAGGCGTCCAATCATAGGAGAGGACGGGAGGAGAGGACAGGAGAAGACATCGAGGACATGAAGGAGCATGGTGGACACCGCCCGCCGCCATCACCCGCTGCCCCACCAAGACAGGGTAAGTGCTGGACAGACGACGGGCAGGTGGGGGGGGGCCCAGTGGCAGCATTCGATGGGCACAGTGGGAGCATTTGATGGGCACAGTGGGAGCATTTGACGGCACAGTGGGAGCATTTGATGGGCACAGTGGCAGCTTTTGATGGCACAGTGGGAGCATTTGATAGGCACAGTGGCAGCATTTGATGGCACAGTGGGAGCATTTGATGGCACAGTGGCAGTATTTGATGGGCACAGTGGGAGCATTTGATGGGCACAGTGGGAGCATTTTTTTGGCACAGTAAGAGTATTTGATGAGCACAGTGGCAGCATCTGATGGGCACAGTGGCAGCATTTGATGGCACAGTGGCAGCATTTGATGGGCACAGTGGCTGCGTTTGACGGCACAGTGGCTGCGTTTGACGGCACAGTGGCTGCGTTTGATGGGCACAGTGAGGCTGCAATTGATGGGGTTTTTTTCAGAATTTTTCAGTTTGTTTGCGTGCCCCAAAAATTTTGAGCACCAGCCACCACTGCACCTAGCAAACTAAATTTGTGAGAGACCAGTTTAGGACCAGGGTGCTACAATTGGATAAAGATGTGACAGATATGAACTTTAAAGTGTTTACAGTGTATTTCCACTTTTGCAGCCAAATTGGGATAATACCTATGTTAATACCTGTGTTACATGTTCATTCATATAGCATAACTTATAACCTAAACATTTCACATTTGCTGCTTACCTTTTACTTGCTCTTTCCTGAAAACTCCAAATCTGAAGTTTTTCTCTCCTTTACAGAGGGGCACCACTATTCAGAGGGAGCTAGGGAGTTTAAGTGACATTAAATACTGGTTTAAAACTTTTTTTTTTAATTAGGTATGTATTTGTAATTTAACAAACCTTCTATTGTCCTCAGCCTTCTCCAAATTCCTTTTTTTGCTGCTGTGATCTGACTTCCTGTTAGAGGGTGGATATGTTCATTCTCCATTGTCCTGCTGTATGTAGGAACATAGCCATCCTATCTAGCTTTCTCCAGAAATGGATTAGGAACTATGGACTATGGGGTTTTATGGATTATTTTTGGAGAATAAGGACATTGTTTAGTGTCACTTTAGTGCTTACTATATTTACTGTGCTTGCAGATATCATTATCAGTTATAAACTAGATTTGAGGGCTGTCCGTCCTAACAGAGGGTTAAAGATCTAGAAGCTGGGCTTCTGCATTATATGTAAATGAGGGGAAACTCAGTGTGTCCATCTTTGTTAGTGGGGACAGAATGAGTTTCCTCTCATTTCGAGTAGTTTGGAGGCCTGCTCCAAAGGTTGTCGCAAATGTAAATGAGCCATATTGGTGTTCTCATAAGTGCTTGCAACAGTTTTCATTCAACCAGGTGTGTAAGAGAAGCTGAGGTTGCTCCTGGAGTCGAGATGCAGAACAGAGAACCCAAATAACCAAGTAGCTCCTTCGGGGGGAGCACTACAGCAGTAATAAACCCTAAAAAAAAAATGTAATATATTGCAGTTTACCAGTCCTTAGATGTGCTGGCTGCATTTGTTTTCTTTTTTCAGATTTCTTCCCTTTATTATCACCAGGTGTTCCAGCAAGTAATATAGATACATAGTTAAAAAAGACACAAGTCCATCTAGTTTCGCCAATAAAAAACACACTTCCTCTCTTAGGGTGTCTGCATTCTGGATGAAATAGTACATCAGACGCCTTTGGACAGCAGCATTATCAGTCTGGGGAAAGGGTAGTGTATTAGACTTGCAAATTTAGATTTAGACTTGAATAACAAATTGAAGTTAAACTTCAGCTAACACTTTATAAGCAATTACAGCAGCATTTTCTTTCCTTTTGGGATACAGCTTTTAGATAAATAAATAAAAGCTAATCATTGTAAGCACCCCTGTCAGTAGTAAATGATTTGCTCAACCCTCTAACTGCCACTTTATCCGGACAGCTTGGTCTGTTAAACATGGTTGAAAAATAACAGACTTACTGTCTGGTTCACCAGGTGCAAATAAAGGAAAACACCTAAAAAAATGCAGCCACTGCATTTAAGGATTGGTAAACACCAGTGATATTGGAGGCGAGCAGTAACAACTAGGCCTCACTTAGCAATGTCCCATCAACATCCTTGGAGTATTCCAGTCATGCTTCAGATGGTACAAAAATGGCATACACATTTAGAAGGGCATTATTCAACTTGTCAGAGCTGCACAGTTTGTTTTTATCTGCATAGGCAGTTTTTTGGTGAAGTTGAACTAAGCCTTTACATATTTGCAGCAGAGACACAGAAGCCACAAATTCTTTCCCCAGTTTTCTATAGAAGCAGAATCTTGGCAGCCTTGCAGACCTCAAAGGTAAACATACAGCAGGTGTTTCTAAGATGTTAGAAATCACTGAAACCCAGATTGAGCCTGGGTTCACATTGGAGCGATTTGGTATGCGATTTTATGGCATTGCGTCGCCGCACCAATTTCCAAATGTAGTGTCTGTACTACTTTTGGCAAATTTGGGGTGCGATTTCCATAGACATCTGCGCAGCAACCCGGAACAGAATGAATTCACCCCCGAAGTTGGGACTGACATGTGGGAATGAAATCGTGCGAGTTCAGCTGAACTCGCACAATTTCATTCCCCCTGTCAGTGTGAACCTAGGCTCAAAGTCTTGATTGTGATCTTAAGCCTAGGTTCACACCGACAGCGGGATTGAAATCGTGCGTATTCAGTTGAACTCGCACAATTTCATACCCACATGTCAGTCCAACTTCAGGGGCAATTTCAGAGACATCTGTGTGGGTTCATGCATAGATGTCTATTGAAATCACACCCGAAGTTGCCAAAAGTAGTACAGAAACTACTTTTGGGAATCGTTGTGGCGTTGCACTCATTCGGACGGTCCCATTTCCGGTAATAGCCACCGATTTGGCATGCCATTTGAAATGTCAAATGGCATGCCAAATCGCATCAGTGTGAACCTAGGCTTAAAGTACTTCATATGAAAATGAACTATTTTACTGTACATGCAGCTAGAGAGAGGTCAGGGATGGCTTGTTTTAAAGCTCTTTTGCTGCTTGTTAAAATATGTAAATGCTTTAATGTATACTGGCTGTGAACAGGTGCACTTTATAGGAAATCTAAACTGATATAAAATTAGGGCTGCCCTTTTTGCCCCCTTCTAAAAATAATGCTTGTTTCCTGGCCCTTAATACTAAATGGCCTAGAATAATCAAACCGACTTTAAAACTGATATCATTTGACATACTTGTTCTAAGCCCCGTTCACATCAGGCTTATTTGACATGCGATTTGACATGTCAAATCGCATGTCAAATCAAAGCCTATTGCCAGAATTGGCACCATCCGAATGGGTGCGATGTTGACTTTGCGACGCCATACCAATTCCCAAAAGTGGTTTCTGTACTACCTTTGGCGACTTCGGGGGCGATTTCAATAGACATCTGTGCATGAACCAGCACAGATGTCTGTCAAATCGCCCCCCCCCCCGAAGTTGCAATGAAATGCGGGTTTAAAATTGCGTGAGTTCAGCTGAATTTCAAACCCACCTCCAATGTGAGCGAAGGGTTGAATCGACATGGAAGCCAGACAGCTAGCTTTTTCAGTCCAGTATTGGCAGTCTACTTATTCTCTATGTACATATATCATTTAAGTCTCTATTTTGTTTGATATTTGATTTCATAAGGATAATCAAATCATTACACATCACTTTCTTTTCATCCTAGGTATGCCATGGGAAAGTAACCAGTTTCGGGGAAGATGCACGTGTCTGAAGGAAACCAGCAAGTTTATCCATCCTAAAATGTTTAAAATTTTGAGAATTATAAAGGAGAGACACTATTGCCAAAAAATGGAAATTGTGTAGGTATTCTTAGACTGCTCTTTATATTGCTTAATAATATTACCATTACATGATGTTTTCAAAGTTCATAGCTTTCTGTTTTTGAGATTTATCCTGTAATGTAAATTTAAGCAAAGCAGACATTATCCTCAAGCCTGACCACATGGGATAAATTGTATTTCTACTGTGTGCTGCTTCACAATGACTCTTTACCTGTAGGGCCCACTCAAACATGTTACATGCTATGCAATATGTTGCCATTCATTCTGAATACTATGCTGGCAGAATTGCTATGCACATTCTGGTGCACTTTGGTGCATTAGGCAGCCCATTCTGGGTTGTCTTAACACAGCGCAAATTACCAAGTGGCATAACAAGAGTTAGCACATGTGCACTAATACACATGTATACACACATACATACATACATACAGTGTGTATATATATATGAGGGAATAACACACACCTGGCCATGGAACAGCTGAGCAGCCAATTGTCCCATTACTTTTGGTCCCTTAAAAAGTGGCACATATACAAACTGTTGTAATTCCTACACCTTTCACCTGATTTGGATGTAAATACCCTCAAATTAAAGCTTAAATTCTGCAGTTAAAGCACATCTTGTTCGTTTCATTTCAAATCCATTGTGGTGGTGTATAGAGCCAAAAAGATTAGAATTGTGTCGATGTCCCAATATTTATAGACCTGACTATATATATATATATATGACTATATATATATATATATATATATATATATATATATATATATATATATATATTTTAGTTGGCCCACCCTTTGCAGCTATAACAGCTTCAACTCTTCTGGGAAGGCTGTCCACAAGGTCTAGTAGTGTGTCTATGGGAATGTTTGACCGTTCTTCCAGAAGCGCATTTGTGAGGTCAGGCTATGATGTTGGACGAGAAGACCTAGCTCTTTAAGTTCAGTTTACATCAATTTTAATTTCCTGTTCAGTTCAATTTACATCAGTTTATATCAATTCAGTTTACATGAGTCTATATCCGTTTTTGCAACAATTTTTTTTAGTTGTAGCAAAAACCAGAGGTGACAAATGTATAGACAAAAAAAAGTTCCTTGCCTAAAAATAGACATAAATGGAACAGATAAAAATGGATGACATCCATTTACATCCATCCTGTTCTGTTTCAATAGATCTGGACGTTGGCTGCTCTGTTTAAAAAAAAAACGGAACTGAACGAATGAGGATGTAAACTGATTATTCTGTCGTTTACATTTGTCTTTCCATAGAAATAAATTTCGGACTGTTTTTCATCCATCAATAGATGGATGAAAAATGGACAGATGGAACAACCGTATGAAAGGAGCCTCAGCTGTACAACTCAGACATCAGTGGCGGCCCGTCCATTAGGGACACAAGGGCGCCACCCCCCCCATCCATGCGTCCAGCCCCCTAATCTACATGCAGGGTGCTGGATGCATGGATTCCAATGGGGGAGTGGGTTTTTTAAGCACATGATTGGAGCCAGAAGCTCTAATAGGCTTCAAATATAGGGTGGGCTCGGGGCACAGAGTTGTGTGACAATAGCAAATGAATATTCACTATTCTCACACCGATCCTCCTCCCGACCATTTAGGGAGCCCCTATTGGCCAGGGAGTCCTAAGACACACTTCCTGATCCTGTGCGGCCAGGAGGAGAATCTCTCTCTGCATTCTCCCTGGGAGAATCTGTGCCGGTTCTTCCTTCCCCCTGCCTCCATAAGGTAAGGCATCTGCCGTCCGCCTCTCACAGGGGGTTGTTGGGGGAGGGCTTGTGATGGCCGCAGTCCATCTCCCGGTCTCCCGCGCAAGGGGGTTGGGTTGTGATGGCCACGGTCTGTCTCCCGAGGGGGAGTTGTGATGGCCGCCGTCCATCTCCCGGGTCACTCTGTTATGTGGACCTTGTACCGAGCTCTTTGACTGCCAGGCAGTGTATTCTCCCTGCACTAGCTGTGATCTGCACAAGGATAAATACATTCTATAGAAGGATGTAGTGGTGCTGTCATCTGCAGGTATAAAGAATCCCATGCACAGTGTATAATATAATGTATAGGCTCTGCGATCTGTAAATGTATAGAATCCCATGCATAGTGTATAATATAATGTATTAGTCTTATTGCAAGAAAGTCTTACCTTAGATAAACTTTGCATGACCAATGCCTGCTATAATCCTCTAAGTGCAGACAGGCAATTCCAGGTACACAAGACTCTGCTACTAGTGTAGAGAGAGAAGCATAGCAGCTCTGATCTCCTTCAGCCACACAAGAATTTCTTAACAATGCGATGTAGCATGCATAGGCTGTAGAGGTCCTGTGACCTCCTGCAGATACACACAGTGCATGGGCACAGCAGAGCAGATGTACAGACCCAGCAACTCCGCACGGGGATGGTGGGAAACCCTCATAATGGGCAAAGCAGGTGTACAGACCTGGGAACTCAGCACAGTAATGGTGGGAACCCCTCATAATGGGCACAGCGGATTGCAAATCTGGGAAATCTGAGATATAACTAGTAGCACCCCTGAGACAAGAAGAAACTGGCGGGTGATTTATTCCAGCATCCACCAAACACTGTAATACCAGTTCTGGGTGGACTGACCCTTTAAGCTGAGCTGCAGCATTTTCTGAATGTACCGATCTTGTGCAGCATCACAATAGTATATTTTTTTACACTCAGCAGCACGGGTACGGGGGACAGATCCTCATTTTTGTCCTTGTGCACAGCTTCCTCTGTCGCCAACATTCTGACATAATCTGTCAGTTTTTTTTCCACCGCAGCCTATTTTTAGAACTTATGTGCAAATTTGTTTAACCGCTTCCCACCCGGCCTATAGCAGAATGACGGCCAGGCGGTGGTTTCGTTATCCTAACTGGGTGGTATATGACGTCCAGCAGGATAAGCTGCAATCGCGTGCCAACTCATCAGTGCCCATCAGTGCCGCCTCATCAGTGCCTGTCAGTGAAGGAGAAAACAAAATTTTATAAGAGTGTAGCACTAACTCTCGGCGGAGCTGCTGGTTTAAGCGGGCTTGTTACCTTCACTCTCCTTCCCTCTGTTTCACCGGCACCGGGTCTAGGGTTCCGTTGAGTTTACCTCTGAATGATACACGCACCAAAACTTGAGTATGTTTTCAATGCTTTATTAAACAATTTACTAAGGAAGTAGCAGGTAAGAGGCAGAAAGGAAACTGCAGAAGAAACTCAAATATCTTCTTGTAAGATTCTTGAGAAATGTCCTGGTAGAATTTGGATATTACAATAGAATGCGCTCCCCTCGTGGGACACACTCTTTGCACGCCTGGATAGGCCTCTCTCACTTGCCCAGCAGCCAGCACGCAGCACGAACAAAAGTCTCTGCCACAGACTTGCTCGGGATAAACCCGCACAATCCTCGGCCACAGGATGTATTGGTCTTTCTGCAATGAACGTCAGTCACAGTGCTTGAACCTTTAAGCCAACCCGGCAACACTATGCTGTATAGTTACTTTAGGATACGTCCTCCAACCGAGTCACCAGGCCCCTCTCCAGACCAGCACGCTGCGTGATCCTTCGCTGACGGGTCCTCCCCTGGGATCTCCTCGGTTGTGCAGCCTCTTCACTCTGGCTAGACAGCTCAGGACCATTCCTCGGCCGCTGTGGTAGGCCCCAGACAAGCTTCAGGGCCCCAGACAAGCCGTAGCGATGTGGGCCTCCGGAACAGAGGACCACGAGATTGCTCTCTAACGCATACCTGTCGGCCAGGAGGGCCAGCAGGTGGCTGTAAAACGAACCCCACATAATGGCGTCTGTCCCATAAATACCTTCGCCCAGAATGCAACTCGGAGGACCACCTCCACCGAGTTGTCTCCGGGACAGAAGAGCATCCATACGCTTTGACACGTTGCCTTTCCAACACTGACCAGCGATAACAGCGACACCCACCGGTCAGCATGGAAACACACACAACGTCAGCCAAGCCGGAACAGAGGCAAACTTAACCTTCCTAACGAACAAATTACTAAATTTACCTAACATATGGTAGATCGCAAATCTACCAGCGCTACAAGAGAAACGAAGAAAAACTTTTTTTTTTCAAAAATTGCGGTCTTTTTTAGTTTGTTTAGCAAATAATAAAAACCAATGTGGTGATCAAATACCACCAAAAGAAAGCTCTATTTGTGGGAAGAAAATGATAAAAATTTAGTTTGGGTACAGTTTTGCATGGCCACACAATTGTCATGCAAGGTGCGACAGCGCTGAAAGCTGAAAATTGTCCTGGGCAGGAAGGTGCGAAAGTTAAAATTTCGAGCACCAGCCGCCACTGCAGACAGTTAACACTTGTTCAGACTTAATGGTACCAGAGCCTTATCTAGCCTGTCTGATCTGGAGGTGCAGTAAAACAAGTCAGGGGGCGCACAGGATAAAAATAATATAAAAATGAACCCCTTCCCACCCTGTGTACACTTATAGGGGCCTCACAGAAGCGCAGTTCTTTTCGTGAGGCTGCATATATGCCTACATATGTTTGTGCTGGCAGTGTGCTGTGCCCCGGGTCCCGTACTAATGATTGGAATTCAGAAAGATACAAGGTATCTTTTTCTCCTTGTTTGAGGAGAACAATGTAAATAAAAACAAAAGATAAAAAATATAGAAAAAAACAGGTAGATCAGGGTTTGATCTAGGTCAGGGTTAGGGTCAAGGGTTGGGGGCAAAGGTCAGGGTTAGTGTAGGTAGGATTTAAAAAAAGCAAAACTTTTTTTAAACTAGTATCAGCGTCAGTATGTTTTAGGTAGGATAAAAAATTAAAAAATAAACTAAATGTGCACTATTGTTTCTGGTCTCTACTACGGATACAAACAACATACACATATGTGGTATCGCTGTAATTGTCAGAAGTAGGAAAATTTATGCTGGCTTGTTCTTTGATAGTAGGTTATGGTAATAGAAAGAAATATATAGTCACATTTAAAAAAAAAAATTTACTATTTATTTTTTTTACTACTTTGCACCAGTTTTCCGTTGATAATACAAATAAATCAGAAGATTTCCATTACCACTTACCAAATAAAGCCCCAATTTGTACTGAAAAAAACAAGGTATAATTTATCTGTGTACACCAAGTTGTTGCAATGGTATGTACAGTTTTACTAACACAAAGTTGGATTTGTTTGCAAAACTCAGGACTTGTTTCACTTTAATCATGAAGGGGTTAACAATACCCCATAAGGGTACTCTGCCTGCCTTTACTGTTAGGGCGTGAAAACAGTGTGAAAAATGTGAATAGGACTAGGATAAAGAAAGACCCATGGCACCCTGAGACACAAGAGAAAAAAAGTTTGCAACGAGGTGAGTAATGGGTATAGCAAAAGAGCACAGTTGGAGGATTTGTAGGAGGGTTAGATTAAACAGAACCTGTGCGTATTTACCATATACACTGCACACATATGCAACAGTCTTTTCACCCACAAATAATGCTAAAGGTGGAGAAGGAAGAAATGCTACTGCATCAGTGTGAGGAAAAATGCCCTTGCCTTTGTGTTAGTGAGAAGAAAAACACAAGCTGGCAGTACATAGAGGGGACAGTTGATGGTGGTGACAGGCAGTAATGAGGGGGCAGATAATGATGAGAAAAACAGGCAGCACAGAGGGGGCAGTTGATGGTGAGATCAAGCAGGACAGAGGCAGTTGATGGTGGGGATAGGCAGTGCAGTAGGAGGCAGTTAATGTTAAACAGGCAGTACAGAGGGAGGAGGTTGCTGGTGAACATGCAGTACAGAGGAGGAGGTGATTGTGATTGAGCGTTTGAGATGGTCATGCCTACACCAATCCATCAATCTCCCTAGATGACCCACTAAATAACATCTGGTTATGTCTGGCAGGACTATCCCTCCATAAGACTTGGGTAAGCATAGAAGTTGTTCTTTGAGTCTAGGGATTTTTCTAGGTCCAGAAAAAGCTATAGAATGGGTTCGCTTGAGGCCGGAAGGAGATAGGGATGTGGACAGGCAAGGATCTAACATTTTGTAGAAAGCGTGGGAAATTAAGGGTAAAGGTGTCTTTTAAGGAAGATGAGATTAAAGTAGCCAAATATGTATTGGCTTAGTATGTCCTCTTAAATTGGAAGTTAAATAATCATCCTAATGCCCATAGCTTCTGAGTTTAAAAAATTGATATTCAAAATAGGAGAGCTCTCCATATTGTGCAAATTCTTTTAATAGTTTGGGGAGAGAGATAACTGGGTTAGTTAGGAGAATAGAAGATCATCTGCGTACACAGAAATCTTATATTTTCTCTCTCCGATCTGAAGTCCTTGGCTGTCAGAATCTCCCATAATTGTGCAAAGAAAGGGTTCTAAAGCACAAAAGAGAGGATAATGGGCAACCCTGACATATTCCATAAAAAATCTTAAAAGAATTTGGGAAGACTCCATTAACCATGACTGAGGCCAAGGGGGTGGAGTGGATAGCATTGAGCCATTTTAATGTATTTTCCCCTAAAAAAAAAAAATGGGTTGCAAAACCGAGGTTCTGAATTGCCAATTGATTTGACACAGGCTTCCTTAGCCTCAGTCGTCACTTCTTATCATACCCCCATGCCAAAATTTAGGAGAACCCAGGAACTAACCTGCAGCACTGATACTGGTTAATCAATGTGTTATTATATGTTATACTGTACACCTCTGTGGGTATTTTTATAATTTTGTAACTGTACCTTTGCAGTGAAATGGACTATATGTTGGAATTATGTATGACGTCAGTATTTTCTCTTATTTGTTGCAATCCTCTAAAAAAAAAAAAAAAAAAAAAAAAAAAAAAGTGTTCTACTGGGTTGACGTTAGCACTCTGTGCAGACTAGTCAAGTTCCTCCACCCCAAACTCGCTCATCCATGTCTTTATGGATCTTGCTTTGTGCACTGTCAGACGTTCCAATACTTTTGACAATATATTGTATATTAGTGGCAGCCTCTCCACAGCCAAGCAGAGTATCTGCTACAGAAAGCCTCTTGTCCTGGATCAACAACCAGCTGGACACTGCACAAACTCTCAGGGTGGAAGCCGGGCATCCAGAGGGTGTGACATCACAGGGGGGCATGTCAACACATTTCGGGGTGGTGATACCCCTTTGCCAGGCTTTTCATGTTAATTCTTAATCCATTTACTACACTTAGTGGGTGGCATTTTTGTCTTTTCCTCTTCCACCTGACTGGTGGACCAATGTATCTTACTTATAACCACAATGCACGTACTTTAAAACTATGCTGTAAATCTTCCATTCCACACCACTTCATTCTGTACACTGGGTTGTACATTCCGTATTCCACACTGCCTTATTCTGTACTCTGCACTGCACTTTTCCTATTCCACACTCTCTTATTCTGTATTATACCTATTTTTTTACCACAACGCGCTGCAAGCACGCCACATTTTATCCTCCAATTAAAACTGTAAACCATCCCCCCAGGAAGACCCACTTTTAAAGGCCACTGATCAATTGAGAGCGGAATTCAAAAGAGACAATCAGTTTTATTATAAATTTATAATGTTCATGTTTTACGTTCTAGAAGGATTTAAAGTTGAAGCAGTTTTAAGCCCAAAACCAAAATGAAATATATTGCAGCTTACCAGTCATTAGATGTGGTTGCTGCATTCATTTCCCCCTTTTTGGCTTTTCGCTCTCCGTTTTCATCTGGTGATCTGGCCAGTAACACACCTCCTGTATTAGAGTATGGCTCAGTGGTGGCTGGTGGTATATTTTTGGGGGGTGGCAAACAATACACCCAGAGCCAACCCCCCCCCCGCTCCGTCGGTTACCAGCCCCGCACTTACCCCATCTATGGCAGGGGGAAGCGATTCCCTCTGGGCGGCCGTTTCCCCCCCTGCATCTCCGCCTCGGCATCACGGCGGCCGTGCATCTCCTCCTCTTGGGACCCGCTTCCTGATTGGCTGGGAGGAGCATCAGTGTGACGATAGTGAATATTCATTGGTCTGCGTTCCGAGCCCACCCTTTTTTTGAAGCCTTTTAGAGCCTCTGGCTCTAATCAGGTGCTTAAAAAAAAAACCATTGGAATCCATGCATCCGGTGTCCTGCATGTAGATTAGGGGGCCGGACACATTGATAGGGGGTGGCGCCCCTGCTTCCTGCATTACAGGCCACCAATGGTATGGATGAATAAGCACAGGGTGAACATTTGGACATCAACATTGTCAGTCTGGAGGCAGAGTAGTGTTAAATGTATTAGCAGATTTAGATACACAAACAAATTGAAGCCAAACTCCAGAAAACACTTTATATGCAGTTACAGCAAACAGTTTTTTTTCCTTTTGGGATAAAGGTTTTCCATAAATATATAAAAGCTGATCATTGTAAGCACCATTGCCAGCGTTAATAAGTTTATCTCATCCATGTAACTGCAAGAGCATTTTCTTTTGAAAAACGACAGATCACCAGATGAAAATAGAAAAAAAAGGAAGCCTCAAAGAGAAATAATGCATCCGTCACATCTAAGATTTGCAAACTGTAATATAATAAATATAATAAATGTGTGCTTTTAGTTTATTACTACTTTAACACCGTTTAGTCGTTAGTATTGTTCTATATATCTGAGATCGATCGAGCAAGGAGTTTTATTTCAATTTAACTGCAGAATTGCTCTGATCTTCTGTGGGGCTGCTCAGATCACAGGCCCTATACATGAGTCCCCCCCCCCCATTCCTACTCAGCAATCTTCACAATGTTTTGTTCAGTATTTTCTGGCTTGAAATTAGTGTTGGTGTCCGATCTTATAGCCGCCTGTGACGACCCATATAAATGCAATTTGTGGCCCCTTTTAGACCCACTATGATGAGGATTAAGACTGGGTTCACACTATCTTCGCATGTGACTTGAGAAAGTCACGTGACATGTGATGCAACGCGTCGGGAGGAGTAGTCAGTGACGGTATCTAATGTGATTGTCAGCACAGCAGTTGCTGTATGAAGAGCGGTGTCTCACATCTGACCATTTTTATATAAGCGCTATTGCTACTACATAAATGTGAGTGGAATCAAATTATTAGTGATCCATATAACTTGTATCATTGCGCAATGATGCACTTCTTTATTTATTTCATGCCAAACATCGCTAAATTTGTGGAGTGGAACAGCAAGCCGATAGCCATCCGTTCACTTACACCCAGGCTTTAGGTGACTGGTATAGGAGCTGTACCCATTTAGAGAAGTTAGGCCCAAATCCAAATCTATGAAGGCATTCCCAGTGGTACTGCCATTCGACTGAGTCAAAGGCCTTGGCTGCATCTAAAGCCACCACCATCCGAGTTCCAGAGTTTTCATGAGAGGCCTGAATGTTCATGAACAATTGCCTGATGTTCATAGCAGTCTTTTTTCCCTGGCATAAATCCGGTTTGGTCAGGGTGGACTAGTGAGAGTATGACTTTATTTAATCGGGAAGCAAGATTTTTGGCCAGTATTTTTATGTCGAATTGCAACATGGAAATAGGGCACTAGGATTCAGGGTAGTGGGGATCCTTACCCGGTTTACGGAGAACTATGATTTGAGCTTCCTGCATTGAGGATGGGAGTATTCCCTGATCAAAAATAAATTGGTACAGGGCCTTCAGTTTGGGAATGAGGATTTCTGAAAAGGTAGTGTAAAATTCTAGGGGTAATCAATCACGACCTGGTGCTTTGGATTTGGTTAGTTGGGACAGGGCATCAGTAATGTCACAGATAATTATAGGCGCTTCTAGCAGTGTGAGTTGTTCAGCATTAAGGTGGGGAAACTGTAGATTGTACATTCTCTAATGTCTTGTTGGACGTGCGTGCACTGTGAGTTATATAGATTACTATAAAAACTTTTGAATTTGGGCGCAACTTGGGGGGGGGGGGGGGGGGGTCAGTGAAGGTAGTGCCATCTGAATCCATTAGGGGAAACTACCACTGGTGGTTTATCATCCAAGTGGGCTAGGTACGCCAACAGTTTCCCTGATCGTTCCCCATGTTAAAACACCAGCTGTTTACAAAAGAATAGGCGCTGTCTGGCCTTTCCTGTATACAGCTGTGTGACCGTGCG
Organism: Aquarana catesbeiana; assembly: GCF_042186555.1. Lineage (NCBI taxonomy): Eukaryota > Metazoa > Chordata > Amphibia > Anura > Ranidae > Aquarana > Aquarana catesbeiana. Next base: position 570,534,264 of record NC_133324.1, read on the forward strand.
GGCTTGTAGCTTATCTCTATCAATATTTTCAGGAGAAGGGTGGGTTTTGAACGCCTCCTCTAGTTCTTGTAATTTGTCCGATGACAGCTGTAGTATAAGCTTGGATGAACGTTTGAGCCTATTTATCCTTGGGATATGATCCTACGCGCATGTATTTTAAATAAATCCCACACTATATCATATGTAGATGAGTCCTGATTATCAAAGAAAAACTGACTTTCCCTAGCTAAAGTATTGCGTACAGGCAGTATAGACAGCCAGTAGAGACTGAGTCTCCACATGGGAGTGGAGGACAACACTAGTAGTGAAGCTGTCATCCAGCAGGGGGAGCGGTCAGATAAGGCTCAAGGAGCAGAGCCCGTCCCTATCACTTTGGGCAGAAGTGCCTTGGAGACAAATATAAAATCTATTCGAGACATTGTGTTATGGCTAGTAGAGTGACATGTATATGCTCTAGTGGTAGGGTTTTGGTACCTTCACACATAAATCAGTGCAAATTCAGTCAGTGTGCGGTACAAACGGGTATGCTGCAGTACAGTGGCATGTGCCTCAGTCTATACTGGACAATCCAGAGCAGGGATCATGGTCATGTTAAAATTGCCCATCCACACAGCTGGGATCGTCGGGCACTGAGCCATAAATGCTAGTCCCTCCGTAACTACTTCCGAGCTGTATGAAGGTGGGACATAACAAGCCAGTATCAAAAGGGGAGACCCACCCAGTGCAGCATGTAGGAATAGATATCTGCCCTGCCGGTCCAACAGTAAGGAAATCGAAAGGAGTAGATTTAGCAATGAGGATAGAGACCCCTCTAGACATATTTGTGTATGTACTATGATAGGCCCATCCTATCCAGGGGCGTTTTAGGGCAGCTTGTAAGTGGCCGTAACATGGGTCTCTACCAGAACGTCTGCTTTTTGTGATTTAAGCGTACAGCTGCCCTCACATTCCTTAATTTTGTTGCGCACCCCCCGCACATTACATGTGAGAAATTTAACAGAGGTCACTGGAGATATGGGCACCATGTGAAAGGATATTAGCCAATCGGACCAGAAGGGCAGTAGCAGGGCTGCAGATAGAAACCTTTAACAGTATGCATTGTACCAAGCAATATTTAATGTACCAACATAAATCCTTATGTGCAAGTAGTAAACTGTGGAACATGAAATGTAAAAAACAAATCAACCCGTAGCTCAGTTGTGTTGATTGAGCATTCCCTAACCCTCCCAGCTCCTCACCCTTGGTGAGAGCAGGCTGAGCTGGCTGGAGGTACATGACTTAAAATACCTGAACGCAAGTCAAAAGTTACTAACAGGAACTGAAGGCTGAACCCCATTATAGGGAAAAAGAAAAAAAGGATTACGGGGGGGCGACTTTTCACTGTACAGTGCGTGGTAAGGTAATGGAGGGAGGTCAGTCCCCCACAAAATTCTTTCCGTTGGGGACCACTTGCATCAAAACAGGGTAGTGGAGTAAATATTGCCTGTCATCAGGGTCTTCTCTGGACACAGCAGGTATTGAGGGAGCAGAAGCACCTGGAGTGTGCCAGTTTATTATCCAAATGGGTAAACATATGGAGGGATTCGAGTCAATTCGATGCGCAGATTTTCCCCACCCTGTGAGTAAGTTGCATTTTCAACAAAGATTTGGGCTCCAACACAGGAAAGAAAAATGGTAGGCGATCATACAAGCCACAGAGGCACCGTAACAATCGGGCAGCTAAGCAGGGCGTCCGCATTGATGCAGCCATGCAGAGGCCATGGCTGGGTCCTCAAAGAATTGTACCCGACCGTCCTTTTCCACCCACACCCTGGCGAGGAACAGCATGGCGTACTTGAGGTGTAGGGTGCACAGGCAGCGTTTGACATCTTGAAACTGGGATCTCCATCTCTGTACCTCATTAGAAAAATCTGGGAAAACCGCAACGTGAACGTTTCCCACAGGGATGTTGCCTTTCTTTAGTAAAACATAGAATTCTATCCCTGTCCCGAAAGTTAAGAAATTTGGCTATAAATGTATGAGGGGGTGCTCCCTGTGGAGGAGGTCTTGCCAGTATGTGATGTGCCCGATCTACCGCAAACATAACGGAGAAGGCATCCCTGCCATACGCCTTAAGGAGGAGATTCTCAAGGAATTCTGCTGGGTCATTCCCTTCTCGGGGAATGACCCAATGAACTTGAGGTTTCAGTGATGAAGGCGATTCTCCATGTCGTCTTGGTGTGCATGCAGTTGCTGTATTTGCCTGTGCACCTCCTCAGTGGTATGCTGTAATCGATGCAGGATGTCCTCCGCTCTGCCGATGCGGGTTTCAGTCTTGGAAACCCTGTCTTTCAGCTTGAAAAAATACTGGTCGATAAGTGAGAAGTTGATTTTTTTTTTTACAGCAAAGGTTTTTATTTTTTAAAAACATGTCAACATTACAAAATCGTCAGTGTACGACAAAGAGTATCTCAATCCTTACAACATTATAGAAAAGCATCTGTTCAATAATGCAGCATCTCACAATTGCGTATTTGCTAGTTCCCTATAAATCCGTTTGAATATAAGAAGGATGATAACTTAGCTAAGCACCAGTAATGTACATTTCAAATACAACATAAGATATCATATTTTACATCTTTACATCAAAGCATTCAACCTCATTCGAAATCTCCCTCTAATCCATAACTGCCCATTCTCTGTCTGTCTTGTCTGGTGGGATCTGAGGACATTCCTGTCTTTATCCAACGCTAAGGATCAGCAGATCGCATATGCACCACTGCCCAAAGGGCCAACATGTACATAAGAAGTTCGGCAGGTTAAAATCAATCGTCCTCCAGTGTGACCCGACAACGCCCCGTGTCCGAGGGAGGAGCAATGCCCCTGTCCACAAGCGGGGAAGTGCATCAATAGGTCCCCCACTCCTGGGCCCTCAACCACGAACCACCATCCAGGTCGACCAAATCTTATCATATTTAGCAGGGCATTGCCTGCTCTCATATGTAAGTTTGTACAGTGGCAACACCGAGTCTACCACTTTCTTCCAGGATCTGAGGGTAGGGGGCTCAGCTGACTTCCAATGTAGCATTATCTCCCTCCTAGCATAGAATAGCAGGAACGTAATAGAGAGTTTGGTGTATCTGTCCCCCTCCACATCTCCCAAATAGCTCAACAGTAGCAGCATACGGTCAAGTGACAACCTGAGGTCCCATATGTCGTTAAGCACCCCCGTCACTCCCTCACAGTATGGTCCGAGCTTCGGGCAGGCCCACGCCATGTGCCAAAATGTACCCTCTCCGGTCCTGCACCGGGGGGGCATAAGGGGTCAATATGAGGATAGATTCTAGAGAAGTTGATTTTAACTTCAATCTTAGCCGTAAGAGTATTCTGCAAGGCGGCGATAGCCTCCAGCACCTTGGCAGTATTGGCCGCGTGGTGTTCCGAGTCAGAGGAGGTGTCAGCGCTATCTTCGGTCTGCTGGTCCTTGTCTTTCCGGCGGTATTTTGCTAGCTGATTATCAGTCTCCGTGTTTCTCTTGGGTGGGGACAGGTTTTGTCCGAATCCCAGGACCCAGAGGCGGCTAAGCAGGAAAATATATCCACAAGTTTAGCGATCAGGCTAGTATATAGGATAGTCAGCAAGCAGAGCTCTCGCAATCCACGACCTACTCCATCGCTCTCCAGGCCACGCCCCCGATATGGATTTTTTAAAAACTTTTTTTATTTTATTACAATTTGTTTAAAGTGACATTAAACCCAAAAGCAAATCATTATTATATTGCAGCTTACAAATTCTTAGATGTGGTGTCTGCTTTAGTTTTCTTTAGGCTTTTGTTCTTCTATTTTTGGTGATCCAGCCACTAAATCTGTTGTTTCTTAAAAGAACAAGCTCTCTTGCAAATGTACAGTTGTTCTCAAATGTTTGCATACCCTGACAGAAATTATGACATTTTGGCATTTATATTGAAATATAATCATGCCAAAAAACTGTCTTTTATTCAAGGATAATGATCACATGAAGCCATTTATTATCACATAGTTTTTTGTCTCCTTTAAAAATTAATAAGGATAACAGAAATCACCCAAATGGCCCTGATCAAAAGTTTACATACCCTGGAAGGTTTGGCCTTGGTACAGACACAGAAGGTGGCACACACACACGTTAAAATGGCAATTAAATGTTCCAACATTTGTGGCCTTTTAAATTGCAATTAGTGTCTGTGTATAAATAGTCAATGCGTTTGTTAGCTCTCACTTGGATGCCCTAAGCAGGCTAGACACTGAGCCATGAGGGGGTAGAAAAGAACAGTTAAAGGACCTGCATAACAAAGTAATAGAACTTTATACAGATGGAAAAGGTTATAAAAGGATACAAAGCATTGAATATGCCAGTCAGTACTCTTTAATCCCTTATTAAGAAATGGAAAATTCGGGGCTCTTGCTACCAAACCAAGGTCAGGTAGACCAAGAAAAGATTGCAGCCACAACTGGCAGAAGAATTGCCCAGGATACAAAGAAAAACCCACAGGTAACCTCAGGAGAAATACAGGCTGCTCTCCAAAAAGATGGTGTGGTTGTTTTAGAGGAGCACAATTCAACGATATTTGAATAAAAAAGAGCTGCATGGTTGAGCTGCCAGAAGGAAGCCTTTGCTGTGCCAATGCCACAAAAAAGCCCAATGAGGCATGTCAAGGTGTTGTTGGGCATATTGTTACCAGGCTTTTTTGTGGAACTTTTGCAGTAAAGGCTTCTTTCTGGCAACTTGACCATGCAGCTCTTTTTTGTTCAAGTATCATCGTATTGTGCTCCTTAACCAGTTCCAGACCGGCTCACGCAGATTTACTATGGCACAATCGCTCTCCTGGGCGAAATCCCATATATATATATATATATATATATATATATATATATACACACACATACATACACACACACACACACACACACACACACACACACACACACACACACACACATATATATATATACAAACAGGTTTCCCTTTAAGAGCCGCCAGAGGGCGCCCGCTGTACGGCAGGGGACACAATGCGCGTGGCTGGCGGGCACGATCAGCGCTGGCCATGCGCGATCGCATGCACGGGGATTTGTGTGTGTAAACACACAAATCCCTGTGCTCGCAGGGCAGAGGAGACATGTCGTTTGTTCCTACCAAGTAGGAATGAGGATAAGTCTCCTCCCCTAGCAAGTCACATCCCCATACAGTTAGAACACATGGAGGGAACACACATTTAACCCCTTGATCTACCCCAGTGTTAACCCCTTCCCTGCCAGTGACATTTACATAGTAATCAGTGCATTTTTATAGCACTGATCGCTTTATAAATGTTAATAGTCCCAAAAATGTGTCAAAAGTGTCCAATTTGTCCGTTGCAATACCGCTAAAAATCACAGATCACCGCCATTACTAGTAAAAAAAAAAAACAAAATGCCATAAATCTTTCCCATAGTTTGTAGACGCTATAACTTTTGCACAAACCAATCAATATATATACGCTTATTGCAATTTTTTTTGTTCACCAAAAATATGTAGAAGAATACATAATTGGCCTAAACTGTTGAAGAAATTCGTTTTTTTTTTTTTTTTTTTTAATTTGGGGATATTGATTATAGCAAAAGGTAAAAAATTGGGTTTTGTTTTTCAAAATTGTTGCTCTTTTTTTGTTTATAGCGCAAAAAATAAAAACCGCAGGTGATCAAATACCACCAAAAGAAAGCTCTATTTATGGGAAAGAAAGGACGCAAATTTAATTTGGGTACAGCATTGCATGACCGCACAGTTGTCAGTTAAAGCGACGCAGTGTCAAATTATAAAAAGTGCTCTGGTCAGGAAGGGGGTAAAATCTTCCGGGCTGAAGTGGTTAAAAACAACCACACCATCTTTTTCCAGAGCAGCCTGTATTTCTCCTGAGGTTACCTGTGGGTTTTTCTTTGTATCCTGAACAATTCCTTTAGCAGTGGCTGAAATCTCTTGATCTACCGGACCTTGGCTTGGTATCAAGAGATCCCCAAATTTTCCACCTCTTGTTAAATGATTGAACAGTACCGACTGGCATATTCAAGGCTTTGGATATCTTTTTATATCCTTTTCTATCTTCGTAAAGTTTCATTACCTCATTACGCAGGTCTTTTGACTGTTCTTTTCTGCTCCCCATTGCTTAATATCTAGCCTGCTTAGTGCATCCATGTGAGAGCTAACAAACGCATTGATTATTTATACACAGACACTAATTGAGATTTAAAAAGCCACACATGGGAAATGAAACTTTAATAGCCATTTTAACCTGTGTGTGCCACCTTCTGTGTCTGTCTATATCAAAGCAAAACATTCCAGGGTGTGTAAACTTTTGATCAGGGCCATTTAGGTAATTTCTGTTATGATTTTAAAAGGAGCCAAAAAACTATGTGATAATAAGTGGCTTCATATTTTCAATATAAATGCCAAAATTTCACAATTTCTGCTGGGGTATGCAAACTTTTGAGCACAACTGTATCAGTTACAGGGATGAGTGAAAGCATTTACCACTGATAGATGTGCTTACAATGATCAGCTTTTCTTTAGATTTTATTTATGTGAAACCCTTATCCCAAAAGCAAAAAAAAAAAAAATAGTTTGCTGTAATTGTTTAAAAAGTGTTCCCTGGAGTTTGGCTTTAATTAGTTAGTGTATGTAAATCTTACAGTATATCCAACACTCCCCTCCCCCCAGACTGACAGTGCTGTTGTCTGCTGTGTCCCCACTTTCCTCCATCCAGAGTGGGCGCACTCTAATACAGGAGATGTGTAATGCCACGTACACACGCGCGGACTTTTTGACCGGACGGTCCGACGGACCAAATCCGGCGGACAATCCGACCGTGTGTGGGCTCCATCGGAGCTGCAGTGGACTTTTTCGGTCGAAAATCTGACGGACTTTAGATTTGGAACATGTTTCAAATCTTTCCGATGGACTCGAGTCCGGTCAAAAAATCCGCTCGTCTGTATGCTAGTCCACTAGGGCAGCTATTGGTTACTGGCTATCAACTTCCTTATTTTAGTCTGGTCATACGTCATCACATACAAATCCGTCGGACTTTGGTGTGATCATGTGTAGGCAAGTCCGTTCGTTCAAAAGTCCGTCGGATGTCCATCAAAAGTCTGTCGAAAGTCCATCGGAAAGACCGTCGGGCCAGTCGAAAAGTCCACCCGTGTGTACGCGGCATTACTGGCCGGATCACCAGGTAAAACCAGAGGGGGGGGGGGAGCCTAAAAAAGAGAACCAATAAGGGCACCACATCTAATGCTTGGTAAGTTGCAATAGATTACATTTAATGTAATACATTTATTGTTGCAATATTGGCTTGCAAAAATGTTTTTCTATAGCCAAAACTTACACAAAACAGAAAATCTTTTTTTTTGCTTGATTAATTTAATTTTGAAAACAATTAAGGGACTGTTTACAAATGTTTTCACACAACTTATACATGAGGCTAATTCTGTGTAAACCTTATTGATAGAAACTGTTACTTTAGCTAAAACGTGCATATTTTATTCTAGTTTGTCCAATTAATGACATTAATGTTCTGTTTCTATTACAAAGTATAGCAATTTTTTTTTCTTTTTTAACAAACAAAATAAACAAACCCCCCCCCCAATTTTACCAATATTTAATGCAAAAATGCAAACAGAATTTAAAAAAAAAAAAGCTGCAAAGTGATATCTAAAGGAGAGAAGTGACATATGCAGATTCAAAGTCACCTCTGATCTACAACAAATGAAACATTTATTACAATGTAGTAAAATAACATTACTAATTTGTAACTGTGCATTACTTACAAAGAAACAGCAAGAGCGGCTATGATATAAAAAAAAGTCCCAGCTGTCAAAATGACAGCCAGAATTTGCTGATAAATGAGGCCAGTGAACTGCAAGAGGAGAGGTGGAGCAGGCTAAAAAATATTTTTTTGGGGGAAATGTGGGGCACACCTTATGTTAAAGATGGTTTAAAGTGTATGTAGAGCCGTAAGCTTTTTTTGCTTTTGGTTAACCACTTTTTCAGCAGGCGAAGAACAATCAGCCACTTGATCATTCTTACAGGTGGTGGGAGGACGAGCCAGAGAATGAATCAGTCACCACCAGAAGTTGAACATTGGCATTTCTGGTGACCAGATGGGTCCTAGTTATCTTTGACCCTCAGAGGCCCAGGCGCGATGTTATGACTTTTTTTATCTGTCTTTCCAGCCTGGAGGAGAGATGTGGGGTCTTATAGACCCCACATCTCTCTCTAAAGAGAACTGGTCACGCACTATTCCTATTACAAGGGATGTTTACAATTCTTGTAATAGGAATAAAAGAAAAGAAAAAAAAATTTAAGAGAAAGTGCAAACAAAAAACAATTTTAAAGCGCCCCCATCCCCGTGTGCTCGTGCACAGAAGCGAACACATATGTAAGTCACGCCCACATATGTAAACAGCGGTCAAATCACACATGTGGGGTATTGTCGCGTGCGTTAGAGCAACAATTCTAGCCCAAGACCTCCTCTAACTCTAAACTGGTAACCTGTAAAAAAATTTAAAGCGTTGCCTAGGGAGATTTTTAAGTACAGTTTGGCATCATTCTACGAGTGTGTGCAATTTTAACCGTTCCCCCCCCCCCCCCAAAAAAAAAGCGCTTGAAAAATTGCTGCACAAATACCATGTGATATACAAAGTTGCAACTACTGCCAATTTATTCCTTAGCCTCTCTGCAAAAAAAAAAAAGAAAAGAAATATATTATGTTTGGGGTTCTTAGTAATTTCCGAGCAAAAAATACTAATTTAAACTTATAAACAAAAAGTTCCAAAAAAGACCCGGTATGGAAGTAGTCAAAATAGAAATGTTGAAACCTTAGCAGTTTCTTTTTTACTGTCTGCATCTCATTGGGCATATTTCTCTTCATTTCCACATGAGGGGAAACCATCTTAGACCATGGGTGCTTAACCTGTGGCCCCCCAGCTATTGGAGAACTAAAAGTCCCATCATGCCTCTGTCTTTTGGAGTCATGCTTGTAACGGTCAGCCTTGCAATGGCTTACGGGACTTGTAGTTCTGCAACAGCTGGAGGGCTAAAGGTTGAGCACCCATGTCTTAGACCTTCTTTACCAAAAAATGTGGCCTCATTGAAAGATTGTCCTGCATCTTTTTCCTAGTGACAACTCAAAAATTTAGCATTTCTTGTAACTTTCTACTTCAGCTTCAATGGTCACCAAGAAAAAAAGAAGAGGGGTGAATCTACCTACCAAGAATACAAACAGCAATAAAAACCTGACAGGGGTTCTCATTTATATCTAGTTAAAAAACAGCAAAAGTTTATGCCACATATGGCATCAAATAAACATGTGCCACTGAGCATTGTTTACAGCGAGTAGGAGTAAACTGCAAATCTTGGGCAATGATCAGACATAGCAAAGCTTATGTCCTCAGGTTTACAAGATGGTGGTATTTTTAAATATAGCCACTTGGTTTGCAACAGTCAAACTCTATACTGACTAATGAAGGCAAGAAGAGGTCTGTGACCACCATCCAAATGTTTTTAAAACAAGGAACACAGTCCAGACACCACTGAAGTCTTATAATATTCTGGGATTTTGAAATTTCAGAAAAATGCATGTCAGGAGACTAGCTTCTGACCATATTTGCTCTAATGAAAAACACCTTATTCTAAATATTTGTGAATATTTTTTTTTACCACATATTTGAAAATCAGGGCATCAGATCAATATATTAGGTAGATATTAGATATTGGGAATCACAACCTTTGCCATTGAAATTCTTGCATATGGGTTGCACAGTCTGTTCTATGTTTGAATGACTTGGCACATTCAATTTAGCTGGTTGGTCTAACTGCTGCTTAAAATGGATGTAAACCTGAAACATTTTTTTTTTTTATATATCATACTGTAGAGTATAAGATTTCCTATGATTTAAGCCCAGTCTTGCCACACAGAGTTAATCCATCTCTGAGCAATCCTCTTTTATTGTTCTGTGAGAAAAATCTTGACAAACTGAGAAAAACATTGTCAAATACTCCCCCTTGCTGTGAGTGACAGCCTAAGACACAGGCATGATTTTTTTAAGTCCTTCCCCCACTCCTTTCTTCAGCAGCTTTGCAAGGATTGGCTGTTCCACACCTCACCATGATTTGGCATGCTGAAGTCGTGTGGTTACTTTCCTGTCTTTTCACTGGATGTTAGAGATCATAGCAGAAGTTCAGTGTTAGAAATACAAAGGAGAAAATGCATATTGACAAGGAGTGTAGAGGTGGGCGGGGAGTCTACTGACATCATGACTCCACCCACCGAGCTCCAGACAACAGACCCACCCACAAAATATGCAGTTTTTCGGGTCTAACAACAGACAGAGGGGAGACATTTGACAGGTAAAGATACATGCAGGAGGCATGTATATCCTTATAGATAACCTCTATGGCAGTAGTTTAGAAAGGATGACATTGGCTTTACATCCACTTTAAAACAAAGAATGACAATGCTGCACATTTTCACAGGTCTCATATTTCTCTTTAAATTGCATTTAATTCCAGGATCATTCTAAAAGGAAACCAGATTGTTTGCCTAGACGCAAAGGCTGCTTGGGTACAATTTGTGATACTAGGAAAAAGGTAAGCTAAATATATACACTATATATGTAACCAAGAAAATTTGAGTAGGTACAAGCAGAAAAAGCACAAGCTAGAGTAGTAGATTCCAAAGTCAAGAGTGTGGAACAATAGATAGCAAAGGCAGCAAATGGGTCAAGAAAAAACAAACAATGAAAGCCAGGATTGTAGTTGAATAAAGCCTGGTACACACACCACTAGTTTTTTTCCGTTCAACCCAGTGGGTTGAATGAAAAAAAAAAAAAAAAAAAAAGATGGTTGGAGCTGCTGTACTATCAATCCAAACGGCCAGCTTCTGTGGGAACAGCTACCATACACACGGGCCTGAATGTCACTGTTTTGGAACCAGGCGATGTCACCCAACATTCGGCCCGTGTGTAATAGGCTTAAGAGACAATATATAATGGAAACTCACTGCATATGCTACTCTACTATGTAGAATAGGGCAGAAAGTAAAGTAACTGAATGGCAGGTGATGTCAAATCAAGAGTATACTTCGAGGAAAAAAAAGGAATTTGATGTACCGTAAAATCCATTTCTTAGAGTACAATACATGACACGGAATCTATGTCATGCAATTACCTTCAGGTGATTGTACGCAGCAAAAAAAAAAAAAAAAAAAAAGCTGCAGGGTCAACTCCCTATATAAGCCTTCTACTCCCAGCTAGCCTCAGTTTTGTAGCAAGTGGTTTGGAGATCATAAAAGATGGGAGGGATCTGTGTCCTGTAATATACTCAAAGAAACAGATTTTATTGATGAGTACAAAATCCCATTTTCTTAGCCATACAATATTGGACACAGTATCTGTGTTCATTACTATTGGAATATTTTGAAGTAGTCCAACTGAAGGTAGACAACACAACAACGCATGCCAATAGAACCACGTAGAAAATGGATCAAGAAGGCTTGACAGACAGCTAGTAGCACCTTATGCCCAATGCAGAGGAGGCCCAAACATGCACTTGCCAGAACTTAACATGTAAATAGAAGCCCACGTGGCAGCCTTACAAATCAGAGAAAAGGATGCCTGATGCTGAAAAGCACATGAAGCACCAAACAGATCTAGTAAATTGTGTCTTAACTGAGAAGAAAGATACCCCATCTTTCACACTGTAAGCTTGAATGATATCTTATCTAAACCATCTAGCAATCGTGGTGTAAGGCTCTGTTTCCACTAGTGCGACTTTTCATGCGACTTGGGACTGAAAAGTCGCATGACAAATTGTTTCCCATGATTTCCAATGAGTACCGTTCATATCTGTGCGACTTCAAGTCGCAGCGACTTCAAAATAGTCCCTGCACTACTTTGGTCCCACTTTGATGCGACTTGAGGTCCATAGATACAGGCATTGCTTCAAATCGCGGTAAAAAGTAGCGGTAAAATCGCGCGACTTTGGGGACGCACTAGTGGAAACATAGCCTTAGACACAGGGAGGACCAGGTAGTAAATAGAACAAACCCTCAGTAAGTACAACAAGGGAATGGAATTGTATAAGAGAGGCAGTTGCTGAGAGGTAAACTTTAACATCTAATGTAAGTTTTCATATGGCTTGCATGTTACCTTCCTGGATTGTGTGAAACTAATGAGGGGAGGGGAGTGGAGGAGAATCATTCCAGGAGCTTCACAAGTGGATCCCTCAACTGGGCTGCGTTTACACAAGCTGTGTCTGCCCATTCTGTAATAAGAAGGGCAAACTCCAAGAGTGTAGTGAAGAGACCATGGATGACTATATGTTTCATTGACTCATTAAAATGATTATATAGAAAAAAATATATATATATATATTTCTATACTTACCTGCTCTGTGCAATGGAATTGCACAGAGCAGCCCCAGACCTCTTCTTCTCTGGTGCCCCACCTGCGCTTCTTGCCCCTCCTCTCTGTCCAGCGCCCTGCTAGGAAGTAGTTTCCGAGCCCCGCTGCTGCATCCATTGACACAGACGGCAGCCCTGCCCCCTGCTCTCTTGTCACTGGCTTTCATTGACAACACTGGGAACCAATGGCTGCCGGTACCCCAACAAAGCCAGTGAGACACGGAAGCAAGGATGTGCACAGTGCTGGATAGAATGAGGGCTCAGGTAGGTAAAAGGGGGGGGGGGGTTGGTGAGGAGCCAAAACCAATGCCTAAACATTTGCAGAAAATGCATTAAGGTAAAAAATATGTATGCTTTAGAACTGCTTTAACACACCGAGTTGACATTTTGGGTTTGGAAATAAAAGAATGCTCTACCTTTTTTTTTTTTTTTTATATGGACACCAAATTAAGTTTATGCAATTAATTGGTGTTTTGTATGTATCCATTGATTGAGCATTCTTGTCTCATTTTTGTGTTTTTCATTGTCATAAATTTACTGGAATTTATTGAGCAGCACTGTGTTAGGTGGGGATCTTAGGATTCCATGATCTCTAGACTTGACAATTTGTAGGGGTAGTTTAAGTACAGCAGCTATCCTAAGGGGCTTTACACGTATTTATTATTTTTGTGTTGGTATAAAGTCACCATCCTAAAGCATAGAAGGATCAAGTATTGATGTCTGGCTCATAGGAAAAGTTAATGACAGACTCAGGAGGGGAGGTCAAAAGGGGCACTTGTGTGACCCCTGCTATCTATGACCTTGATAAGGACTGAAATTCTGCCTATGAAATCTGACATTGTTGAAGAAAATTGCTCTGGCCAAAGCTTGGATGGCAGACTGAGCAAGAGGCAGGGAGTAAACAGTACTAGTGGCCCGAGTGGATAAATTACTACCACCCTTGAAGCCAAGTGCGGAGACTGAAATAGCAAGCCCATCTGACCCTTTCCCTTACAGTTGTGATGTACTATGCTTGTGAAATGTCCTCAGGGGGGTACTCATCACCTGCATTGCTGTGGAATAGGAAGGGAAGGCCTCAGTGCCAAACACCTCTAGGCTGCTGTGTAACCAGGTAGTGCAGAAAAACTGCTGTACTCTATGAAATACAGTGGGGACGGAAAGTATTCAGACCCCTTAATTTTTTTTTTTTAATCATTAAAGAATTTTTATTGAAATAAGACCCCCTTAAATTTTTCACTCTGTTATATTGCAGCCTTTTGCTAAAATCATTTAAGTTCATTTTTTTTCCTCAATAATGTACACACAGCACCCCATATTGCCAGAAAACCACAGAATTGTTGACATTTTTGCAGATTTATTATAAAAGAAAAACTGAAACATGGTCCTAAGTATTCAGACCCTTTGCTGTGACATTCATATTTAACTCAGGTGCTCATTTCTTCTGATCATCCTTGAGATGGTTCTACACCTTCATTTGAGTCCAGCTGTGTTTGATTATACTGATTGGACTTGATTAGGAAAGCCACACACACCTGTCTATATAAGACTTTACAGCTCACAGTGCATGTCAGAGCAAATGAGAATTATGAGGTCAAAAAGGAACTGCCTGAAGAGCTCAGAGACAGAATTGTGGCAAGCCACAGATCTGGCCAAGGTTACAAAACATTTTCTGCTGCACTTAAGGTTCCTAAGAGCACAGTGGCCTCCATAATCCTTAAATGGAAGACGTTTGGGGCGACCAGAACCCTTCCTAGAGCCGGCCGTCTGGCCAAACTGAGCTGTCGGGGGAGAAGAGCCTTGGTGAGAGAGGTAAAGAAGAACCCAAAGATCACTGTGGCTGAGCTGCAGTCGGGAGATGGGAGAAAGTTGTAGAAAGTCAACCATCACTGCAGCCCTCCATCAGTCGGGGCTTTATGGCAGAGTGGCCCGACGGAAGCCTCTCCTCAGTGCAAGACACATGAAAGCCCGCACGGAGTTTTAAAACAAAAACAAAAACAAAAACAAAAAAAAAACAAAAACAAAAAAAAACAAAAACAAAACAAAAAACAAAAAAACAAAAAACACCTGAAGGACTCCAAGATGGTGAGAAATAAAATTTTTTGGTCTGATGAGACAATAACGATGCAGTGGCTTCACAACTCCGACTGTTCTTGAATGGCCCAGCCAGAGCCCGGACAAACCCAATTGAGCATCTCTGGAGAGACCTAAAAATGGCTGTCCACCAACGTTTACCATCGAACCTGACAGAACTGGAGAGGATCTGCAAGGAGGAATGGCAGGGGATCCCCAAATCCAGGTGTGAAAAACTTATTGCATCTTTCCCAAAAAGAGTCAGGGCTGTATTAGATCAAAAGGGTACTTCTACTAAATACTGAGCAAAGGGGCTGAATACTTAAGACCATGTGATATTTCAGTTTTCTTTTTTAATAAATCTGCAAAAATGTCAACAACTCTGTTTTTCTGTCAACATGGGGTGCTGCGTGTACATTGAGGAAAAAAAAAAAAAAAAAACTTAAATGATTTTAGCAAAGAGCTGCAATATAAGAAAGAGTGAAAAATTTAAGGGGGTCTGAATACTTTCCCTCCCCACTGGAAATGCTATTGAAATAAATATTATCTAAGGGTGGTTAGGGATTCCCTCTATTTATTGCATATATGTATTAACTTGTCTATTCCTATAGTTAGCTAGTCTATTAAAACTCTGATAATGTTACTGTTAAGCACAATGATATAAGGTTAGCTATGAAAACAAACACACTGCTTAGTAAAACGTCTTATTTCCTAAGAAAATAGGAATATGCCAACATAAAAACAACACTAAAAGAAAATATTAAAGAACATCAAAGATACTTATCGGAAGGCTGTCCTCTAGATATTGTCTCGTCGGCTGGGCTCAAAATGGTAACAGAGAGCCATGCGGCATGAGAGCCATCAGGCAAGAGTCAAGAGCGAAAAAGGGTGGAAAAGGGACAACTTCCCTTCTGTGTGCACTTTTACACTGCATCCAGACCCACGCGTAACCACACCCCACTAGCCTCCTGTCCAATGAGATCTTAACAAGAGGCAGTCCTTTCAATATATTATATTTTTGTCTGTGCTGCTGTATTGGCCTCTAGGGGCAGTATTCATCCATGGATCATCGCTATGTGACCCGGGTCATCTTCATTGACTGTTGGTCTTTTGATCTCCTGTAGCTCAATCTCTTTTTAAAGCTTGCTGAGTGCAAATCAAGGATTTCCATTTTATCACGCCAGTTGGTCAGGAGCCAAGCTTTTGTTCTACAAAGGCTTTGATGTGCAACTTGTTACATTCCAACTTAGGCCACCTGTCTGTATCAAGCAGGAAGTGAAAGTCCAGAAATATGATATTAAACCATGTTGCCTTCCAACACTCTACCAATGAAGGAGAGCCAGGAGCCACTGCCAATTAGAAAGTACAGGCAGAAGAGATAGGACGTGTGAGGTTGCACAACCACACTTAGGCTGGTCATACATTATACAATTTTCTTTTAGATTTACCAAAACCATAGAATACGAGGTCAAACCTAAACACTGCAAATTTGTATGCAATCAGACAGACCCTTACACACATTTTTGAAGATAAATCGAAAGGAAATTGAATAAGAAAACTGTATAATATATGGCCAGCTTAAGTGCTACACGGAGAAGGTAGCGTCAAGTACATGTGTGCCAAAGTTTATATTGGAACTGTGCTCTCAGCAGCAACTACCAGAAGTGTGATTGCTGACCCCATACACAAGGAGGCTTATGAGAAAGGCACATTGGGCATTGATGTTTAAAGGCCTTTTGCCCAGTACTCACCGCAAAAACTTCTGCAGGTAGGATTAACAGGGAAATATAACCCATTCTGGCTATACCCTTCAGGTGCAGGGCTCTGCTGCTGGCAGGCAACAGCCCTTGAGTTGTAAAAGCACCCGGCAGCTAAATCCACGCACTGTATGTGCCAAGGAGAATACCTACAGCAGGATCCAGTACATGTCAACACCACAAACGGCCCTAGCTCTCTCAATTCAGCAGGGTCAGCGTACAGTCCCCCACAGCTCTGCTGAGAAGTCAAGCAATCCAGAAGCTGCAATAGGATGTAATGGCTATTGAGTGGCAGGAATGTTGGTAGAAGAAACCTTCAGAGAGATATTTCTCAATAAGAAAAAGGTGCACTTCTCACAGTAGAGAGAATTCCATCACCTAAAAAGCTAGGTAGGAGTGGGAAGGGGTTTTATAGGGGACATTCCTGCAGCCTTCACTTTTTGCCAGTGTCAAATCACCTTAAGGTAGCTACATATAACCCATTATTAATGGCAACAGATCCCGTGCCCTATACCAGGGTTTCTCAACCTTTTTTCAGTTAAGGCACCCTAGAGAATTGCACATAATCCAGAGGCACACCAGGCTGAGGGCTCATTCACACCAGGAGGTGCGTGTTTTTTTGGTCATTCCCACATGTATTTTTATTGGGTTGCTCTATGTGAAACACAAAAAGGTGCTGAGTTTTTAAAATCGCGCCACACCAAAATGCATGGTACAGCAGTATCATGCATTTTAGCGGGCACCAATGTACATGCATTTACCAGATGCGTGGGAGTGCCATTAAGCAGTAATGGTACCTGCGTGCTTCTGCAAAAGGCGACCCATTTTTGTGCCGTGCGGGAAAACGTGATTTTGCGCTGGTTACCGCACCTGTTGTGAACAATACCTAAAATGTTGTTTGTAAGTGGTCTGTGGGTTGTAAATCCACGCCCCCCCACACACTTTTTCTAGCACAAAACCTTGCATCTCACCATATGCCTCTCATCAGCACAGGATTGCAGAGAGCAGGAGAGAGCCAGGGGGAGGTGTGTCCTGTGCTCTACCACCCCCCCGAATCCAGCTCCTCTCCCTCCTGTCTGTTTACAGGAGTGCATACAGAACACTCTCAAAGGAAAGCGGGGGTGGTAATCAAACACTGTACAACTCTGTTCTGAGCAATCCTGTGCAAACTCCTGTAAAAAGACAGGAGGGAGAGAGCACAGCCCGCACCTCCTCCAAGCTCTATCTGCCTCTCTGCTGCAATCTGTACTCTTGCCAGCAACTCAGAAAAGATGTGTGGGCTGCCCGACATGTCCTTAGTAATCAATTATGTCATGGGTTGATAGGACGCAGGCAGCCAGCACGCACCGCTTTCCTGGCTTCTCCAACACCGTTGGGGAAGTTTCAAGTCCTATTGTCACAGCACCCCAGTTGAGAAACACTGTCCTGTAATATGCACTTAAGAACAGTTCTTGACACCGGTTAAAGGAAATACACAATAGCAATGAAAGATGTTAAGATGGGTGAAAAATACAGAATTAATGTAATGAGTGGGCAGATGGGACAAAGATTAGAGGACACAATAGTTCTGATGAAATGGTCAGCATAAACAGTGAATGAGCTTGAGGGGGTAGGAAGATGCCCGAGTAGGGTTTAAAGACCAACTCCAGGCTATAAACCCTGCATTGGTTTTCATGAACTTAGGACCTTAGACCGCTGGATCAGGGAGAAAAGATGCTGCAGGGACTGGTCCAACAGTGAAGGATCAGGTAGATAGATTGTTTGTCCCCCAGACCAAAATGAGCAATTAATCCTTGCAGTACTGGCACAGTACAACTGCAAGGGATACATTTTTACAACCTTGACATAAAACTTTTTACATTGAAGAAATATGTGGTACCAAACAAGGAATATTAAATGGTGTGTGAACAAGAAATAAATGTTTTGCCATTTTTGTAAACTGATCTAAGGTTTAGTGGCTTTAAAAGCAGCTTCATTAAAAAAACAAAAAAATATATATATAAAAAAAAAAATTATATAAAATTTTCTTTCCCTTCTAGAAATGACAAAGGAAAACCCTCAAGAAAAATATAAAAAAAAAAAAAGTCTTCAAGCAAGTCTATCCTGCTCCAATCCCTGCCTGCTCATCTTGTCATATAATATAAAAGATGACTTAATAGTGAATTAATCAGGAGATATTTCTACAATTTAGACATGAGCTGTAGCCAAGTCTATATTTATTTACCCTTGATCTTTCAAGCTGATCTATAATTGTCTTGCAGCTTTTAAAATCATCTTGCACATTCATAAATGTGTTGACTGAATATTTCTGGTTCCAGAGAAATGGTATAATAAATGCAGTCCCCCAAAAGTCATGTAAGGGCACTATTATTGGGGCATCAGATGTACATCTATCAGATATTTAAGAGGGTTTGTCTAGTGCACGGCACGCCAAACTCTAGCTAGCAGGTCAAAAACCTGCCCTCTGATGTAAAAGGGGACTTGGGGAGTCTTGCATAAGGGGGACTTTGATGTAAGGGTGTTTTGATGGGCTCAAGTCTATTTGGAATAGTCTTTGCTTTACAATTTTTTCTATTGTTCTAAATCATATAAATGGCGATAAAAAACTAAATAAACTTATAAATTTAAAATGCCATTTTCATTGAGAAGTGACATTTTTCAGCCTGTGAAAATTTGTAATATACATAAAATGTGGCCCTTGTACTGAAAAGTTTGGAGACTCTTGGTCTAGTAGTGCATTTAAGCAGAAACACAGCTTGGAATGACAAGAGATTTATTGGTAGCTCATAACCATTAAACCTCATAAGAGGGATCAATAACCTGCTTACAAAAACACCAGACAAAAGAATGACAAAGAAATATGCAGTTGCAAAATGGCCTTTTATTGCCTACATAGATGGGGTAAAAAAAAAAAAAAAATAATAAAAAAAAAAAAAGTACACAAGGAAACAAGCAATTATTTAGCCCTATACATCACGTGTGAGCAGTACCCGAACTCCAAAATGGATAAAGTAATTTGTCATCAGAAATAGTAGTTTGAGGTTCTTCGTGTACCTCTCTTCTCTTCAGCTGCCACAAGTCTAGAAAGCAGGACTAACAGTGCAACATTTAGGCTGGATTCTGTATTGTTCACATTTGTAATACTATGAGTTTCCAGAGCACACAGCAGATTTTATACATTACATATTGCCCAAAAATACCTCAGCTGTGTGATCCAGACTCTTGTGTTAAACTGCAGTAAATACAAAAGTTTTAAAATGGCTGGTGATAGCTAACCCATTACACAGATACATTCCTGAAAGTATTGTAACAAAGACCCACTGCTGTAAATCAGTTGAAAGAAAAGTAGTTTTGCATATTCATACTGTGTAACAAAAATAAAAGCCACACTTAGCAATATTTTTTCTGTTCCACTGACTCAGAACATAGCTGTACATTTTTTTTTTTAAATGAGTGGTAAGCTCAGGCACTGTTTTGTTCAAACTTCGTTGTATAAAGCCTGTCATCAATGTAAAACAGGGAAAACATGCTTCGAGGGGAGGTGAAACACACACATGTTCAAAGACCAACCCCTTTAAAAATAGAACAGTTATTGCACCAGTGTCATGTCATCCACAATTACATTGCAGGCAATAATCAAAACAAAAATGAAACCTAGTGCAATGTTCATACATAAGGTTGAGAATACATTCCATTTAACCCCCTTTAAAATTGTGGATGCCAATCCCTTTGTGTAGAAAATGGACAACTCTGTGATGCAATTGTCTAAAATTGAATAATATCCAGCTATACAAACAATGAATTCTGACTGTTAAAAATAATATCAATTTACTATACAGGATAGGTAATGGTGCGCGCGCGCGTGTGTGTGTGTGGGGGGGGGGGGGGGGGTAACAAATTTCAGTGCAAACACATAATTTGGTGATTTTAGAGAAACAGGATGTTAAACCTATGATGTGGTCCTGAGCTTAGCACATCAGATACTATAACAAACAGTAAAATGCTGCAGATGCAGAAATATACAAAAGTGCGCAAAGTAGTGGAGGTGTCAATTAAGGGGATAAAATGACAAGCTAGATTGGCTTTACAGTCTGGTATATAAAATGTTAAAAAAAAAAAAAAAAAGGGAACGAAAAACCAACCTTCCACACAAGTTTTACAGAAGAAAAAGCATCGGGTGTTTCACAGAAAAACAAAAAAGTTTAAGGGTAATTTCATTTAAGGTGAAGATTGAATAATCAATTAGCTGCTCAGCTGGTTTACAGCATGATGAATTACAACTATACCTTTTTGAAGAAAATATATAACAGATGTTAAACTTTTTACAGTCAAGTTTCTCTTCATATATTACCCACTTACATCCCAGCCAGCTAAGGGAACATTTCCAGAGGAAAGATATTTGGGATTTGTAGCACTGTCTGCTTATGCCAATTTAGACTTTTTACAACAATATGAATGTATATTAACGTCAGTGTGATCACATTTGTTCATTTTAAATTTCTGTGAGAAGATTTGAACCTTTGGTACACACCTGGCCCTAACACGCTAAACTGCGAATATTTTGACATGTTCAAGAACACCCACAAAATACTTTATCCTTGAATTTTTCCACTTTAATTGCTTTACCAAGTTGTTAAGATGTAGGTTCAAGGGTTGCGATCTGCTGCACCATCTTGCAAGTCACCGAGCTGGAACAATACAGGTTGTGTACTGACCTTAGTCGTTACAAATTCGTTCCAGATCAGGCCCTCTAGGAAGTGCAGCAACAATGGCAGCCCTGCTTGGAGGCTTGCACCTTTAAAAAGGCAAATCAGCAGTGGCAGCGTACAGATTTCTTTCCTGGCAGGTTTCTTTGAAAGCACCCAGTTTTATAATAGGAACTCCTTAAAGAGATTCCTAAATATCAAGCGCTTTTACTCAGAATGAGAGAAGTGTATTTTACATATTACGGAATGCTTAAGTGTTAAACAGTGGGAAGATAAAAAAAAAAAAAAAGAAAGATGGAAGGTATCAATAGACAATTTACAGGGCAATAAAAGTCAAAGCTAAAAATTGCACTGTAAAAACAAAAGGCTGTGTAAACACTTTTCAGATTTTGGGAAAAAACATTTGTTTCATTTTATTTTGTGAAATATCCAAATTCATTTGGTAAATTTAAAGTAAAAATGTATGTAATGTTTTACGAAAAACACAGGATTACCGATGGCCAGTGGGAACAAAAAGGTTTATTGCAGTCTTCATTATAAAAACACACTTTTGGCCATGATTCGATGGGAAAGAGTTTTACAGTAATGATATGTACGATTCAAAACTACTTGCCGTTGGATCTTAAACTTGATTGCTGCTGTGTGCGAGAACCAGATTTCTGTGGTCATGTGATGAATAATTTGTAAACTACAAGCTTCAGCTTTGTTGTACAGAAATCTCAGATGTCCTGCATTACTAAAGGGCAGCCACAGCCTCCAAGCGCTTAGTTCTTTAGTAAACTAAATTAGCAAAGCAAAAAGGGACCCCAAAATGACTTGCTAAAAGGAGAGTGTCACATTTTAAAGCAAATGGCAAGTATAGGTTAGAAAAGTGAGAAACATTCAGGGAGATACCAAATAACGTATACCATGCTGAGTAAATGTTTAAGAGTCAGAGGAGCCAAATCTTATCTGATAAGTAATAAAAGCCAAAAGGTGAATGGTTTCCAATGCACAGCTTCACTTGAAGCAAAAAACACCAATGAATGTTTATGGCTCATTACAAAAATCACTATGAAATTCTTGGTGATGTCAAACAAATAGAGTCCACTACAGCAATATAAAAGAAAAAGTGTAGCTTTAGAACAGTATTGTACAATGCAACTACATTCTACACATACAAGCACATGGATGGTGGAGGTTGAGCTGGCTCAAATGTTAAAACATGCCCGCAAAAAGTTTTTTTTCCACGGTTTCATTTTTTATTGAAAAATATTTGAGCCTTGGGTGTAAAACAAAAATATATATTTATATATAACTCTCAGATGAAAGTATATCAAAAAGATGTGACTGTTGTGCCAGTTCTGAGGATACTGTATAACAGAATCGACAATCTTTTCACCATGTTAATACACAGAAAATAGAAAATAGCTATCTCATACATTTTATTACATAAAATCACTTAAAAAATCATCACCCTGAAATAGGGTTAAGATTTTTATTTATTTATTTTTTTTTTTAACTTTTTTTCTGCTTTCGTAGGCAGTGCTGCTGGTTAAAAAAAACAAAACCACATGACAACCAGATAATTGTGAGATCTGGATAAACATAGGACATTATTCAAAACCAAATTCCAGTAATCGTACAGGCCCTGAGGGAGCTGCAGGAAACCCAACACTTAACCTCCAAGCTACAACTTTTCCAACCTGTCTAAGGGCAATATATAGGTAGGCAGCTATAACAATTTGTTTAGAGACTGGCTTAGCACATGAAGCTAAAATAAAAAGGAACAGACAAAAAAAAAAAAAATCTACCAGCTGATAGTCATCTGATATTTGTCAGGTTATACACACCATTTATTTTATTTTTTTACAGGACAAAGATTCCAATGGTGGCACAGACAGGATCAACATGGTAAAAACAGGAATAATATCCAACAGCCTCCATGGAAATATGTTTGGAATAGAAATCTTTATAAAATGCATCAAATTAAGGGACAACTTGTCTAATGAGGTGCATTTTAAGAGCAAATGACCACTACCATTGCAGAGAATGTGCTCCCATATGATAGAAGTAGCTTAAAACTCTTTATGGGAAGGGAGATCAGATTTCATGGTTTATGGAAACAAGAAAAAAAAAAAAAAAAAAAAAGTTTTCTGCATTGTGGTGCCCATTCCAGGCCTGGAGGTACATGGGGAAAAGAACATAAGTAAACTGCACTTATTAGTCATTCATGTCAAAAGGTGTGACATATGACATTTACTGCATCCAGTCCACAGACTGTTGGATGAAGGTGAACTGACAAATAGGGACAGGGAGCTACAACATTTTCTATTCAGACTGCTCAAAATCTAAAATGGTTTTTTACCGGTCAAAATGATTATAAGGGAACTTGGCCTGTGTTAGGTCCACTAACAAAGTATGTGTGCATTTCCAGATAGATATTTCAATACCTAAAGAAAAACTCAAATTCTTTCGAAAAAAAATAAAAACGTAACCACCAATAGGGGAAGATTGCAAAAATTATTGAAAATTACAATCTGCAGGGAAAAAAAAAAAATGCATCAGTGGCAGACTTTTTTTTTACATGATGCATTAGACATATCTAGCAATATGCTGAAATGAAAATGATCTTTGGATTATGGGTTGCTGCTTATTCCAACTAAACAAAACTGGGTTTTTACTTTAATATACAAGCAAAGCCTCATAGAATGTTATGTGAAATATATATGCAGAAATACACAGAAAAATTTACCCGAGGACTACACTTTTGCACTGGCCAAGGGAACCAGGAATTGGGGGGGAAAAAACCCACAAATCAAAAGGGTCAGTCCCTTGAAAATTTGAAATTTGAAATAAAAGGTGCAACATGATTAGATGAGTAGGTCTTTGATATTACAACAGCAAGGCCCCCCGGCCCCATTTCCAAACTCTGTTCCTATTCAACTGGGAGTTTTAGATAGTTACCACCCACCCGTCTGTGTTCCAGCACCCTCCCTCACATTGTGCAGAATATACAATGAAAAATCCAGTAGGGATCCCCCCCAATCATGGCCAAGGCAGGTGTGCACCCACGAAATAAAGCACAGAGATCTCAAACTAAGATGTCAGGAACTACGAGACAACAATCTAGTATCTGCCAAAACTAAAATATCAGTTTTATGTGGACTGACCCTTTTAAAGGATATTTGGTACAAAATACTGAATTATATTAAACACTGTGCCAGTGCAAACGTTATTCCTTGCGCAAATTCACTCCTTCAAAGTGTGTATGAAGTGTTAGAAGACTTTAAACACAACATTTTGCATATGTAATTTTCCATTTATTTACGTCAGTTAAAAAAAAGTTATTTATGAATGTCTTTACAATCATCGAGATCAGACATGATTAGTCTGATGTACAGGGCAACCACTGAAAAGGGACCAAAAAATGGATATCAAAAAGACAAAAACCACACTATAGGATATTCTGAATCCAGATCCAGTTTCTCCTACCAGGTCCCACCAAGTTTATTTTAGCATTAAAAATACATTAAATCTGCTTTCAGAAAAAAAATATATATATACGGACTGAATGGATGAAAATCAATGAAAGGAATGAAAAAAAAATAAAATAAAATTATATAAACACTTTTGGCAAACAAAAGTAAATCCCTTTGATTTTTAGAGGGGTCTGCAAACTGTTTCGACCTCTGGTGGTGAAGGGGTTAAAAATAGAAGAAATCTAAATTTTATTTGTGTAACAAAGCAGCTTTGATCAATTAAAAATCACAGAACGTCTTTATAAAATAGCTCACAATATGTTTTATTACCTCTAAATGTATAAACTTTAAAATCCTCACATAGAAAAAAAAAAATAGATTGCCAATGTACAAAACAAACTGATCATTTTTACTCCGCTATCAATGTACCACTGCAATATTAATGATAATGGGCACAGCCTACTAAATACACTGTGGTTACACCAATAACGTTGTCTCATAATAGAAAACCACAGGTCACAATATGTCACGTGGCATCACAAGGACTTTGATGTCTTCCTATCTATGAAAGCCAAGTACACAGTCTGTTACCTAGTCCAAATTGAAATCCACAATTGGTGGCTTGTTTGAAGAGTGCTATAAGACAATATCAAAGCGGTGTAACATTTAGCTTGATGTTGCCCATTTAAGTGAATTTACCAATGCACATGCAACAAATCTTTTTAATATGGGTAGTTTTGTTGTTTTTTTTTTTTTAAGGGTCCTCTTCTCCAGATGTGTATGTTAATACGTCGTGCCAGACCTCAGGATGTTCACAGATTCTTTGTGCTATAATACACAAATTATTTTTCTCCAAAAGCCAAAAAATAAAATTAAAAAAACACAACGGAGCAGACTACCAAGACTGTAATCTTTTGTCTGGTAAATTTTCTATATACACTTCAAAAAATAGTATATACAGTACCTGAGAAATAGTAAATGCAGACAGTCTTACAGTTTCTTTTCCTTACAACCTCTAAGATTTTACACTGAGCCTTTGGGTTTGTACTCTTAATCATTCGGAAACATTCTCTTTAGGATACGACTGCTATAGGTACATTAGGTATCCAGCACAAGGTCTAAAGTGCATGAGACTGTTCTTGCTCTTTTCAGTGTCACCCCAGCAAAACCAAAATTCTCTCTTCACACCAAGGGAGAAGGTGAGAACCTAAATGATTGCTATGGAACAACACAGACTGAGAAAAGCATCCTTCATGCAACTTTATAAATGAAGCCCAAGACAAACGTTGACTTGTTTTTACAACAGCGTTTATCTTACTAGCTACAATTTATTGAATGCACCTTAAATACTTTAAAATGTGCTTGGGATGCATGAAGCTGTGTCAGTGTTAACGACTTCTTTCGCCATAATGAGCAACTGTTCCTATGGTGAAAACCTGCCAATGCCTTGGAGCTGCTAGACAATAGGAACAAATAGGTATATTTTTGATGAGTATAATCTTTAGTCTTCATTTGAGCACTTGAGGAAAAGGCTCTTGTCAAGTGGTTTAGGTCAAGATGGATAAAAACTGACCTTTTCTGACAGATGACATTACCAATACCAACGCTACAGGAAACAAAGGCACCTATGAGAGTAAACCTACTTACTGTATTACAGTGCACGCAAGTTGAAATCCAAGGTACCAGTGATATGCATCAATCACAGTGGACTAAATACTGACCATAAATTTGTCCCAACAAGCACAGACTAAATTCACTACACAAGCCAATGCAAGGACTGGGAGATTCATAGGTGCACAGATGGAAGGCAGGCTCTCAAACTACAGCTTCTGGTTGCTGGTCAACAAAACGTTTATATGAATTTCACAAAGGTTTGCTAAAGCATGCCAAAGCAGCATTTCAAATCTTAGATTTTAAATAGAGTGGGAAACAGAGTGCACGCAAAAAAAATATACACACATCTGAAAAGATCTGCATCCATGGATCTGGAAAAAATATTCAGAGGCACTTCGGAGAGGTGGTGGTCAAGACGTGTCGTTTGTAAGACAATGCTAAACTGTTCTGTATAAGCTGTATGCAGAATGGTCCACAAGCAGGTGGAAGCTACCATTTATGGCTAAACTGGTGAATTTGGTGTGCACACTTCTGCTAGAACCAATTCCAATGGACCTCTTTATTAAAACATTCAAAAAAGCAGATGTCTTCTGGGAAGTGATTATGTTATAGTACACAGAATAATAAAGTGCATTGAAAATTTTGATTAAAATCAGTTTTAAAAACATAGCAGCAAAAAGCAGGACAAAAAAAAAATTATATATATATATATATATATATATATATATATATATATATATATATATATATATATATATATATATATATATATATATATTTGCAGCTAGAGGCCTTCCAACTAGTGCAATGCTATTCATCTAAGACAGACAACTTGCATGAATGTTTAACCCCTTCATGGCCAGGTGTCTATACATTTTAAGACCTCACTCCAAAACATAAATTGAAGATAGACTGCTGAAACAAAAAAAGGGAAGGTACGTTTTCAACAAATGTATCGGTATAGTTTTCAATGTGCCAAGAATCTTTTTAAATGGAGAATATTGATGAACTGCCTATTTGGATAAAGGAACATCCCAGCATATAAAAATGTAAACTACCAGTGCTTATGTCTTAGGCGGGAATAGTAAACATGGGAAAGAAGATCTGTATATACAAGTGTGCCTGTATTACCCGTGTGTTGTCATGACTGTGCTCACCATTTGTTTGGTAACACGACAAAGCTCACAATTTGGTGGTCTGACATTCAATTCCTCAAACTGCTGCCACCTGGCTCTGAAGAGAATGCTGAAGGTTATTCAAGCTATGATACATAGATGTAGCAAAAAAAAAAAAAAAAAGTCATGGCAAGGACTGAAGATAGAAGTGACATCTTTGGTTACAAATCTATTAAGTCAAACACTCCTTTGGCCTAAATCCAAAGACCCCCCCCCCCCCCAAAAAAAAATGTTGCATTTAATGCATGTCTAATAAGCATGGATGTCTATACTAAAAGCAACTTTTCATTGGTGAAAGAAAAAAAAAAAAAAAAAAAAAAAAAAAAAGAAAAGTTGCTGCTTGAATAAGTAGGTTCTCTTCACAGCCAGTGGTTATCACACACCATTTACAGGCTCCTAACCACCTCTTACCCCCACTATAGACATTAATGCAGAGGTGCAAGAGCCACAAACCTATTACAGTCAGATTGTGCTTGATCGAATGAAGGAAAGCCAATATAACCTTGGTTAACTGGGTGAATCGTGTCAGTTTTTCCAGTCTAAACATAACCTACTTTTTCTAAGGATACCAGTGGAAAATAGTTATGACTCCCTGCTAAGTAATCAGAAGAGAGAAACTAATTAAATGGGAAAAATAGGAAGGGAGTGAAACATGTCTTGCATCTAGCAGTCATTAAGTTGCTAACAGTATCTTGTACAAGACAAATAATAGAACGAAAATATGGGCAGTAGAAAAAAAAAAAAAAAAAAAAGTTAAGCTTTTTAAAAATGAACAAAATACACAGCTGGGAGGAGGACAGCTTTTGTACCAGCCTCAATTCCAAATATTGCCTCCCTGCAATAAAATGCAGAGCCACGGCATTGACAGGAGGGAAGGAGCCGTGAGAAAGCAGCTTAAGGTTGGCCATACTTCACTCCTACAGATTCTTTTACAGGTATACAGGTCCATGAGAACAAGTGCCCAGCTGTCAGCCAGCACTACCTCCTGCTTGGCAAATGTACTCCGTTAATAAGAGGCAGAAGTGGAGGGTGGAGTTCCAGCTGCGTTAACAGTGAGAAGTGGTCAGAAGGAATATGGGGGTGAGGGCAGCCAGTGATGTTGTTCTCCGTCATCCACTGAGGATCTAAAGGCCCCAGGACGCCAAGAACGTCCATGTGTGTCTTGGAATAGAAGATGTAGTCAATGACACCCTAAAGTGCAAACAAAAAAATATGTTAAGCGAATTAGTAATCAGTTCAGCTCCAAGGCAGAAAACAAAGTATACAAGAGTCAAATTCCGGACTTGTTACTTACAAAACCTTAGTAATTAAATCACTTCAATACCAGGCACTTATACATCTTCCTGCCCAAGCCAATTTTCAGCTTTCAGCGCTGTCGCAAATTGAATGACAATTGCGGTCATGCTACACTGTACCCAAATTTATCATTTTGTTCCCACAAGTAGAAGTTTCTTTTGGTGGTATTTGATCACCTCTGCGATTTTTATTTTTTGCGCAACAAATAAAGACCGAAAATTTAGAAAAAAAAAAAAAGTTTGTTAAAAATTTTTGTAAATAAGTTTTCTTCCTCAATGACTGGCACTGATAAGGCGGCACTGATGGGCACTAGAGCTGCACAATTCTGGCTAAAATGAGAATCACAATTTTTTTGCTTAGAAGATAAATCACGATTCTCTCGGCGTAACATCTTTCACATTAAAACAAAAAAATTGGGCTAACTTTACGGTTTCTTTTTATTCATTGAAGTGCATTTTTTCCCAAAAAATTGCATTTGAAAGACCGCTGGGCAAATACAGTGCGACAAAATATTGCAGCAACTGCCATTTTATTCCCTAAGGTCTCTGCTAAAATATATATAAATGTTTGGGGGTTCCAAGTAATTTTCTAGCAAAAAATATTGATTTTAACTTAAGTGTCAGAAAAAGATTTAGACTAAGTGGTTTAACTTCCTGCATTTACACCTTGTTGAAAACTTGGCAGACTGCCCAGATTATTCATTTACACAGAAGTTCTATCCCTTTGATCTAAGAAGGAAGCTTAGTTACAATGTTTCAAGTTGAAGACTTGGCAGGCTGCCCAGATGCTTTCTTTTGACAGCTGAGTGAGCAGATAAAGTCTCTCCATTTGTTTATATGAAAGAATTGGCAAAATCTGCAGGAGAGATAGTCAGCGGGGGTGAATCGAGATCACGATTTAACGATTAATTGTGCAGCTCTAATGGGCACTCATAGGCGGCACTGATGGGCACTCATAGGCTGCACTGATGGGTGGCATTGCTGGGCATCACTGATTTTTATTGTGCCATAGAGGTGCCAGTCAGTGCCCAATTTTTTTTGCTTAGAAGATAAACCACGATTCTCACGGCGTAACATCTTTCACATTAAAACTAAAAAATTGGGCTAACTTTACTGTTTCTTTTTTTTATTCATTGAAGTGCATTTTTTTCCCAAAAAATTGCATTTGAAAGACCGCTGGGCAAATACAGTGCGACAAAATATTGCAGCAATTGCCATTTTATTCCCTAGGGTCTCTGCTAAAATATATATAAATGCAGCAATTGCCATAAACAATCAGCGCAGAACCGTCCGTCAGGAGAGCCGCCAATTGGCTCTCCTCCACTCGCGTCTGTCAGAGGAGGAAAAGCCGATCAACGGCTCTTCCCGTTTACATCGTGACCAGCCCTGAATGAACACGGCTTATCACTTGGTAAAGAGCCTCCGGAAGCTCTTTACCGAGATTGGTGTAGCGGTGTGTCAGACTGACACCGCACCACCGATCACCGTGATGCGCGCCCCCACGGCGGCTGTTACCCTGCAGGACGTCATGACGTCCAGTCAGGATAATTGAACCACCGCCCGGCCGTCATTCTGCTATAGGAAGTGGTTAAAAAGGACATAAAATGAAACTTCCCATCTGCAGGATTTTACAAAAAGTTGTCAAGTACATAAGGGTGACGGGTTACTTAAAGTGAATGTTCACAGAGCTTAAACAAGGTGAAGCAGTGTTTACTTTAAATACCCAAATCACGTGCCAAGTAAAAAAAAAAAATAAATAAAAAAACACAACACTTTTTACATGATCGCATGGCTGGAGTGCCAATATGTGGAGATTGCTTCACCTCATTTACTAGGCTCAGTAAATGAGTAACCACTCAATAGCCATTACAGGGACGGTACTACACAAGGGCTGCCGGTGTCTTACAGGTATGTAGGCCCTAGCAGAGACTGGCAGTGGGATTTAGAATAGTGTGCACAAATCAGCTGCCCGTATACACATTTGACAGAGTTGCAGTTTAGTAACACTGCCTCCTTGGATAGACATGTCACAGCAGTGGGGGCCCAGCCTAGGTTGGAAACCAATAAAAATAGAAAAAAAAAAAAACGATTGGGTTCCGATCAGCTGGGGAGACACAAGAACACGTTAACCACTTGCCGACCGCCTCACGTCTATATACGTGAGCAGAGCGGCACGGGCAGGCAAAATCACGTACCTGGTACGTGATTGCCTTCCTGCGGGCGGGGGGTCCGATCGGACACCCCCCCCCCCCCCCGGTGCCATCGGCGGTCGGCATTTGGTTGGGAGCGATGAGAGACGAGGGGGAGACCATTCGATCGTGCCCCCCCCCTCGCGATCGCTCCCAGCCAATGAAAAACATCCCCTGCCTCTGTATAGTACACAGAGGCAGAGGATGTGATGTCATCTCTCCTCGGCTGGGCAGTTTCCGTTCCAGCGCCGAGGAGAGACGACATGTAAGTGCACCAACACTCTCACACAACACAGTAGAACATGCCAGGCACACTAAACACCCCCGATCCCCCCCAATCACCCCCCCCCCCCCCAGTCACAAACTGACACCAAGCGGGTTTTTTTTTTTTTTTCCTGATTACTGCATAGTGTCAGTTTGTGACAGTTACTGTGGTAGGACAGTGAGTGTTAGCCCCCTGTAGGTCTAGGGTACCCCCCTAATAAAGTTTTAACCCCTTGATCACCCCCTGTCACCAGTGTCGCTAAGCGATCATTTTTCGGATCGCTGTATTAGTGTCACTGGTGACGCTAGTTAGGAACGTAAATATTTAGGTTCGCTGTCAGCGTTTTATAGCGACAGGGACCCCCATATACTACCTAATAATTCAAGTTAGACTTACCGGTAACTTGTTTTCCTTGAGTCTTTCAGGACAGCACTTGAGAGAGACTCCTCCCCTTGCCAACAGGAAACACCTCTTCCACCAAACTTTAAAAGGAGGCTCCTTTCCACACATTGTCAGTAGTAGTAGAGAACCTCCGGCCCCAAACTGGAACACATAATCGAGATATGATTAGTCACAGTATATATATGAAAAAACAATAGGGCGGGATGCTGCTGTCCTGAAAGACTCAAGGAAAACAAGTTACCGGTAAGTCTAACTTGAATTTTCCCTTATCGTCTTTCAGGACAGCACTTGAGAGGATAATAGAGACTTACCCCCCTAGGGAGGGACCACAGCCTGCAGAACCTTTCTGCCAAAAGCCTGATCACCTGCTGATAGGAGATCCAGTCTGTAATGACGGACAAACGTTAAGTAGCTTGACCACGTAGCCGCCTTACAAATCTGATCTGGGGTGGCACCAGCTCTTTCTGCCCATGTAGTGGCCTGGGCTCTTGTTGAATGAGCCCTAATTCCCAGCGGGGAAGATAAACCCATTTGAGAATAGGCTACAGAAATAGCTGTCTTAAGCCATCTAGCCAATGATGCTTTTGATGCTTGTTGGCCTTTCTTGTTTCCAGAGAAAAGAACAAATAATGAATCTGAAACTCTAAACCCTCCTGTTACTTCCAAATACTGTAATAGGATACGTCTTACGTCTAAATTGTGAAACTGCTCTTCCTTTGCACCCGAAGGGTTAGCAGAAAAGGTTGGTAGAGTAATCTCTTGAGACCTGTTACTAAAGCTTGCCACTTTTGGCAAAAACCCCGGATCTACTTTAAGGACAACTCTATCAGGAAAAACTGACAAAAAAGGCTCTTTTACTGATAGGGCGTGCAGTTCACTAATCCTTCTTGCTGAAGTAATTGCGACCAGAAAAATAGTCTTCAAAGTTAAATTCTTTAGGGATATGGCCTGTAAAGGCTCAAATGGTTCTTTTGCCAGAGCCTGCAGAACCACCGAGAGATCCCAATTTGGGAAATGCTTCACCGGTACCGGTCTCGACCTGGAAAGTGCTTTGAAAAATCTCATGATCAGAGTTTCTGAAGATAAGGATCTCTCCAGATAAACTCCCAAGGCAGCCACCTGCACCTTAAGAGTGCTGACCGCCAGATTCTTGTCTGCACCCTTTTGCAAAAATTCCAGCACTGAAACTAGGTCTTTAACCCCCCTATGTTCGGAATGACAGAAAGAAACATATACTTTCCATACTTTGGCGTAAATATCCCTGGTTACCTTTTTCCTACTGGAAAGCAACGTAGCAGTTAAACGTTCTGAAAAGCCTTTGCTTCTCATTAATTGCTCCTCAGATACCAGGCAGTGAGCTTTAACCTGTCTACCCCTGGATGAAGCACTGGCCCCTGAATCAACAGATCCTGACTGAGCGGGAGATGCCAACATGGTTTGATTGCCAACTGCAGAATCGTGGAAAACCAAGCTCTCTTTGGCCAATATGGAGTAATCAAAATGATTGATACTCTCTCTTTCAGTATTTTCCTCAACACTAGAGGGATTAATCGAAATGGAGGAAAAGCATACCCCAGGTGAAAATCCCACGGATGTGCCAGAGCATCTATCCCCTGAGAGCAAATGTCTCTCTGAAGGGAGAAAAAATTCGGGAGCTGCGTGTTTTGTTTTGAAGCAAACAGATCTACCTGCGGAAGGCCCCAAACACTGGTGATTAATGCAAACACCTTCCTGTTCAGACTCCACTCTGATTCCTGAACTTTTTGTCGGCTCAGATAATCCGCTACTTCGTTCAATGTGCCTTTTAGATGGACTGCGGATAGAGATAGTAAGTGGTTCTCCGCCCACTCCAGAATCTCTACTGACAGTAAGTGAAGGGCCCTGCTTCTTGTGCCTCCCTGTTTGTTCAGGTAGGCTATGGCCGTGGCATTGTCCGACAAAATCTGGACATGGCAACCTATGAGGTTTTGAGAGAAGAAAGCTAATGCTAGGGCAACTGCCTTCAGCTCTCTCCAATTTGAGGATCTTTGGGCCTCGAACTGGGACCATGTTCCCTGCGCTAAGGCTTGACCCATGTGGGCCCCCCATCCCTGCAAACTGGCGTCTGTTGTGACCACTTTCCCGGTCGGAAAAGACCAAAGAAGACCTCTTTGCAGTACCACCTGACTTTTCCACCACCAAAGTGAACGTTTGACTCTGGTGGGAATCTTTACTTTTGTATCCAAACTCTCCGTCCTGTGGTTCCATGTCCTTAGAAGGAACCTCTGGAGAGTCCTGAAATGCAGCCTTGCCCATTGGATGGCTGGCATTGAAGAGGTTAATGTCCCCAGAGCCGACATAACCTTTCGGACTGAAATCAGTTGATTTGTTTGTAGTGCCGTTATTACCCTTTGGACCTTGATCTTTTTCTCTTCTGGGAGAAAAATCTTTTGCTCCACTGAATCTATCAAATAACCCAGAAACAGTACTTGCTGAGCTGGGATGAAATTTGATTTTTGAACATTCACTATCCACCCTAGTGACTCCAAATGACTGCGGGATTTGTTCAAATCCTCCTGCAACTTTTCCCTGGATGGGGCAAAAAAGAGGAGGTCGTCCAGATATGGAATTACCGCAATCCCCTGGAGTCGAAGAGGGGCGAGAGCTTCCGCCATTATCTTCGTAAAAATACGAGGAGCTGACGACAGGCCGAAGGGAAGGGCCCTGAACTGAAGATGTATAATCTCCTTGCCCATATTCACCGCAAACCTCAGGAACTTCTGGGACTGAGGTGCTACAGGAATATGAAGGTAAGCATCCCTCAGATCGATTGATGCCATAAAACAATCTTTTGTCAGAAAGTTTCTGACCGTGAAAATTGAGTCCATACAAAACTTTTTGTATAGGACTGACTTGTTCAGGGGTTTTAGGTTGAGGATAAGACGGAAGTTTCCGGATGGTTTTCTTATCAGAAAGATGTGTGAATAGAAACCCTGACCCTGTTCTTCTGGGGATACTGGTATCACTACCCTCTGGTGCCTCAGATCCTTTAAAAGGTTCTTCATGGCCAGAGCCTTTGTTAGATCCCTTGGTAGGTTTGTTACAAAGAATCTTTCTGGCGGGCGATCCGAAAACTCTATCCTGTAACCTTGGGACAGCATGTCCAAAATATATAGACTTTCTGTCATGCTGGCCCAAAGGGGAAGGAAACTTTGAAGCCTTCCCCCCACTGGTACGCACAAGTCATTGTGCTTTACCGGAGGCTGCAGGAGGATGGAAAAGGACATTTCCTTTGCCTTTACCCTTCTGCAATGCCCAATTTTTTCTTTTCTCCTGGGGTTTGGTTTGTTCTTGAGCCCTTGGGGAACGAAAAAACCGTTTAACTGGCTGCTTTTTCTTTTTGATGGGAAAAGACTTCTTTTTATCAGCAGTTCTATCTAGAACCGCATCTAAATCAGGTCCAAAAAGCAAGTCACCCAGGAACGGTATCCCACACAGCTTGTTTTTGGATGCCGCATCCCCTGGCCAAGTTTTCAACCACAGAGCCCTTCTGGCTGAGTTGGCTAGGGCAGCAGATCTAGCTGTCATTTTAATTGATTCCGCTGAAGCATCCGATATAAATGCGACAGCGGCAGACAGAGTTGAAAATGAATCCAAAATTTCTTGTTTTGGTGAGTCTGCTGAGATATGGGCCTTAAGTTGCTCTAACCAGAACTCCATATTTCTGGATACCACTGTAGTTGCCATAGTAGGTTTAAGATTTCCCATGATGGATTGCCAAGCCCTCTTTAGTAGCTGGTCCATCCTTTTATCCATGGGATCTCTCAACACCCCCATGTCCTCGAATGCCAAATCTGTAGACCTCGAGACCTGGGAAAACGCGGCATCTAGTTTGGGGTTTTTGTTCCAAACCGCCGCTGGATCTTCATCAAAAGGGAAACGCCTTTTTAAGGCTTTGGGAAAGAAAGGCTTTCTCTCTGGCTCTGCCCACTCTTTCTTAATAGCTTCAGAAATAACAGAGTGTACTGGGAAATTGCGATTTTTGTGCTCGCTAAGCCCTGCATACATTTTATCATGCAGAGATAACTCCTTTCTTTCCTCCTCCAGACCCAGTGTGGTATAGATTGCTTTTAACAGGCCATCTACCTGTTCTAAAGACAATTTAAATCTTGAAGGTAAATTTTCTCCTTCCTCACCCTCGTCAGAATCCTCAGATTGAGAGGGGGAATGTCCCTCTGGGGTAGGAGATGCCTCAGTCTCCATCACCGGGACTATAAGTGAGCCTTGGGAGGACTGTGAGGTAGTAGGCTGACTCAGGGATGGGTTTGCTAGGGAAGAGCGAAATGATTGAATAGTCGCATCAAGTTCCTTTTTAACTGATGCAATCAAGTCGCTGCAAGCGGAAGAAGCTTCTTCTTTAACTAGCAAATCAATACAAGCTTGACATAACGTCTTCTTCCATCCTTCAGGTAGCTTGGATTTACATGAAGGACATTTTCTTTTTGCCACTGGATCAGAGCTCTTGGCCTGCCATGAGACAAAAGAAGAAACCATCCCAGTGAGACAACCTGTCCTATACCCAAGGATGCTCACCACAGGTGCACAGTAAGAGCTAACTGCTTTATGTGCCCAGACAGGCCCCTGCCACCGGGGGGGGGGAGATAGAGAGAGAGAGACCCCACAGTACAGGGAAGACAGTATACAACTGCACCTTACCTGGGCCTTGCTGGTGCCTGTGCCTGTCCCACTTGCTGCCGCCATCGATTCCATCGAGGAGCGCTTGCTGTGTTTGTGTGGCTAAACGCCGGTTCCGGACTCCAATAGCGCCAGTGCGCCGGACCAGAACCGCTAAATAAGCACCAGCCCCGTTCCTCCCCTTTCCCTCTGCGATTTCCGGCGGAAATGACGCCGCACGCCTGTTCCGTGGGCGCCGCCCCCTCCGGATGCCTCACTTCCGGCGGATGGAGCCCCGCTGCCATCCCCAATATGGCGGCGGTGCAATGAGCAACAGGCGGTGGACCTGAGAAAAAAATATAGTAAACGGCCACCGCCTGTCTTGCCGCCGCCTAGGAGCGATGCCCACGACAGTCGGACTCACCCTGAGCCCATATGAAGAGGGAGAGGGAGCCCAGCCAGCAGCACTTCACCTCAGCTGTGGAATGGGAGGAACAGCTCTCATGAGGTAAAAAGTGTTTGATGAAAAAAAAACCAGGAAACCTGAGCTCCCAGGACAGCACCTGAGAGCCCTGACTTCCCCACGAAGTGTTCCCTCCGGAGGAAACACAAAAACTGACAATGTGTGGAAAGGAGCCTCCTTTTAAAGTTTGGTGGAAGAGGTGTTTCCTGTTGGCAAGGGGAGGAGTCTCTCTCAAGTGCTGTCCTGAAAGACGATAAGGGAAAAATGTTTTAACCCCTTGATTGCCCCCTAGTTAACCCTTTCACCACTGATCACCGTATAACTGTTACGGGTGACGCTGGTTAGTTCGTTTATTTTTTATAGTGTCAGGGCACCCGCCGTTTATTACCGAATAAAGGTTTAGCCCCCTGATCGCCCGGCGGTGATATGCGTCGCCCCAGGCAGCGTCAGATTAGCGCCAGTACCGCGAACACCCACGCACGCACCGTACACCTCCCTTAGTGGTATAGTATCTGAACGCATCAATATCTGATCCGATCAGATCTATACTAGCGTCCCCAGCAGTTTAGGGTTCCCAAAAACGCAGTGTTAGCGGGATCAGTACAGATACCTGCTAGCACCTGCATTTTTCCCCTCCGCCCGGCCCAGCCCACCCAAGTGCAGTATCGATCGATCACTGTCACTTACAAAACACTAAACGCATAACTGCAGCGTTCGCAGAGTCAGGCCTGATCCCTGCGATCGCTAACAGTTTTCTTGGTAGCGTTTTGGTGAACTGGCAAGCACCAGCCCCAGGCAGCGTCAGATTAGCGCCAGTAGCGCTAACACCCACGCACGCACCATACACCTCCCTTAGTGGTATAGTATCTGAACGGATCAATATCTGATCCGATCAGATCTATACTAGCGTCCCCAGCAGTTTAGGGTTCCCAAAAACGCAGTGTTAGCGGGATCAGCCCAGATACCTCCTAGCACCTGCGTTTTGCCCCTCCGCCCGGCCCAGCCCAGCCCACCCAAGTGCAGTATCGATCGATCACTGTCACTTTTTTTTGTAGCGTTTTGGTGAACTGGCAAGCACCAGCGGCCTAGTACACCCAGGTCGTAGTCAAACCAGCACTGCAGTAACACTTGGTGACGTGGCGAGTCCCATAAGTGCAGTTCAAGCTGGTGAGGTGGCAAGCACAAGTAGTGTCCCGCTGCCACCAAAAAGACAAACATAGGCCCGTCGTGCCCATAATGCCCTTCCTGCTGCATTCGCCAATCCTAATTGGGAACCCACCGCTTCTGCAGCGCCCGTACTTCCCCCATTCACATCCCCAACCAAATGCAGTCGGCTGCATGAGAGGCATTTATACGTCCTCCCGAGTACCCCTACCCAACGAACCCCCCCAAAAAAGATGTTGTGTCTGCAGCAAACGCGGATATAGACGTGACACCCGCTATTATTGTCCCTCCTGTCCTGACAATCCTGGTCTTTGCATTGGTGAATGTTTTGAACGCTACCATTCACTAGTTTAGTATTAGCGTAGGGTACAGCATTGCACAGACTAGGCACACTATCACAGGGTCTCCCAAGATGCCATCGCATTTTGAGAGACCCGAACCTGGAACCGGTTATAGTTATAAAAGTTACAGTTACAAAAAAAAGTGTAAAAAAAAAAAAAAAAAAACACAAACAAAAATAAAAAAAAAAGAGTTGTCGTTTCATTGTTCTCTCTCTCTCTCTATTGTTCTGCTCTTTTTTACTGTATTATATTCTGCAATGTTTTATTGTTATGTTTTATCATGTTTGTTTTTCAGGTATGCAATTTACTGTGCTTTATTGTTAACCATTTTTTTGTCTTCAGGTACGCCATTCACGACTTTGAGTGGTTATACCAGAATGATGCCTGCAGGTTTAGGTATCATCTTGGTATCATTCTTTTTAGCCAGCGGTCGGCTTTCATGTAAAAGCAATCCTAGCGGCTAATTAGCCTCTAGACTGCTTTTACAAGCAGTTGGAGGGAATGGCTCTCCTGTCTCAACAGGGAACCTGAGAATGCAGCCGGTGATTCAGCCAGCTGACCATAGAGCTGATCAGAGACCAGAGTGGCTCCAAACATCTCTATGGCCTAAGAAACCGGAAGCTACGAGCATTTTATGACTTGGATTTCGCCGGATGTAAACAGCGCCATTGGGAAATTGGGGAAGCATTTTATCACACCGATCTTGGTGTGGTCAGATGCTTTGAGGGCAGAGGAGAGATCTAGGGTCTAATAGACCCCAATTTTTTCAAAAAAAGAGTACCTGTCACTACCTATTGCTATCATAGGGGATATTTACATTCCCTGAGATAACAATAAAAATGATTTAAAAAAAAAAAAATGAAAGGAAAAGTTTAAAAATAAGATAAAAAAGCAAAAAAATAAAAGCACCACTGTCCCCCCTGCTCTCGCGCTAAGGCGAACGCAAGCGTCGGTCTGGCGTCAAATGTAAACAGCAATTGCACCATGCATGTGAGGTATCACCGCGAAGGTCAGATCGAGGGCAGTCATTTTAGCAGTAGACCTCCTCTGTAAATCTAAAGTGGTAACCTGTAAAGGCTTTTAAAGGCTTTTAAAAATGTATTAATTTTGTTGCCACTGCACGTTTGTGCGCAATTTTAAAGCATGTCATGTTTGGTATCCATGTACTCGGCCTAAGATCATCTTTTTTATTTCATCAAACATTTGGGCAATATAGTGTGTTTTAGTGCATTAAAATTTAAAAAAAGTGTGTTTTTTCCACTAAAAATGCATTTGAAAAATCGCTGCACAATTACTGTGGGGAAAAAAAAAATGAAACACCCACCATTTTAATCTGTAGGGCATTTGCTTTAAAATAATATATAATGTTTGGGGGTTCAAAGTAATTTACATGAAAAAATTATTTTTTTTTGCAAAAAGTGTCAGAAAGGGCTTTGTCTTCAAGTGGTTAGAAGAGTGGGTAATGTGTGACATAAGCTTCTAAATGTTGTGCATAAAATGCCAGGACAGTTCAAACCCCCCCAAATGACCCCATTTTGGAAAGTAGACACCCCAAACTATTTGCTGAGAGTCATGTCGAGTCCATGGAATATTTTATATTGTGACACAAGTTGCGGGAAAGAGACAAATTTTTTTTTTTTTTTTTTTGCACAAAGTTGTCACTAAATGTTATATTGCTCAAACATGCCATGGGGATTTGTGAAATTACACCCCAAAATAAATTGTTGCTTCTCCTGAGTACGGGGATACCACATGTGTGGGACTTTTTGGGAGCCTAGCCGCGCACGGGACCCCGAAAACCAAGCACCGCCTTCAGGCTTTCTAAGGCCGTAAATTTTTGATTTCACTCTTCACTGCCTATCACAGTTTCGGAGGCCATGGAATGCCCAGGTGGCACAAACCCCCCCCAAATGACCCAATTTTGGAAAGTAGACACCCCAAGCTATTTGCTGAGAGGTATAGTGAGTATTTTGCAGACCTCACTTTTTGTCACAAAGTTTTGAAAATTGAAAAAAAAAAAAAAATTTTTTTTCTGGTCTTTCTTCATTTTCAA
This sequence comes from Aquarana catesbeiana, assembly GCF_042186555.1. Classification (NCBI taxonomy): domain Eukaryota; kingdom Metazoa; phylum Chordata; class Amphibia; order Anura; family Ranidae; genus Aquarana; species Aquarana catesbeiana. Next base: position 570,574,317 of record NC_133324.1, read on the forward strand.
AAACAAATGAGAGCTGCAAAATACTCACCATGCCTCTCAGCAAATAGCTTGGGGTGTCTACTTTCCAAAATGGGGTCATTTGGGGGGGGTTTGTGCCATCTTGGCATTTTATGGCCTTCAAAACTGATAGGTAGTGAGGAGTGAAATCAAAAATGTATGCCCTTAGAAATCCTGAAGGCGGTGATTGGTTTTCGGGGCCCCGTACGCGGCTAGGCTCCCAAAAAGTGCCACACATGTGGTATCCCCTTACTCAGGAGAAGCAGCTGAATGTATTTTGGGGTGCAATTCCACATATGCCCATGGCCTGTGTGAGCAAAATATCATTTAGTGACAACTTTTTGTATATTTTTTTTTTTTTTTTTTTTGTCATTATTCAATCACTTGGGACAAAAAAAATAAATATTCAATGGGCTCAACATGCCTCTCAGCAATTTCCTTGGGGTGTCTACTTTCCAAAATGGGGTCATTTGGGGGGGGGGGGGGGGGTTGTACTGCCCTGCCATTTTAGCACCTCAAGAAATGACATAGGCAGTCATAAACTAAAAGCTGTGTAAATTCCAGAAAATGTACCCTAGTTTGTAGACGCTATAACTTTTGCGCAAACCAATAAATATACGCTTATTGACATTTTTTTTTTACCAAAGACATGTGGCCGAATACATTTTGGCCTAAATGTATGACTAAAATTTAGTTTATTGGATTTTTTTTTATAACAAAAAGTAGAAAATATCATTTTTTTTCAAAATTTTCAGTCTTTTTCCGTTTATAGCGCAAAAAATAAAAAACGGCAGAGGTGATCAAATACCATCAAAAGAAAGCTCTATTTGTGGGAAGAAAAGGATGCAAATTTCGTTTGGGTACAGCATTGCATGACCGCGCAATTAGCAGTTAAAGCGACGCAGTGCCGAATTGTAAAAAGTGCTCTGGTCAGGAAGGGGGTAAATCCTTCCGGGGCTGAAGTGGTTAATAACATACCATCACATATTACTATTGCGCTTGCATTTAGGTCTTCCTCAAGACCCCCCCCCCAGAAAAATTTGGGTGGGCAACTAGGGCTGTCCTGAAAGACTAGACTACTGGAAAAGAAGTTACCGCTAACTCTAATTTTCCCTCCCCGTCTTTTAGGACAGCCACAATGAGAGGATAGGCGACCACTTTAGGGCGGGACAACGGCTTGCAGAACCTTTCGCCAAAGGTCTGCTCATTTGCCGATACCAGATCCACTCTAATGCCGCGTACACACGGTCGGACTTTTCGTCTACAAAAGTCCAACGGACGCCGACGGACTAAAGCTGGCTGGTAATCCGATCGTGTGTGGGCTTCTCCGGACTTTCAGCAGACTTTTTCAGCCTCAAATCCGACGGACTTTAGATTTGAAACATGCTTCAAATCTTTACGTCGTAACTACGACGGACCCCGAAATCCGCTCGTCTGTGTGCTAGTCCGACGGACAAAAACCCATGCTAGGGCAGCTATTGGCTACTGGCTATGAACTTCCTTATTTTAGTCCGGTGTACGTCATCACGTACGAATCCGTCGGACTTTTGTGTGGTCGTGTGTAGGCAAGTCCGTTCGTTAGAAAGTCTGCTGCAAGTCCGCCGAAAGTCCGCCGGAAGTCTGTCTGACAGGCTGTCGGAATTTTGTAGACGAAAAGTCCGACCGTGTGTACGCGGCATAAGATTTCATAAAGGTGGTATAACTGGACCATACTGCTGCCTTGCAAATCTGCTCTGGCGTTGCTCCAGCTCTTTCCGCCTGTGAAGCTGCCATAGCCCTTAGTAGAGTGTGCTTGAATTCCCATGGGAGCTTCTTTACCTGCCAGTTTGTAGGCCTGGCTAATGGCTACCCTGAGCCATCTGGCAATGGTGCGTCTAGATGCCTTTTGTCCCCTCCTTGCACCAAACAGAGGCTGACTTTCTAAAACTCTTCGTCATCTCTAAATACCATAGGATACATCTCCTTACGTCTAAAGTATGGAACATAAAATCCCCATCACTTAAGGGATTAGGGCAAAAAAGTGGGCAGAATTACCTCCTGGCTTCTATGGCATCTTGAAGCCACCTTCGGTAAAAAAGCCAGAACAGTCAAAAACTACACAATCCAAAAAAATAACACAAAATGGGGGGTCTAATTGAAAGCCTCCTAGCAGTGGTCACTGCCACCAAAAAAATAGTTTTGTAAGTTAAGTCCTTTAGAGCAGTGGTCATCAACCCTGTCCTCAGGGCCCACCAACAGGCCAGGTTTTATGTATTACCTTGGGGAGATGCAGACTAGAATACTGCAATCACTGAGCAGCAAATGATATCACCTGTGATGTATTTCAGTTATCTTACAAACCTGGCCTGTTAGTGGGCCCTGAGGACAGGGTGGATGGCCACTGCTTTAGAGCACAATCTTCTAAGGCTCAAATGGAGTCTACATTAGGGTCTGCAAGACCAGGGAAAGGTCCCACTTAGGGAAGGATGGACCCTGCACTGGCCTATGTCTTGCTAGAGACTTGGCTCTTAAGGGTACTGGTGGCTAGCCCCTTATCTGCCCCGCATTGCAAAAACTCCAAAGACTGCTATAGGGCGCTGCAACCTAAAGAAGTTCTCTAAACACCATTCTCTAAATTGCCCCCAAACCTTTTGGTAGATTCGGCGCATCTCCTCCTTACTATTGAGAAGGGTGGCTACTAGTTGATCAGAAATACCCTTGGTTTTTAGTATTTCCTCTTCAGAAGCCAGGCCGCCAAGTTCCAGCGTTGAACCTGGGGACAGAGAACTGGGCCCTGTGATAAGAGATCCCTTCGAAGCGTAAGGAACAAGGGGGTTAAACTGCCAACTGCCTGAGGATCGAAAACCAAGCCCTTTTGGGCCAGTGTGGAGTCACTAAGATTAGAGAGGTGTTTCCTAACTGAAATTTTCTTAGTACAGCTGGAAGTAGAACTGGAGGTGGGAAGGCGTAGCAAATTTTGAAGTGCCAGCTTTGTGTTAAGGCATCTACGCCTAGAGCGTTTTCCCATCTGTTTAGTGAGAAGCATGGGGTCTTTGCATTGCTGCTTAAAGCAAATAGATCCACCTGTGGGGGCCCCCCCCCATCTCATGACTATAAGGTCGAAAACCTCCTGATTGAGGACCCAGTCGCCTTCTCTCAGTTGCTTCTGGCTGAGGAAGTCGGCCACTACATTCTCATCCCACTTTTAGAAACGCTGCGGAAAGGGAAAGTGCGTTGGCTTCTACCCAGCTCAGGATCTCTGTTGCTAGGCTCAACAGGACTCCGCTCCTCGTGCCACCCTGCTTGTTTATATAAGCAATGACCGAGGAGTTGTCCGAACGCACCTGGATATGTTGGCCCAGGAGTTCACCTCTGAAGTCTTTGAGTGTCAATTCCACCGCTTTTAGTTCTTTCCAGTTGGATGACCTTTTGAGTTTCTTTTTTCCATGTCCCCTGTGCCGGCCGAGATCCCAAGTGTGCTCCCCAGCCTCTGCCGCTTGAGTCTGTGGTAATCACTCTGGACACTGGAATGATCCACAGGCGCCCCTGTGACAGATTTATCCTCTTCCTCCACCACCAGAGGGATCTTTTGACCCGAGAAGGAACTGAAAGCAGGGTTTCTAATGACTCCTGGCTGTGATCCCACACCTTTAGAACAAGGGCCTGCAGGGACGGAAGTGTAGGCCTGCCCACTGAACCTCCGGGATAGCAGAGGTCAGTAAGCCCAGGGTTGACATTGCTGCCCTTATGGTTGCTTTGGAGGTAAGCTGCCGCTCTGTCCACACCTTTAGTATCTTTTCTGCTGGGAGAAAAACTCTCAGCTGTGTTGAGTCCAGCAGGTATCCCAGATAGGAGATTTGCTGAGCTGGAATTAAACTGGATTTTTCCAGATTCAGCAGCCATCCCAGCCCTGTCAGGGTTTGTTTTGTTAGTTCCAGATCCCTGATTAGCTGCTCTGGAGATACTGCGAAAATTAGAAAATCGTCCAATTATGCAATAATTAATACTCCCGAGTAGCAGAAAAGCCATGGCTTCTGCCATGACCTTTGTAAATACTCGGGGTGACGAGGATAGGCCGAATGGCAGTGCCTGAAACTTCATATGAATGGTTTCTTCCTCTAACTTCACAGCTAGGCACAGGAACTTTTGAAAAGTTTCCGCAATAGGGACGTGGAGGTAGGCGTCTAAGATCCGATGACACCATATAACAGTTCTGGGGTAGTAACGCCCTGACTACTCCATCCGGAACATCTTGTAGGCAACTGATCGGTTCAGGGGTTTCAGGTTTAGGATTAATCTGCAGCTTCCTGAGGGCTTTCTCACCACAAAAACGTGTGAATAGAAGCCCTCCCTTCCTCCCCTTTTGGAACTCTGCAAACTACATTCTGTTGCTCTAGTTCCTTTAATGCCCCCAAGAGGGCCTCTGCCGCACATCTGGGGAGAATCGTGACTAGGCTTCGATCCCCAGGATAAATTGGTTGGGGGAAATTGCTTCCCATTGTGGAAGGAAGGCCCCCAGTCTTCCTCCCACTGTGAAAAGTAGGTCATTGGTTTTTACAGGGCTGCTCAGGAGGGCGAAAAAACGCTCCTCCTTTGCCCTTACCCCTTTGGCCCCAAGTCTTTTCCCCTTCAGGCTTGGGGGATTTTCTTTTTTGTGGAGGAAACCCCCTCTTGGTCTGAGTTGGGGGTTTCCGTATCACCGGGAACGCCTTTTTCTTATCAGCTGTGCGGTCTAATACCGCTTCCAGACCTGGGCCGAACAGAAGGTTCCCTGTCAGCGGAATGACACAAATTAATTTTAGAGGCATTGTCGCCTGGCCATGTTTTGAGCCAGAGTGCCCTTCTGGTTGAGTTGGCTAGTGCAGCGGTCCTGGCAGACATCCGAACCGACTCAGCAGAAGCATCTGCTATATATTCTACCCCTCGCAAAATAGTTGGAAAGGATGACAAAATGGTCTCTTTTGCTGTACCTGCCTCGATGTGGGCTTGAATCTGTGTAAGCCAATGTTCGAGGTTACGAGCCACCACTGTGACCGCCATCTCTGGTTTCAGGATTACCCAGAGTTGATTCCCAGGTCTTTTTTAGAAGGGAATCAATTTTCTTGTCCATGGTATCTGTCAGAGCCCCTAAAGCAGGGATCCTCAAACTACGGCCCTCCAGCTGTTGCGGAACTACATATCCCATGAGGCATTGTAAAACTCTGACATTCACAGACATGATTAGGCATGATGGGAATTGTAGTTCTTGAACAACTGGAGGGCCATAGTTTGAAGACCCTTGCCCTAAAGCCTCGAAGGCCAGATCTGTTTTTCTGAAAACTTCCAAGAATGCTGCATCCAGGTTGGGGTTCTTGTTCCAGATTGACGCAGGGTCATCTGAAAATGAAAACCTTTTCAGGGACCTGGAAAAGAAGAGAGTTTCCGCTCAGGATCCTGCCATTCCTTTTTGATCGTCTCTACCAGGACCTCGTGGACTGGGAAAACCTTTTTTCAGTTCTCCCAAGCCCTTCTACATTTGGTCGTGGAGAGATAGGTGTTCCTTGTCCATCTGCATACCCAGGGTGGTATAGACTGCCCCTAAAAGGTCCTCTACCTCATCAAGGGACAGTTTTGTATCTTGAGGGTTTCCTGGACTCCCCGCCCTGGTTCTCACCCTCTGATTCGTCCTGAGAACCAGAGGTAGCACTGTCTGTGGTTCCTCCCTAGCCCCCCCCCCCCCCCCCCCTCACTACAGGAACCATGGTGGGAGGATGGAAATCCCAGGTAGAGAGGACCCTTCCCCAGGGTGCCCTTAATTTGGGATGGCTGGAGCTGACATCGCTGAGCGCTGTCTGAGCATCGGCTTTTCTCACCGCCTGTGCCGAGTTCCGACTCATCTCCAGCCTCTGCCCCCTATCAGCCCCGCGACCTGGAACCAGTCGCGGATCAAAGGGAATCACCCCCCACCCCCCCCCCCCCCCAAATGACGTCACCCGCCGTTCGGCCTGCCTGGTTCCACTCTGCGACCTGTACGCTGCACAGGGGGAACAGAGATGCCTCCCTGCCAACAACCCTGTGGCTGTGATAGCGGGCCCCCGGACTTCCACCTGCGCTCGGCGAAGCTGGGGGGGCAAAAAAAGACGCAGCCGGTGAGTACCATGCAGCTGCCCTGGAGAACCCCTGTCTCTTTACCAGGGACTTTAAAAAATATGCAGCCCCCAGTCTCTCTGACTGACTTAGGCCTGGTTCCTGCGCAGTGTTTCCCCACCGGGGGAAACACAAATAACTGAGGCTGGTAGGGGGAGGTGAAAATGTATGGGGGCTGGCGCAGTGTTTCCAAAGGAAGAGGAGAAGCCAAGGTCATTGTGGCTGTCCTGAAAAACGGGAGGGAAAAAATTATGTATGTGCTATATATTTTAGGGAACAGTGCCCTCCAAGTGTAGCAAGAGATTGACATTTTATGGTCTAAAAATAGGCAACTCACAAAAAGGTAGAAAAAGATGCACGTATAAGATCATCAAGTCCCGCTGGGCAGCTCGGCAGCGGTTCCACTGTGTGGGTGTGTCAAAGAATGGATTACTGGCAGCCATGCTGGTGGATTCCAGCGCTTCCCGGCAGTCATGGTGTCACGCTGAGCGAGGAGATAACGTCAGTGCCAGGTACTTGGCCACCAGTGATCCACTCCGTGACACACACATCCCCAAATGGGATTGCTCCAGAGCTGCCCAGCAGGACATACTGTTCTTACAAGTGCATCTTTTTTCTACCTTTCTGAGTTGCCTATTTTCAGACAAAATGTTAATCTCTTGCTACACTTATAGGGAGCTGTTCCCTTTGTCTTCAGAGTCCCCTTCTAGCTCTCTTGCAACTGGCTGCCCCAAGCACATGCACCTTTGGACATCCTGTATATTTTAATATATACAGTGGGTATAGAAAAGAATTCTCCCCCTTTAAAATAATCACATTTTGTTGCTTTGCAGCCTGAAATGAAAACATGCAGTTTTATCCAGCTCTATTTACTCAGTGCTACTTATAACATGCAAGTTAAAAGAAATGTCAGATTTTTTAATTTATTTTTTTGGGAGTTGGAAAAAGGATCACCCCCCTCCTAAAAATGAATTGTAAACTTAATTAGGTGAGGCTAATCACCTACTCAATGGCACACACAGCCATTTGACTTTCAACTGTGATCAGCTGTGTAGGTAGGGGAACTAGGCAGGGTTGCCCTTTATCTTTTTCCTGTTTTCCCTAATGATTGAACCATTGGCAGCAGCGCTCCATTCCTCACCTGCGGTTGGGGCTCTGGAAGTTGGGAACATTAAAGAATGTTTAGCGCTGTATGCTGATGATATGCTGTTTGAGGGATCCTGGCAAATCTCTTCAAGCAGTCCTCACTATTTTGGACAACTTTGCAAATTTTTCAGGCCTTAAAGTCAATTGGGATAAATCAATCGTTCTCCTGCTAGACTCTGGTACGAGGGCGGCGGACCCTGGGTTGCCACTACAATGAGTCACTCAGTTTACCTATTTGGGGGTTCGCACATCTCCAAGGGCTGCAGATTACTTTGGTCTGAATCTGCTGCGTCTGGTGGGGATCTCCTCAAAATGAAAATTGAGATATTGAAGAATCTACCTCTATTGGTGCTAGGACGTATAAACCTTCTGAAAAAAAAAAAACAAGTTAGACTTACTGGTAACTTGTTTTCCAGAAGTCTTTCAGGACAGCACCTGAGAGATAGTGACTCCTCCCACCAGATCATAGGAAACACCTTCTTCCTCCAGAACTTTAAAGGGAGGCACCTCCCTACCATACCTCCGGCCCCGGCTGGAACACAAACGCATACGTTAGTCACAGCAAAGTATATTAAATACAATAGGGCAGGATGTTGCTGTCCTGAAAGACTTCTGGAAAACGAGTTACCGGTAAGTCTAACCTGGTTTTTCCCAAGGCGTCTTTCAGGACAGCACCTGAGAGGATAACAGACGTACCCCCTTAGGGCGGGGTCCTTTCTGCCAAACACCTGATCACTAGCAGATGCGAGGTCCAGCCTGTAATGTTTCACGAATGTGTGAAATTATATATATATATATATATATATATATATATATATATATATATATATATATATATATATATATATATATAATTTCACACATTCGTGAAACATTACAGGCTGGACCTCGCATCTGCTAGTGATCAGGTGTATATCTATATATATATATGGGCTAGTGCCCCATTAGCAAAAACGTGCCAAATCCTGGTGAACTACAAGTGACAAATCCCTAGGGCAAACATGAATGAGTAAGTCTGTGTTTCTGATTGCCATTGTCTCTGCACGCAGGATCAGTGAGCTAAACGCTTTATCAATTAAGGAACCTTATTTATCTATCTTTCCAGGTAGGGTTATACTTGGGACAGACCAGAAATTCTTACCAAAGGTAGCTTCAGTGCAGAATCGTGCTCAAGACATTGTACTTCCAACCTTCTGCCCTAACCCAGCAGGGGAGAAGGAGACTTGTTTTCCCATGTTGGATGTCAGGAGGACTTTGTTGTGTTACTTGGAAAGAACAAAGCTCTTTAGACGATGTGAAAGTGGAAACTCCTGCGCTTTGGGGGGCGGGCCTACGCTAAAAGGACACTACTGCAACACCTAAGTACTGATCCAAGGCAGGACAAATAAGACAAAAATGGGGGAAGATGGTAGTTGCGCTGTGATGAGGGGGGGGGGGGGGGGGGGGAGCTACAGAGATGACTACAGTGGCAAAGTGAACTAAAAAAGCAGAAACGGGCCAATGCATGAATGGATCCTACATGCTAAAAGAACATGGTGGGGATGCAGTGCAACGTAGCTGATCAACAGGACTATAATGTTGCAGGTAGACAAAGCCTAATATATAAAGGTAATTGTGAAACAGTGACTGCTTGAATATAGCAAAGCAAAAATGCATATACTAACACAAATAGGATGAATAATGACAATGCAAAAAAAAAAAAAAAATATATATATATATGTGGGCTAGTGCCCCATTAGCAAAAACGTGCCAAATCCTGGTGAACTACAAGTGACAAATCCCTAGGGCAAACATGAATATTAGTTCTATCATCCAGTCCAAAAAGCAAAAACTCGTGATGAGAGACACAAAACAATTCCAATCGTGAAGGGAAGGGGGATCTTCAGTGAGGACACCTCCGTGTTTGCAAGCCGCTTACCTTACAGCTGTAAGGTGTACAGCTTTCATGAAGTGAGTGTGGGCATCAATCCACGAGCGCCGAGCTCGTATGCCTCCAGGGGTATCACCAATCTGGAATCTGTCCCCGTGCCTCTCTCCTCAGTGTTTGTCAGGTAGAGCAGTGATGTACAGTGTGAGGGGGAAAGAGACACACATAGCGTGATCCCATATAAAAGGTATATTTATTTAATAAAACAAGTCCAATCAACTTACATTTAAAACAATGCTGCAGTATGTAGTAACTACGAGCGCCGAGCTCGTCTCCTGTTTGGAAAAAAAAAAAAAAAGTATTCTCTTTTAAATCAAACAGTAATGGCACCCAATATGATGTCAACAAGTTCATTGGGTGCAACACTGAGGGAGCGGTCTATGTATTGGAGTGCAGCTGTGGCCTCCAGTATGTGGGCCGCACCAAAAGGCTATTGAGAATCCGTATAAAGGAGCATGTGCAAAACATCCAAAAGGGTTTCGATAAACACGTGTCCAGGCATTTCGACAAATACCATAAAAGGGACCCCAGTCATTTGAAATTTTGGGGTATCGTACCCTACGCCAGACCATGGCGTGGGGGACACAAAGTAAGGATTTTGAGTCAACTCGAGTCCAAATGGATTTTTTCCATGGACACCCTTGTGCCGAAGGGACTCAACATCGAGTTTGACGTAAACTGTTTCCTTAGTGACTTTTAGGCTTCAATATTCTTCTTAGTGTTCTTCCTCGTTTAGTGGTTTCTTTCATCAAGTCAACCACTCTCTGCTTCTAGTAGCACTAGTTTACATTGGTTGTAATGTTATATATTTATACATATTTTTATATTTTTGTACATTTTTATTATTCATTTAGTAGGTCTGTGACACGTCCCAAGCTCCAGCTTCCTCTTTTTTCTTCTTGCATTGGGTCGGTTTTTCCATCTTCCCCGTCATGCTACTTTCATTCCTTATTCCTACTTTATTTTTTCTTTTTATTTTCACTCTTTTTTTTTTTGTTTGTTTTCCATTCTTATTTCTTGCTTCCCCCCCCCCTCCCTTTATTTTATTTTCCTATCTTCAGCTTTTTTCTACTTTACTATTATTTATTCCTATTTTTAATTTATTTATATTTTTATTAAGATCCATTTTTATTTACGTTTTATTTATGTTTGTGTGTTTTCCGCATACCTCACATGTTATGCATTTTCAGTACAATTCCATATATGTGATAGTGAGTCTCGGTAGGGCGTTGCATTGTGGTTTTTATTTTTCGGTTTCTAAAATCCAGTTTGAGATTATGTTCTAGCTGGTCTGTGGCTAAGTACATTCGTTCCAACCTGACCTGTTAGAGCCATCCTGACAACAGGCAACAGCACTGTGTGCTATCCTTTGTATTGATGGGCTTTGAAAAAATGGCCGCCGGGCACCCATTAACATTAGAGCAGGCTTCGGGAAAATGGCCACCGTGTACCCATTACAAGGGGGCTATATATAAGCATTGGCTTTCTATCCCGTGTTATCCTCTGAAGAAGTCACGTGACGTGACGATATGCATTAGGATTGGAGCACGGGACGCTGCCACAGACAAACAGGAGACGAGCTCGGCGCTCGTAGTTACTACACACTGCAGCATTGTTTTAAATGTAAGTTGATTGGACTTGTTTTATTAAATATACCTTTTATATGGGATCACGCTATGTGCGTCTCTTTCCCCCTCACACTGTACATCACTGCTCTACCTGACGAACACTGAGGAGAGAGGCACGGGGACATATTCCAGGCACGGGGACAGATTCCAGATTGGTGATACCCCTGGAGGCATACGAGCTCGGCGCTCGTGGATTGATGCCCACACTCACTTCATGAAAGCTGTACACCTTACAGCTGTAAGGTAAGCGGCTTGCAAACACGGAGGTGTCCTCACTGAAGATCCCCCTTCCCTTCACGATTGGAATTGTTTTGTGTCTCTCATCACGAGTTTTTGCTTTTTGGACTGGATGATAGAACTAATATTCATGTTTGCCCTAGGGATTTGTCACTTGTAGTTCACCAGGATTTGGCACGTTTTTGCTAATGGGGCACTAGTCCACATATATATATTTTTTTTTTTTGCATTGTGTCATTATTCATCCTATTTGTGTTAGTATATGCATTTTTGCTTTGCTATATTCAAGCAGTCACTGTTTCACAATTACCTTTATATATTAGGCTTTGTCTACCTGCAACATTATAGTCATGTTGATCAGCTACGTTGCACTGCACTGCATCCCCACCATGTTCTTTTAGCATGTAGGATCCATTCATGCATTGGCCCATTTCTGCTTTTTTAGTTCACTTTGCCACTGTAGTCATCTCTGTAGCTCCCCTCCCCCCCCCCCTTCATCACAGCGCAACTACCATCTTCCCCCACTTTTGTCTTATTTGTCCTGCCTTGGATCAGTACTTAGGTGTTGCAGCAGTGTCCTTTTAGCGTAGGCCCGCCCCCCGCCCCCCAAAGCGCAGGAGTTTCCACTTTCACATCGTCTAAAGAGCTTTGTTCTTTCCAAGTAACACAACAAAGTCCTCCTGACATCCAACATGTGAAAACAAGTCTCCTTCTCCCCTGCTGGGTTAGGGCAGAAGGTTGGAAGTACAATGTCTTGAGCACGATTCTGCACTGAAGCTACCTTTGGTAAGAATTTCTGGTCTGTCCCAAGTATAACCCTACCTGGAAAGATAGATAAATAAGGTTCCTTAATTGATAAAGCGTTTAAGCTCACTGATCCTGCGTGCAGAGACAATGGCAATCAGAAACACAGACTTAAAAGTGATGTATCGGAGAGGCGCCTCTTCCAAAGGCTCAAAGGGACTCTTTGTTGGGATCTGTCGGTAGGCCTTCAGTCTCCATTTAGGAAAAGACTTAAGCGGTGCTGGTCTAGATCTCGTAAGAGCTCTAAAAAATCTGATTACCAACGGATTCGAGGCCACAGATTTATCTAAGAACACTGCTAGCGCAGCAACCTGCACCTTCAGGGTACTAACTGCTAGCCCCTTGTCAGCTCCAACTTGTAAAGATTCTAGAATGGTAACAAGACTCCCTGGGTCCTGGGCAGATGAATTACACCAAGTGTTATAAACCTTCCAGACCTTGGAATAAATGTCCTAGTCACCTTTTTCCTACTTGATAATAGTGTTGAAATCAACCGTTTGGAAAAGCCCTTGCTTTTTAGGAGCTGCTCTTCAGATACCAAGCTGTGAGCACCAAAGTGGCTACCTCTGGATTATTTACGGGGCCCTATAACAGTAAATTGTGCCTGAGGGGCAGATGCCAATAAGGCTTGACTGCCATCTTCAGAACGGTTGAAAACCAGGCCCTTCTTGGCCAAAAGGGCGTGATTAGGATGACTGGTACCATTTCCTTCTGAATTTTTCTTAATATTAATGGAATTAACTGGAATGGGGGAAAGCGCAGCAAAGATGGAATTTCCATGGATACGCCAAAGCATCTGTCCCTAGTGACCCGTCGTGATTGTTTAGGGAAAAAAAAAAAAATTGAGGAACCAGGGCATTCTCCTTTGAGGCGAACAGGTCCACCTTTGGCAGCCCCCATTTTTCAGCAATCATAGCGAAAACCTCTGGGTTCAGAGACCATTCTCCTTCCTGAATGGGGTTCCTGCTTAGGAAATCCGCCATCCTGTTCGGAGACACCTTTAGGTGGACTGCTGATAGAGACAGCAAGTGTCCTTCTGCCCACCGAAGAACATTCATGGCTAATACCTGCAGCAACTTGCTCCTTGTACCTCCCTGCCTGTTTATATAAGTCACGGCCGTGGCATTGTCTGTTAGTATCTGAACATGCAGAGTTTGAAGATCCTGAGCAAATGACTTCAGAGCCAAGTCGATCGCCTTGAACTCTCTCCTGTTTGAGGACTTTGAGTGAAACTCTTTCCTAAGTGGGCCCCCAACCCCAGGAACTGGCATTGGTGGTCAGTCTTTTCTCGACCGGAAAATCCCAGACTAACCCCTCCAATAGGATATCCTGCCTCTTCCACCACCATAGTGACCTCTTCACCCGAGTTGGAATTTTTACCTCTGATTCTAGGGATTCCAAATTGTGATCCCAAGATCTCAGAAGAAAGGCCTGCAGACGTCTGAAGTGTAGCCTTGCCCACTAAACAGCCGGCATTGATGAAGTCAGAACACCCAGAGCTGACATGACTCGTCTTACCGTCAGATACTGGTTGGTCTGCAGTAAAGACACTGTATCGTGAATTTTTCTTCTTCTCTGAAAGAAGAAAGATCTTTTGATCTACAGAATTTATTACATACCCTAGAAACCGAATCTCCCAAGATAGGTGTAGGGAAGATTTTTGGAGATTTAGAATCCATCCGAGAAACTCCAGATGGCTGCATGCTCTGCCTAAATTGCTCTGCAATTCCTCTCGAGGGGGCGAAAAATAGCAGATCGTCTAAATAAGGAATTACTGCGATTCCTTGAAGACAAAGTGGAGCTAGGGCTTCTGCCATCACCTTGGTGAAAATTTGGGGTGCGGATGATAGCCCGAAGGGTAAGGCTCTGATTTGTAGATGATGAATCTTCCCTTCCATCCTCACTGCCAATCTGAGAAACCTCTGGGACGAGATTGGAATATGCAGATATGTATCCTTTAAATCTACTGACGCCATGAAGCAACATGGAGTCAGTAGATTTGACAGTGAAAATTGAGTCCATCTTGAACTTTTTGTATTGGATGGCTTTGTTTAGCGGCTTTAGATTGAGAATCAAAATATTCCTGTTGGTTTTTGTACCAGGAAGACATGAGAATAGAACCCCTCCTCCCATTCTTTTAGTGGCACTAGGATTACTTACACCCTGCTGCATCAGTTCCTCAAGAGAGGACTTCATGGCCAGGGCCCTTACAGGATCTCGTGGGGGATTTATCAGAAACCTTTTTGGGGGGGCTTCTGGAAAACTCAAGAGTATAGCCCTGCGAGTGGTCAGAATAAACGGATTTGAAGTCATCCCTGACCACTGCGAAAAACTTTCATAATCTTCCGCCAACCCGCAGGGAGGAGTCATTGCAATTTCTCGGCCTGTGAAGGAGGACGGAAGAGAATTCCGCCTTTACCCTTCGCTTTTTGTGCGGACCAATTTTTCCTCCTCCCTTGAAACTTGCTGTCTTTCTCCTGAGCTTTTTGGAGGTCGAAAAAGACGTTTTGGGACCTGCTTTTTTTTTTTTTGACCGGGAAGAACCTCTTTATCGGCAGTTCTGTCTAGGATATTATCTAGATCAGGGCCAAAAAAGGTCACCTGAAAAGGGAATACCACAAAGCTTGCTTTTTGAAGCTGTATCACCTGGCCAGGTTAGTCATAAAGCTCTTCTTGCAGCATTTGTCAAAGCTGCTGATCTAGCTGACATTTTGATTGCCTCAGTCGAGGCATCCGCAATATAAGCAACTGCAGAGAACAGGGTAGGAAAGGAATCTAAAATCTCCTGCTTAGGGGAATCTGCCACTATATGCGATCTAAGTTAGTTCACCCAATATTCCAGATTCCTGGCTACACATGTTGTGGCCATTGCTGGCTTTAAATTGCTCATGATTGATTGCCATGATGTCTTGAGCAAAAGATCTATGCGTTTGTCCATTGGATCCTTTAGAACCCCCATGTCTTCAAAAGACAGGTCTGTGGATCTTGAGACCCGGGAGAATGCAGCATCTAACTTGGGCACCTTATTCCACACCGCAGAAGGGTGCTCCTCAAAAGGAAAAACACCTTTTATGGGCTTTGGACATAAAAAAAAAAAAAAAAAAAAATGGATCCTGCCATTCCTTAGCAATGGCGTCACAAATGACCGAATGGACCGGGAACATTCGTCCCCTTAGGTTCGTTTAACCCTGCATACATGCGGTCATGAAGAGATAATTGCTTCTTTTTCTCACTTAAAGCTATTCATGTTACGCTTGGCTTAAGGAGCCCATCTACCTCTTGTAGAGATAGCTTAAAATTAGAGGGGGCCACCTCAGCCTCCTCCCCCTCCTCCGAGTCCTCAGGGGACTGCTCTTCCCTGGTTGAAGGGTCTTCAGGTAGAGGTTCCACCACAGGGATAGAAAGGGAACCCTGGGAAGATTCAGAAGTGGATGGCTGACTAGCAGCTGGATTAACTAAAGAGTCACGAAAAGTTTGAATTGTGGCATATAGTTCCTTCTTTACAGAGGCAACCAGGTCATCACAAACCGAAGCGGATTCCTCCTTGACTAAAGTGATGCAAGCAATGCACAGGGCTTTTTTTCCCAATTCTCTCCCATTTTGGCCCTGCAAGAAGGACATCTCTTTTTTGGGTCAGAGCTTTTAGCCTGTGAGAAGAAAAAAAAAAAAAAAAAGATAAAAAGGGAAAAAACCAGGGGACATTTTAGTGAGACCCAGTCTCTGCTTCACAAGGATCACCTCACAGGTGCACTAAGAAACCAGTCAGCCTTTAGTGCTCAGACAGGCCCCTTGCCACTAGGGGGTAGAGAAAAAAAAAAAAAAAAAAAAAAAAAAAAAAAAGAGAAGGATAGATAGATAGATCAAACCCCAGGTAAAGGATAAGGGCAGACTTTAAACCGCTGCTCCTACCTGAGCTTTGCTGGCGCCTGTCCCCACCGCTGCAGACGCTGACTCCTCCATGTCCGGTGTGCAGCTTTCCACTCGTGGCTTCACATGCTGCTTCCGGACTCCCAGAGTGCCTCTGCACAGGCACCTGTCATCCCTCCTCCCTCCCGCGTCCACGCCGGAAATTGACGCTTTCACTGACCCACTCTGTCATTTCAGGCGCGACCGCCAGCAAATATGGCGGCGCACGCGCACCACCGCTTCCTAAAACGGTGCAGGCCACCGGATCTTCGGCTCTCACCGAGCACTAGGAGGGGGAAGAGGAGCCCGATTGCTACCGCTGCTGATGTCTGGGTAGGCCGGGAGGACAGCGGGTCTCTAGAGGAGGAAAAAAAGAAGGAAGCCCTGTCTCTCAGGAGCACCCAAGAGAACTGACTGCCCTCCCAAAAGATGTTCCCTCCGGGTCGGAGAAAACACAAACTGAGGTATGGTAGGGAGGTGCCTCCCTTTAAAGTTCTGGAGGAAGAAGGAGTTTCTTCTGGTCCGGTGGGAGGAGTCACTATCTCTCAGGTGCTGTCCTGAAAGACGCCTTGGGAAAAGATGCTGCTTTTTTTTTTTTTCTGCGCAATTCCCCCATTTGGATTCCCCCCTCATTTTGGTATGTTCGGTTCTTTCATATGGGGAAACTCTCCATCCAGAATAGGCCTTACTGCACTTCAGGAACAAGGGGGCTTAGCGCTCCCTGATCCTTCTAAACATTTTTTGGCTGTCAAGGGAGCTTTTGCAGGTAGATGGCTTCTTGGGGATGATGGGCACTCTGCCACAATCTTGTAAGCAGCAGTTTTGGGTTCCTATGGAGAGAGCTAAATTTCCACTGATGGGTACAATGCGAGCAACCATTAAGGCCTGGGACAGTGGTTCAGGACTTGCTAGCGCCTGCTTCACCACTGTGGAGGAATCCTCGTTTCTACAATTGACACATGCTTTCTTCTCCCAGTTTGGCTCCACAAAGCTGGAAATTCAGTCTTAAGTTCTGGAGACTATTATACTGGACGAATCCATGAAAAAAAAAAAAAAAAAAAATCATCAAAACTATAAAAGAACTTTTTCCCGTCTCTCCCCCCTCGGTAACTAGGTGCAGGGAGCAATGGGTGGCAGATGTTGCGGATTTGGGAGGAGAAGAGTGGGACGTTGAATGAATGAAAGAAAGACTTGTATAGCGCTACAAATGCGAACTGAATCGACTCAAGGCACTTATCCGTCCTGTGTTGTCCAGCTCCTTAGAAGAGGTAGGTCTTGTTTTTTTCTGAAGGCCTGATGATTTTCTTCCAAGCGGATGTTAGTTGGTAGAGCGTTCCATAGCCGTGGTCCTTGGACTGTGAATCTTCGGTCTCCCTTTGATTTGTAGCGGGACTTGGGAACGAGGAGGAGGTTTTGGTTCGCTGATCGAAGATTGCGATTAGGTATGTAGTGTTATTTTCTCGCATAGGTATTGAGGAGCGTTTCCTTGTACGCATTTGTGGGTGAGGCAGAGGGTCTTGAACGTGATCCGATTCTTTACGGTTAGCCAATGTAGGCTCCTCAGGGATGGAGAGATGGATTCCCAGGGCTTTTTTCCTGTTACCAGTCTTGCTGCCATGTTTTGGATGAGTTGTAGGAGTGCAATCTGATATTTAGGTAGTCCTATGTTCGCGTAGTCGAGTCGGGAATTAACGATTGTTCCAACTACTGCTGCTTTGTCTTCTTCTGGAATAAAGGGGACGAGTCTATGTAGCAGGCGGAGAAGATAGCGAGATTCGCTATCTACTGATCCTATTTGTGCATCCACTGAAATTTCTGACATTGACATTTCTGAGTCAAAGATGACTCCGAGACGCGTGGGGAGTGTCCCATTCACTCACTTGGTGTCAGCTAAGGACCACTAAATTGTTTTTCTAGGAATCCCGCCCTACGTGGTTTTGGGTTCCTCTTTTTTGTGTCTTTTGAAAATAAAGAAAATTTACAAAAAAAAAAAAAAAAAAAATATAAAAGACCAGTTACACTTACCGGTAACTGTGCTTCTGGGAAGTCTTGCAGGACGGCACCCTGAGAGATGACTGGTCCCACCTGACAGGAAACACAATCAACAAAAAGAGGTTAAACCCCCACCCCTCCCTGTGCTTGTCAGTTGTGAAAAAGTATTGACTCACCAGTGCTCGAGAGTCAAACACCTCAAAACTCCATACAAAACCCAAATACCAAAAAGAGTGGATGGGAAGTAGGCCTGCCGTCCTGGAAGACTTCCCAGAAACACCGTTACCGGTAAGTGTAACTGGTAATTTTCTCAAGTTGTCTTCCAGGAAGGCACCCTGAGAGAAGAGCAAGTAGCTGAGGCCTACCTTAGGGCGGGACAACAGCTTGTGGGACCTTCCTACCAAAAATACCAGAACCTGAGACAGCAACTCCCCCCTGTAATGTCTCAGGAAGGTGCTCTCGCGTGCCCATGTAGCTGCTCTACATATCTGCTCCACCGATGCTCTGGTTCTTTCTGCCCTAGAGGTCGCGAGTGGAATGTGCTTGAAGGTCACTCAGGGCTGCCCTACCAGCCTGATCATAGGCTAAAGAAATAGTCTGCTTGATCCATCTTGCTATGGATGCCCTAGACGCTTGCTGACACTTCTGGCCAGAAAAATTAAATAAATGGCTGGACCTGCTAAACGCTCACTTTACCTAAATAAGCCAACAGACAACGTCTGACATCTAAACAATGAAAATAACTCTCTCTCTCGTTCTGAGGATTGGTGCAAAAAAGGGGAAGGACAATCTCTTGGGTTCTGTGGAACTTTGAGGCCATCTTTGGGAGATACAGGAGGAGATCCTGCCCAAGTACAACCCTGTCAAATAGAAAAAAAGGGCCCTTTTATTGACAGAGCCTGAATGTTGCTTACCCTCCTGGCCGTTGTAACCGCCAGCAGGAAAGCCATTTTAAAGGTAAGCAACTTAAGAGGGATAAGAGCTAACGGTTCAAACAGTGTCCTGGTTAGAGCTTCCAAAACTAAAGTAAGGTCCCAGGGCAGAAATCTGCTCATCTGCACTGGGGATAGTCAGTCTGACTGACAAGAACCTTTTAATCAGAGGGTCCAGAGCCAATCTCCTGTCCAAAAAAACAGGACAAAGCTGCAACCTGAACCCGAAGTGTTTTGGTCGTCAGCCCCTGATCCACACCATCCTGGAGAAAGTCCAGGATGGCAGGGATCTCTTGTTGGGAAGTCCCCTTCGCCTGGTACCAGCACGAGAAGACAGACTGTTGTGTAAATACGCCTGGTAACCGGCTTCCTACTTAAAAGTAGTGTGTCGATTACTCTCTCAGAACACCCCCTTTTTCGTAGGTTCTCCCTTTCAAGAGCCAAGCCGTCAGCTTGAAGAAGCCGGGATCTGGGTGGCAGACTGGGCCCTGAAGAAGAAGGTCCTGCCAGATGGAAGATGCCAAGGGTGAGCTATGGACCAATTTCGCCGGGAAGGGAAGCAGGTCCTCTTGGGCCATCATGGGGTGATCAGAATCAGTCTGCTCTCCGAAAGACTTAGTTTCTGCAGTATCCTCGGGATTAGAACCAAGGGGGAAAGGCTTATGCTAAACGGAAGTCCCAAACTTGGGCCAGCGCATCTACTCCCTCTGAATCCCTGAGAGGAATCTCTTCACTCTTCTGTTCCTTCTGCGGGCAAAGAAGTCGATCTCAGGGTTGCCAGGGAGAACAGGAAAAGGATCTGGACCTCTCAGCTCCTAAATCTTTCTTCGAAGGCCCTTAAGGCCTCTCTAACCGCCAAGAGTTCTCGGAAGTTGGAGGAGGTGTTCCTCTGACCCTGGTTCCAGGCACCCTGGGCTCAAAGTTCCTCTAAGTGGGCCCCCCCAACCCCAGGCGCTTGCATCCGTTGTTATCCTGAGGGGTTGGAGTTGACCCCAAAGGTGGCCCTTCTGAAGCCTCTGAGAGACTCCCTTACCTCTTCTGGAATGGGAACCTTGTCCAGTGTTCCTCTCTCCCCGTCCCAGGAGGAATTGCTGGAGTCCGGAAACAGAGCCGAGCCCATGGAACCGCTGGGATACAGGATGTCATCAGGCCAAGAACTCATGATCCCTCTGTAAGAGACCTCCAATTCTATGCCGCGGCCGCTGAAATGAGGCCCTCTACCTTGCCCTGGGGTAAAACAAGCTTCTGTGCTGTTGAATCCACCAGGAATCCTAGATAGACCTTGATCTGAGCAGGAACCAGCGAGGATGTTTCCTGGCTGATCCAACCCAGAGACTCCAGGGTACACACTACCTTGGCCAGGTCAGAGAGAAGGAGATCTCGATTCTGGTTGTAAACAAGTAGGTCATCGAGACAGGGGATTAGGGTTACCCCCTGGAGATGAAGGAAAGCAACCACCTCTGCCAGAATCTTCGCAAACACTCTCGGACTGGCAGCCAGTCCGAAGGGTAGGGCAGAGAAATGCCAGTGCTGCACTCCCTGCTCTGAGGGGATTGCGAACCTTAGAAAATTATTTCCATGAAGAACCTCTTGTACCGCAGGAACGCATTTAGCCCCTTTAAATTTATTATGAGACGGTACCTTACCAAGGCTTTGGGACTACGAAGATATGCGAGTAGAATCCCTGCCCGCATTGTCCTGCTGGGACTGGCACGATGACTCGCTGCTATGCCAGCTCTGACATCATGCAAGATACCCACTGCCTTGAGAGGATCCTTGGGCAAGTGGGTTAAAAGGAAACTTAGGGGAGGAGAGTAGAGAAACTCCAGCTTGGAGCCCTCTTACAATCTTGAGGATGTGGGGACTGAGTAATCCTTTCTGAGAGGGGAAGTGGGAAAGTCCTCCCCCTACACTTGTGTCGCTTGGTGTCCTTTCAGCAGACTTCTGGCTGGGAAAGAGGGGACCTCCCCTTCTGCTTGCCTTTTCTGACCCCCCCAACGCTTAACTGTACCCCTTTCCATCTTCAAACCGGTTTTTAGCCTGGGGGGCCCTCGAAAAAAAAATATCCCGTCCTTAGGTTTAATGGGAAATTTCTTCCTTCTCTGTCGACCTAGAAAGAACCTGATCCATCCCCTTGCCAAAAAGCAGGGAACCCTCAAAAGGAAGGCCACACAACCGAGTCTTAGAAGAGTTGTCCCCATCTCAGGTCTTAACCCACAAGGCTCTCCTTGCGGAATTTAACAAGGCACCAGTCTTAGCGGTTGCACGCACCGTCTCGACTGCGGAGTCTACCAGGTAGGCTACTGCTCTACCCATTACCTCTAAAGAGTTCAATACCCGTTTGGATTTGGAGGTTCGCGACACATGATCCATTAGTTTGGCGACCCACATGTCTGAGTAAATAAAAAAAACAAATTATGTGGCGCTACTTAAGCCTGAGTGAAAAGGTGTATAAATAGGCAATATGTACACGTGCAAAAGTACATACAAATGCAATAATAAATACAAGTGCAATGGTGAATAAATATCATAAAATTCATAAATAGATACCAATCATAAAGTGGAATGAGATAAACTCATAAAATGAGTGCAATTACACTGAAGTAAAATATCAATGTGCAAAAATAAAGAACCGTGACACTAGTGTGTGTAATAAATGTCCAAAAGAAAAAAATGGTAGTAATGAGTGATAAGTGTAGTCCAAAAAACCATGCAATGCGGCTCCCAATACCAACAGGGTCCGGTCTTCTGATAATACAGGAAAGTGCAAGTGCAGTAATCACTGTGGCGACAAGTGTCTAAGATAGATGTGTTCATCCAATCAAGCTCCAGGGTGCGACACCTATTTCCCCCAGCCTCTCACCTGTAGCAGCGGCCCCCAATGGGCCAAGTCGAGCGTGAACCAACAAGTGGTATAGCTATCCACAGGGAATCAACTTCCGGTCGTAGTCACAGCACTTGGGGACATTTGGTAACCAGCCAGCGATTGCACTCTCCCATACTCAAAAGATGTAAGCGGATGGATGGTAAAAGAAATGGCTCCATAGTGTAGTAATTAAAATTTATTTTCAAATTGGAAATAAATTTTAATTACTACACTATGGAGCCATTTCTTCTCTTTTACCATCCATCTGCTTATATATATGATGTTACCTGCATCCTCAAAAAAGAGGTCAGACTGCTTGGACACCTGCGCCAGGGAAGCATCTAGTCTAGGTGTTTTAAAGAACCTCTATTCTGCCTCCTTAAAAAGGGACACCCATGTTTCCACGTTTTAAACTTCAAAAGCTTTTTCAGGTTCCTTCCACTCCCTCAGGATGATATCCTTGAGGGCCTAGTGAACCGGGAGAACTTTGGCCTGGGGCTTAACCAAGCCTCTATACCAGGGATCCTGAAACTATGGCCCTCCAGCTGTTGCATAACTACACATCCCATGAGGCATTGTAAAACTGACATTCACAGACATGACTAGGCATGATGGGAATTGTAGTTCTTGAACTGGAGGGCCATAGTTTGAAAACCCCTGCTCTATACATTTCTGTACTGGGCAGACACCTAGGCTGCAGGTTCTTGCATTTCCTCTGACGAATATACTACCCTAAGGGGGCCCTCCATGTCGTCGGCTGAAAAGATATATGTCTGCCAGGTCTGGAGTCCACTTCCTCCTCCTGACTGTCTACTAAGCCCTCATCAGAACAACTGTGGTCAGGAACCTCAGCCTCATCTTCCTCCTCAGAGTCCCGAGACGGAAGAGATCTCAGGGGTTCTGGACGCCTTCTAAAGCCCTCTGCCCCGTTAGAGGAGATGCCCTCCTGGGAGAAAACCCTCTCTGCTAGTGTGGGGGTTCCGGCTCCCTAGACTTAATGGATGCTTGGAAGGCCTTAAGAGCATATCCGTTTGTACAGAGAGAAAGTCCCTAATGACCCGAGATGTTTTTTTCCCCGCTAACCTGTGAATACATTTGTAGCAAAAGGGTTTAGAATGGTCCTGGAGTAACCTATTACAGTACCAGTATCTTTTAGAGCGGGAAGGAGTCTTTATATGACGGCTAGCAACCCTCTGGGCAGTGACGTCCTCTCCTGTAAAAAGACACACAAGGTAGCTTACAATAAGCGCAAACCTGTGTCCCGCAGGGGTAAGAGTCGTGGTCCCTTCCCCCATCATAACCCGTGTCAGCTAGGTTGACGCACCCCCTGTGGTCTCCTCCATAGCTGTAGCGGGCCTCACCTCTCGCTCCATCCACCACGCCGCTTGCGTCCTCAAGTGGGTAGGTATTGACCAGACTGGCGAGAGCAAGGTGTGGACACCTGTTCCTCTGCCAGCCAGACCTCTGCTCCTGGACGAAAAACGCCACCATTTTCTTGAAGCCCTGAAGCGACGCAGGAACACGGCAATGTCATTGCCGGTCTGGGGAGGAAGCCACGTCATTCCTCTTCCAAACGCCGGATAGATGGCGCCGGCCTCTGGCTCTGTAGGAGAACTGCCAACTGGCGCCATCTCTTCACTGCCAGCCACCTGTGCGACCCAGCAGGAGCCTCCAGGAGTTGGGTAATGCCGCGAGAGCCACCGCTGTAGATTCCAGTGTTCCCCATGGGGGGGGGTTGAGGGACAACTGACTGCCAGCTCCCCTATTGAACGGACGCCCGGTCAGGTAAGGGGGAGGGAGCAGGAAAGTGGTCCCTGAAGTTCTGGGTACCCCACTGTACCCAGGGTCCTTCAGTACTCAGGGGGGCTCTTCCAAATCTGGATGCCCCCCCCCCCCCCCCCCAAGGAAGGATGCCCTCTACCGGACCCAAAAAGCTTCACAAGAGACCTTGGGTCTTTCGGGAATAAAAATAAATGGGTTCGCTGTGGGGCAACAATCCAAGAACTGAGAAGCACAGGGAGGGGCGGGGTTTTTGACCTTTGTTGATTGTGTTTCCTGTCAGGTGGGACCAGTCATCTCCCAGAGTGCCGTCCTGGAAGACTTGAGAAAAACTGATCAGCTGTAATCATTATTAGCTCAGCATGAAAAGAGCTTTCCTGAAGCATTTCAGTTCCCGATAGCCGATGATTGTTTCAGTTGCACTATGGGTGCCGCCGCCACCCCCCATCCCATTGACAACCTTCTGGCAATGACCCAAAGCACACAGCAAAAATGACTACAAAGTGGTTGAAGGAGAAAAAGTTGAATGCTCTTGCATTGCCTAGTCAGAGCACAACCCCATTTGTGAAATGACGTCCACAAACTGTCACCATCAAACTGAACTTGAGTAGTACTGCAAAGAAGAGTGGGCAAATATTGCAGAGTTAGTAGAGACATATCCCAACAGACCAAAGGCTGTAATTAAAGCAAAAGTTGGTTCAACAAAATACTGACACAAGGGGGTGATCCTTTTTCCAACTCAATGACATGTTGGTGGTATACATCTTTCACTTGAATGCAAGTTGCACTCAGTAAATAAGCATAAAATAAAAACTGTTTTCATTTTGGGCTGCAAAGCAACAAAATGTGATTTTAAAGGGGGTGATTTTCTATACCGACTGTACACATTTTAGAGGCTTCCTCCCAAGTGGTCTTTAGCCCCACTGGCACAGATTGACTTTCCGGTTGAGTGCCAAATACTTACCCCCTCTGTTACACATTTTTATGCCACTTTGAAGACAAAACTGCATTTAATTATAATACAGTACGTAATCAGCATACCTTGAAATCAAAGGTGTAATTGGTGTAAGGCATCAAGTTGTTTTCATAGGCACTCCTCAGTTGGAAGCCATGACTAATTCTTCCATCCGGGGTCCCATTCTTTCCATTGTAGCTGAAGTTTGTGAGACACTCATTGTATCGAAGCTCCTTAAAGTCCTTGTGATTGTCAGCAACCACTCCATTTGTCAGATACTCCACTACACCTGTTGCACAAAACAAATGTAAAGACAATGTTGGGCAAAAAAAAAAAAAAAAAAAAACTAAAATTGTTTGCACATTCCCAGCACTGTAGATGAAAAAAAGAAATATGCTCTTGAAATAGCACACACTATATATTGCTATGTTATATGTATACTACAGTGATTATTCACCAAAGTTCACCCAAAAGAACGTGAACTTCACATTTTCCAGGCAAAAAGTCATACATATTTGTGAACTCTCACTCTAGTAGCCATCAGGAATGTCACACATTGCAATCAGCACCCTCATCGAACGAAGAAAAACTATTAAGGGATAAATCACCTGGAGACAAATCGTGGGCCTGAGCCAACTTTTCCTGGGCAAGCTAAAATGTACAAATTAAAAAGTACTAGTATAATATATACTAGATCCAAAAGAAAGAACCCCCTGCCATTTTTAACACATGTAAAAATTTACAATGAATACGTTTTAACAAATCTTACATAAATTTAAAACCAATATACATTAAAACCTTTATAATACACCGGTGCCCAGACTATGGGACATTAAACTATTTACATATTCTTAACAAGCTGTTAGAGCTTTAAAAAACAAGCCCTCAATCACACCTCTAGTGGCTTGTATTGTTAAGCAATTCCCAAAGATCCAAGCAAAAACTCAAGTCTGGTTTGAGTCCTGTTCTAAGAGCTTAGAGACACATTCTGGTCATTTACATTTGAAGTCTGCAAAGACCTTCCCAGTAAAGTTTTCTGTACCTCGGTTAAATTTTTTCCCCCAGGATATGTACATACTTTAGTGTACATCTGGGCTCAAAATTTCAAGTCCTGAGCTACTAGCCAGGTCTCAAGGGTTACTAGCCACCAGTTGCCCCACCCAACCCCTGACCCCAAATCCACCCCTAAACATGCCCTCATAATTTATCTTGTGAGATGACACTTAATAAATTTTAAAACTTCATTCTGCATAAAACATTTAACAACTTTATCAGTGCCGCCTCACCTGTGCCGGGCAAGAGGAGAGGAAGAGGATTGCCGGCCAGATTATCAGAGCGCGGAACATCACTTACAGCTTTCTTTTCTATTGCCGTGTGTTTCCTGCGCTTGCAATCACATACAGCTCTGCCTCCTGGCCAGGGTACTATGATACAAGTCACGCGCCCTGGGATTAGACGGATGATCTGTCTATCGAAGTACCCGGGCCGGGAGGCAAAGCTGTGTGTGACAGCGAGTGCGGGGAACACACAGCAATTGAAATGAAAGCTGCTACAGCAATGATCTGCGCTCTGATGATCCGGCCGGCTCTCTTCCTCTGGGCGATCACTGGGAGAAAGGCTTCCATTGAACCCCGCCTACCGGCGGTGCTTGCCGACCCCCCTCTCCCAGGCAACTAACGCTCGCCAGCCCTCATTAGTCACTTGCAAAATGCGAGTAGAAAATTTGAGGGCTGGTGTACATAAACTGGACACTGGTTTACTTTAATATACCACTGGGCCCAATATAAAGCTGAATTAACACAGACACAATAATTGTACATATAGGCCATTAATGTTCTACTGTTAATGTAAAATCATATATCCAATCTTTCCTCGAGTCCCAAGATAAAAAGGCAAATTGCCATAAAGCATCTGTAAAGGATAAGACAACCATATTTAGAAAACAAAAAAAAACAAAAAAAAAAAAAAAAACAAAAAAAAAGGAAGACATGAAGAAGGAACTAGCAAATTAAAGCCCAATTCATTTTACCTGAATCTGGTAAAGAATTTAGATCAGCACACAAGACAAAGGGGATGGAATTTGGATCAGGTGCAGGGCTGCCAGGTCGACTTGCAGCCTTCTCTAAAATGCTTTTCAGTTCAGACACAAACATCATAGTTTGGATAAGCTTGACATCAGAGTACTCTGGGTCCCAATGCATGTGGGCATTTGCTACCATGAGTAGCGTTTTTTCCGTTGAATGATGGGATTTCATGCCTAAGATAAAACAAAAAAAGTTATTCAGATGTGCCCAAAAGCAGTTATTTTTTTTTTTTTCCCCCCTGACAAAAACATTCTTTAAAGTTTAATCCTAGATAGGGTGGTAAAGCGTTCTAACTGCTCCGATTTTCTTGTCTCAGTCAGGGAGATTCCCCCCTCCCTGTACTGGTAGAGAAAAAGGGAGGGGAAAAATCCAAAAAGTCAGTGGTCTACAGGGCAAGCAGTAATGGGAATGCTTTCAATTGGTACACTTACTCTGGGAGACAAAGTACAAATACCGTACTGGTGACCCCACAATAGGGATACTTGTGCCTTTTTTTCAACCTCGCCTACTATTCAACTCTTTGATGGGTATTTCCTCACTTTAGGACATTCCCTCTAACCTCCAGTTACGTCTCTGGAACAGAAAGTGTACATTTTCCCAATGCCACACATACAGAAAAATATAACCTAGCAGGCATTTCAACCTTTCCCTGCTTTACATACATATTGGAGTGGACCTATTCAAGTCAACACTTCACATTAAATACCTAGGATGATTTATTTATTTTTTTTGGTCCCTTTTGCTTGCCATGAGGTACCTGGGTCAACTAGACTGTATAGTTGATTGTTGTCAGACTATACACCAGCATAAAAAAAAACAAACAAAACAAACACACTTCCCCTCTGCTGGTACCCTGGCTATATCATTTGCTTTTATTATTCTGGGTGTCATCAGTCACACCACTGGGTGTACAGGACCAAATGGCTTCTAGAATTTCCTAAACTTAAGGAATTCATCAACTTTGTAGAAAGTGCTGGGTTTTTAAGCTGGCCATAAAATTATACAATTTTCCTATTCAATTTCCTTTAGATTTACCTTCAACTACATAGTGCAAGAGTCTGCATACAAATTAAAAAGGTGTTTAGGTTTGACCTCATTATATGGTTTTGGTAAATCTAAAGGAAAATTGTGCAAGAAAATTGTATACATGCATGGGCAGCCTTAGTAGGGGTTAAGTCCAAAAGGTGTATGCCATCTCATGGAATTGCCTCTTTAACCACTTCCCCTGGGTTGACATCCTATGACGTTGGGGGCATGAAGTGGAGATATCTGGATGATGCCTGCAGCTACAGGCATCATCAAGATCTTTTTCAGCCAGCGATTCCCTGCAATGTAAAAGCCGTTTAGCTGCCCAATTGTTTTTACAGGTGGCGGTGGGGGTCAGCTTTATGACCCCTGGAGTCAGAAAACATCTTCTGACACAGGCAGATGTAAAACACTGCCTTTTTTTGCTGGGAAGCCCGAGGTGAATTTTTTTTTTTATCTCGACCCCAGAACAAAATGAATGTCCTCTCCCCCAACAAATAGAGCCTTCTTTTGGTGGTATTTGATCACCTCAGGTGGTTATTTTTTGTGCTATAAAACAAACAACCAAGAACACCAACTTCCTTGTCAGAAGGACTAAGGGAATATGCTTTATTGGTTCAAATGGCTGTTTTTGTAACACTGACAAAACTAAGTTCAAGTCCCAAGGGTTCAAAGGTGATCTAACTGGCGGACTAAGCCGCATCACTCCTTGCAATAACCCGAGACCAAAGAATGCGAAGCAAGTGGTCTTTGAAATTAAACCGATAAAGCTGAGACTGGGCCCTTAATAGTACTCAGGGCCAACTTCATCTCTACCCCTAATTGTAGAAAGGCAAAAATTCTGCCTATGATATACCTCTGAGGGTGCCAACCCTTGGATTTACACCAGGAAACATAAGCCCTCCAGACTCTAATATATAGTTCTGGAAGCTGGCTTCCTTGCATTAATCAAGGTAGAGATAACTGACCCGGAAAGCCCATGTTTCTTCAGAATGTGGGTTTCAATAGTCAAGCCGAGTTCGTAAGGTAGGATGGAATATCGGCCCTTGTGAGAGTAGGTCTGGCCATAGTGGAAGGGACCATGGGCCCCCACCGACCTTCTTTACGATTTCTGCATACCAGGACCTTCTGGGCCATGCTGGGGCCACGAGATTTACAGGCTTTCTTTCCAGCTTGATCCCGCAAAGAAGTTGTGGCAGCAACTGAATGGGGGGGGGGGGGGGGTAGATAAAATCAGTGAGAACTGATACCACAGGGTCACCAACGCATCTATTCCGTATGCAAGTGGATCCCTTGTCCCGGACACAAAGTTGACTAACTTCATGTTGAATCTGGACACCAGAAGATCTACGTCCGGAGTCTCCGATCTTTGGCAAACAGCCCGAAAAATGTCGGGGGTGAAGGGACCATTATTATTCCCCCAGGAATAACTGCTGGCGACTCAGGTAGTCCGCCTGCCAATTCTCTACTCCCGGGATAAAGACTTCCGTCAGGCATGGAACATTCCTTTCTGCTCAAGTTAGAATATGGTTCACCCCTCTCCGCCCTGCAAGACTCTTGGTGCCCCCTTGGTGATTGATATAGGCCACAGCTGTGGCATTGTCAGATTGGATCCTAAAAGGACAATCCCTCAACCTGAAAGTCCAGGCCTTCAGAGCCAGATGCACTGCCTGAATCTAGGATATTCATGGGCAAGGCTTTCGGTTCTTGACCACTGTCCCTGGACAGTTGTCTTCTATAGTACTGCTTCCCCAGCCTGAAAGGCTGGCATCTGTCGTTAACACCTTCCAGATAACTGGTCTTAAGGATTTTCCTTTCAGCAGATTCTGGGTTAGTAACCACCAATTGAGGCTTTGGGACACCTTTGGGAACAACCGCATTGGCAAATCTAGAGATTGAACCCTTTTGTTCTAAGTAGACAGGATACTGTTTTGCAACAGTCTGGAATGGAACTGAGCATAGGGAACCGCTTTGAATGAAGCCACCATCTTTCCTAATAACCCCACGCAAAGGTGAATGGAGAGATCTCCTTTCGACCTGACCATCCGCACCAGCTCTCTTATGGAGTTGATCTTTGCCTGAAGCAAGAACACCTTTTTCTGGGCTGTGTCTATGATCAGACCCAAGTACTCCAGCCTTTTTAGCGGTTTTGAGGAAGACTTCTCTAGGTTGAGAATCCAACCCTGACTTTCCAGGTAACTGGCTGTAACGCGCATGCTTTGCTCCAAACGAGCCACGACTGGTCTATTAGCAATAGATCGTCTAGGTACGCCAAGACTGTTGTGCCCTGAACCTGGCTAGTGGTGGGGCCAGCACCTTTGTAAACACCTGGGGTGCTGTTGCTACCCTGAAGGGCAAAGCTACAAACAAAATGCTGCTGTTCTACCTCGAACCGCAGAAACCTTTGGTGAGCGGGAAATATAGGGACATGCAGATATGCATCCGTGATGTCGATGGACACCAGAAGTTCTCCTCCTTGTAGGATAGACACCACTAACCTGATCGACTCCATGTGAAAAGAGCGGATCTTTAAGAACAGATTCAGATTCTTTAGATCTAGAATGGGTCTGACATCTCTATTTGGATTTGGTACCGTAAAGAGGTTTGAATAAAACCCCAAATCTTGCTCTTCTGTGAGGATTTGTATGATCACCCCCTGAGCCAGTAATCTGTCTAGTGCCAAAAACAGAGTGCCTTTTCCCTGGATCTTTGGGAATGTTTGACCTCAGAAAACAAGACGGTGGAAACTCCCAAAATTCTAGTTTGTACCCTAGAGACACCGTGGAGATGACCCATCTGTCCCGAATTTCCTCTTGCCAGACTTCTGAGTATTGCTAAAGTCTTCCCCCCAACTCTGGCGAAGGGGGCGCCTCTTCATAATGAGGCTTTAGAATTCTGCTTTGCAGGTTTCCGCCCCCAGGACTTCTTTTGTGCCTGACCGAGGCTTTCCTCTGGAGTCTGACGGCGCCTGCACCGTGCCCAAGCCATGCCCCGCCACTAACCCCAGCAGCCCCCCCCCTCGTTTCAAATTAAGAGCAGTCCGCAGGCACAGACGGCATTGGCAGACCCGTAGAAGGGGAGGCTCTATCCTTGTGAATAATCAAGTAAGGACAAGGGCTGGGGAGTAGTAAAGCTTTATGGCTATGTGGGGAATCTTTCAGCTGACTCAGTTAGCGGTAAATACAACATAGGGAAGCCGCCCGGAGGGGGCGGCTTTTGTACCCCCCAGCCCCTTAGTTCCCCCAGGAGGGAGATGAATATGCGGCAAAACTTCATTCAAGATTAAGAATCCCCCCCTACACACACACACGCTGTTTTAGCTGGACACTGAGCTGACTGAGAAGCAACGTACCAAGGTATGTGCATTTACTCCCTCTAGTGGAGATAAGGCATAACATTTTACTCATGGAAGAAAAAAAAAAAAACAAACAAAGGTGGACTTTTTACAATTCCTACGCTTCTTCCCTTACAGCAGTATCCTGCAGCGAGGAGAAGGTAACAGAAAGATCCAAATTTCACCCATTACGGCAGGCTGCGTTGCGGGACCCTTTTTATTGGGGTTCCACTACCTTGGACCTGTATTAGCACCCTGCCAGGAAAAACTTAGATAATGTAGGCATGACCAAAAAGCCCTGGGTCCCGGGGTCCAGCCCTGCAAGAAGAGCTGTCACAGGCAAAACCTCGTGCTTTGTATACGAGGCCCAGGTACCATCCACCTTGGCCTCAGTGGCACTTTGGATGGATCCGGTCTATGGAGGCTATTTAAATCCAGTCAGGATCCCTCCAGTGGAGCTCTTCAGAGCACATCTTCCCCCGTAACCAACACCTTAGACACTGGCAAAAAAACTGAGGTACTCCTGGTAGGAGGAGGGGTTATAGGGAATGAACTTCCTGTATTGGGTATACCAGTGTCCATCACCTGAAGGTGCCTATATACCCAAATAGTGATTGCTATGGTGCTCTGTGTCCTGTGATGTACGATAAAAAAAAATGTTTTACATTTAGGAGAGAAATGCCAGAATTGGCTTGGGTGGCAAGTGGTTAATTTACAATATACATTTTTCAGAGTGCCAGGACCCAAACTGTCGCTATGCTTACAGAGCTGCAATGCAGGACCCAGATGTCTCAATCCTGAGGTTGCAGAGTCGCGTGCAGCTGCTGTGCACGCTCCTACTGCCTAAACGCAGTCACAGAATACAAAGGCTCCTGTGAATGAACAGCAGGGGAGAGGGCAGAGATATTGTACGCAAGAACTCCCAAGCAGGGCTGTGCACGTCCATAGACACACAGAGTGTCTCAGCCCCGTCCCCTTCCTCACAGAATTTGATTGACAGCAGCATGGGGCCAATGGATCCCATTGCTATCAGCCAAGCCTGTGAGAGGGGAGACCAGCTTCAGACAGGACGGCGCTGGATGTTTTTTATATGTGGGGCCTGGGGGGAGCTACTGTTAATGCATTCTCTGCATTAAGGTAAAAAATCTTAAGGTAAAAATTTTGCCCTTTGAACCACAAATAGTCTTGATGAATGCAATGTATGTAGAGAAATCAAAATACTCGTTGCTATATTACATTTCCTTTCCTGAAGAACATGGAGGCTGTTATGGCTTCTCATTCTCAAAATGCAGGTTGTCTGGCCAACTACAGTAGACAGCTTTAAAACAAAACACCGATTTGACTCCATTAAACCAATAGAAAGTCAAACAATTCCAGACCGAAATACTGCTGTGTATGGTCAGCTTAACTACTTTTGTTTTGCCACTTTGGACATACATCAAGAGAGTGAGTGTCTACTCACAGGTGCAGTAGCCGTTAGTTTCATTCAGTCGGCTCAGTCTGTCATGTAAAAGTGATCTGGGTGACCTGTGCTTGATTAGCCGCATTGGAGGAAAGGGAAGACATCGGGGATAAAGTTAAAAAAAAAAAAAAAACACACACACACACACACACACACACACACATTGCCCTGCACATACCAGCAAATGAACACAGGTTTAAACTGACATTGGGACATACAGGCGAGGTGTCGCCATTAACGTCGGCATGAGAGCAATAATTTTAGGGCCATAATTCACAGTTCGCTCTAAACTGATGAGCTGTAAACGTAGGCCTCATGCACACTGGCAATTTACCCTGCTCTCCTAAATACCCTTCTCCCAGCAGGAGGAAAGCTGCATCAAAAATGTGCCTAAAGCCACGTTTTTGTAAACTCCTTTAGGCTGGTCAAGCGCTTAGGCATTAACTCATTTTATTGGTCAGAAGAATTTATTCTGCCCATTAAAATAAACGCTCAAGCACCAAACATGGCAAGCATTTTTTCTGCCAAAACACTGCTGATCCTAAATGCGCTGGCAGTGTTTTTTTTTTTCCTCGGTCTCTAAACTTCTATGTGTACATGGAGACATAGGCTAACATTAAGGGGCTTTTGGAGGTAGAATATATAAAAAATAAAATAAAAAAAGTCAAACATTTCAAAAAGCAGTGTTACCTACGGAGGATATGCGGTACCATCGATTTTTTTTTTTTCTTGTGATAACAGGCAGTTTTAAGATTTTACATGTTGGTATCCATTTACTTGATGTAAACCATTCTATATTTTACCAATAAAAGGGGAATTATATCAGGTGTTTCTGCACCAAAATTCATTTTAGCATATTTTTATTAAAACCTATTCAGGAAAACTGCTACACAAATAAGAGTGTAACATAAAAAACTGCAATAACCATCGTATTCTACAAGGACTCCATTTCAGAATTTATATTCTGCCTGGTGTTATAGAATTTTATAGCCAAAGAATAAAAATGTAGATGTCAACATGTGCAAAAAAAAAAAAAAAATTTGCTCGAGGAGGACTGGTTAACCACTTCCATACCAGGCCTATTCTGGCTCTCCAAGTAAAACTTTTTTTTGCTAGAAAATTACTCAGAACACACACATATACAGACACTCTAGGAAATAAAATAGCGATTATTGCAACTTTTTATGTCACACAGTATTTGGGCAGGAAATTTTTTAAACACGTTTCATGAATAAAAAACCCCACAGTAAAAACTTAGCCCATTTTTTTTTTAGAATATTAAAGATGTTATGCCGAGTAAATAGTTACCCAATATGTCACGCTTTAAAATTGCGCACACTCATGGAATGGCACCAAATTTTGGTACTTAAGCTCCATATGGAACGCTTTAACATTTTTTGTACCAGTTTAGAGTTAGAAGTCTTGTGCTAGAATTGTTGCTCTTGCTCTAACGCATGTGGAAATACCTCACATGTGTGATTTCAACGCTGTTTACATATGTGGGCGTGACTTACGTATGCGTTCGCTTCTCTGCGTGAGGCACACGGAGACGGGGCGCTTTAAACTTCTTTACACTTCCTCTTCCTAAATAAATGTATTTATCACTTTTATTCCTATTACAAAGAATGTAAACATCCCTTGTAATAGGAATAGTACGCGACAGGTCCTCTTTATGGAGAGATCTGGGGTCTCTCTCATCCAGGCTGTTAAGACAAAAAAAAAAAAAAAAAAAAAAGGAACTGTCTCAGCCTTTCTAGCCGAGTCCCCAACATTGTTTACATCCGCCGGCCCAGACGTGACATCTTAATGTCGCGCCTGGGCCTCCAAAAGGTCAGAGATGACTGGGGACCATCATTCAGATAGCCTCACTCAAAGTCCAGTACGTCATATGATGTCTTTGGGCTGGAAGTGGTTAAGGAAGGTTTACAACAGGAGTTGGCAACCCACCGATCGCGAGGGGGTGACTGGTAGATCTTTTGTCTGCAGTGCCGACCCCGCTGCCAAAACAATTCCTTCCCAATTCCCGAGCACAGCACACACAAGCAGCCAGCTCTGCAGCACTGCTTCACCAACTCCTGTGATCCTCCCCTCACATCTGTCCCACCCATTTTCTAGAGCTCAAACAGGCACTATGTATGGATGTGACGGGAGGGGACAGAAAGCACCATGTCTCAACATGCAGGTAAGGAACGGATCGTTGGGGAAGGGCAAACAGTGAGCTGTAAACTCCTGACCTGTGAACGATGAGCTATATACTCCTGACCTGGATAGGCTCATGTTTTTACATTGACATTTGTATTATATTTTTTTAAGGGCCGTTTATCAGAATGTGGTGCAGGAAACATGCATTCCTTGCACGTTTCCTGCACTGCCGACGAGCACACTGCCTTTGCGATCTGCATGCAGGTGCCAGTGTATTGATAAAAGCACCCCAAATGCAGATCGCAAACGCAGTGCATTGTTGGGCACCATGCCGCATTGTTTCCGCAGTACCATGCGGTTTGCTGCAGCACGCTTATAAAAAGTAATGCATTGAA
This sequence comes from Aquarana catesbeiana, assembly GCF_042186555.1. Classification (NCBI taxonomy): domain Eukaryota; kingdom Metazoa; phylum Chordata; class Amphibia; order Anura; family Ranidae; genus Aquarana; species Aquarana catesbeiana. The sequence continues at coordinate 570,609,034 of NC_133324.1, forward strand.
TACTTTCTGCATTTCAAGTGCAATTTGCAGCCCATTCAAATGAACAGGCTGTCAAGATGCACCACACGGGAAAAACATGGGAAATGCACAGGAGTGTGTGGCGCATTACCGCATGGATCCTGGAGTGAATTGTCCCCAAGTTCTCTTCAACGCTGCCTTACTTCAATGGCCTTGCTAGGTTAGCTTCCAAAAATAGTATGTTGAGCCCAGGGATCTTTTTATTTCTCCCATGTTGTTCAGGTAGATCTCCACCATTCTAAGGTTGCCTACCCCTGGTTTACAACTTAAAATTAGATTTCTTCTTCTTGTTTCTGTGACAATTACCTCCATTTCTTCTGTTGGGGTATACTGCCGCCTACAGTTGGATTTGGACACCAGAAAATGAAACTGGCCAGTCTGGTATAGCTCCTGCTCACAGCATGCCCAAGCTTGCCAGAAGGGGTGGGATCTGTGTCCCTCAATGAACTCCAAGAAGCAACTTATTATACCTGAATGCTAATCTTGGAAATATTAGCTTGATACCAAAAAGCCCAAGGTTTGCCACGCTGCAAAGCCCAGCAGCAAGAACCAAGTGATTTCCTGCTGCTGGCATTGACAATTGCATGCTAATTGCAGCGGTCACTGAGCCCATACCCTGCAAAAACATGCAGTCAGCGGCTGCAGCCATTTGGGCCTGTTCACAGAGCAAGTCAACTCCTGTAGCTGGGACTGGCAGCATGGCAAAAAGTCCATGCAGATGGAGCCCAAGACTACTAGCTTGGATGAATGGTCTGAGCCACCAAGAAAATTGTGGAACAAGTAGTAGGTAGGTAAACCAGTCCCTGGGAAGATCGTGAAGAGCTTACTGAGCATCTGCCAGGGCTCAGATTACGTTTGAGTACCGCACTTGCTTGGACTACTACAAAACTAGAATGATCACCGAAATGAAAATAAAGCTGTACTGATCTCACAGAGAAAGTCTTCAGAGACAGGGTCACACCTCGGACTGTGTGGCTCTAAACTTGGAAAGTGCTCAACACCCAGCAGCGACGAGCTCAAACCTGACTGAAGAAAGGAAAGCTAGGAAAAGGGTTCGATCTTTCTCAGCAGAGCAGCAAAAGGCCATCATCCATCCTGATAAGACGCTGGCAAAAAAAACAAAAAAAAAAAAAAAAAAAAAAAAACAAACAAAAAACAAAAACACATCCCCACACCTTAGACATACTGGGAGTTGAAAGGGTTATACCAGGCTGGACACAGTTTTGTTTGCCAGTGTCCAAATCCACCTGTAGGCAGCAGAAAATCAAGCAGTTTTTGTATTCCTATGTCCCTCAGTCCATTTTGCATAAATGGTTAAACTTTTGGTTATCCCACTTCATGTCTCAGATATCCAAACAGGAAGTAAAATTAAATACCCTCTAAATTGTCAACGGAAAAGCTGCCCCCATGGGAAAGAATTCCCCTCTAATACTGTTCTGGTGTCAGCTAAAAAGTTTCCTACTTTCATCCCAGGTGACAATAGTCAGCAGGGCAGAATGAATCTCTACAGTGGGGACACAGACCATAATAAAGACCTGCCAGGGGTTCCAAACCTTCCGGATTCTATTGAAAACACACAAGCATCAAAACAAGTGATAAGGGCACTCACCTCCACCAGGGAGATCTTTGTGGACCTCTAACAAAACACAGACTCCAATATTGTCCTTTGTCATCACTCTGTTTAGCATGGCTTCTGAGCCCTCAGAGTTAGCCATGGCTACCTGGTTGAATTCAACGGTGTGCTTTGCCAACAGTGTAAATCTAGCAAAAAGGAGAACACATAAGGAATACCTGTGACCATGAATCACTTTAACTGTGTGCATTTGAAGTAAAGCGTTATGCAAAGGGCCTCGAGATGAAAACTGACAGGTTAACAGAGCTATAGTCCTCACCTTGTTCTTGACATCACAGACCCACAATGTAACAAATCTTTCAAGTGGATAAGCCCCCCCCCCCCCATACACACTGAAATCACAGTAAAGACACTACAGGAACAATTTATACATTTTAAACAAAAGAATCACCCCATTTAACACAAAAATTAGAAATGAGTGAATCTAGGAGGAAAACATTAAAAATAGATGCCTAGGTCCATTTACATAATGTTGCGCTTGCCTTTTGTCAGTGATTAAACAGATTAGCTACGCCGAATTTTCACACTGCAACAAATACACGCATTCAGAAAGGGGGCCTTATTAAAAAAATGAAAAAAAAAAAAAAATAGTATTGTTGCCTAAACACTTTTGGCCATACGGTGCACTCCTGTGACCCAGAAACAGTTGGCACAGGGCTATAGCTTGCGGACTGCTATCACTGCAGAGCCGCACCAGATTATGAAGAGATCTTAATGACATCAGGGTTCCTGATCAGCAAGTAGTGAGCCAGAGCCAGCCACTCCCTTCCCAGCCCTGCAATTCAGTGAGCGCCAGAGGAGCAGAGCACAGAGTAGTGACTGGCAGTCACCACTCTGTGCTCAGAGCAGACCCAAGAACTAAGCAAGCAGCAGTCTTCTAAATGAGCTTTATTTGCATAAAACCAGTACACAATTTAATCTTCCATCCTCTTACCACACACAAAAACCAAAAAAACAAACACACACACACACACACACACACACACACCTGAGCCCAGAAAGGCAAACATTCATAAGAATGAAACTCCAAGCGGTTAGGTCTATATTGTAAACCATACCCAGGTTTCTACTTTAGAACGTAAGCTTTAAACTAGTTGCTTACTTTTCTGTTCTAAAAAATATTGCACAGCCGTCCACGTGCTTTTTCTCTTGCTCTGACATTATTTTGGCACGTGACTTTGGAGAAAAGAAGCCATCATATCCACGTTCTTTTAATGCTGGCAGGAAAAGAGCGAAGTATTGCTCGGTTTCAACTTCCTGTCAAAAGATGGAGAAAGGCAAAATATACAAATCAAAAATTACAATAATGTCCCAGTTCTTAAGCTACAGAAGGCTCATCTAAAAATAGCAAACCTGTAACTGAGTTATAACCAACCTGTTTCCCTGTCATGATCTTCAACCCATTACACAAAGCACTAAAGGTTGGCAGATCAGGCGCTACAGCATAGATTACAAGCAATACTTGTGTGAATACAGACCTACAGCATTTCCAAAGTTGACAATCTAGGACTCACAGGATGCATATTTGCATGTAAAGGAATGAGGTCCAGGTTCAGGATGAACCCTGCCTATTCATGGTTTGCATACTAGACAATCTAATGTGAGATTTCGCCACCATCGTACTCAACCAACTATGTTGCACTTTCTGGCCTTTAGACTTAAAGTGGTACTTTAGTCAAAAAAGTCCTGCTAGATGATTTTAGGTTGGTTGCAAGTATAGCTATGTAAAACATAAAAAATAAGTGCCTATACTATGTAAAACTCAGTAATACACGGTCTCCCTGTTCTATACACATGCTCAGTTGCGCTTCAATTTTTGGCATTTAGGTACTGCCGAGTTTGCAAAGGCTGTTCTGCTGACAGCCTTAGGGCTGGGTTCACACCACAAAAACACTCTAGGTCCGTTCCGGATGAGTTTCTGCATTTTTAACAAGTTTCCGGGTGCATGCTAGATGCCATTTTTCCTGTTTTTTTGTACTTTACTGGGATCTGGTGCATTTTACTGTGCTTCAGTACGGTCCAGTGCAGGAAAAAATGCAGCATTTTCTACTTTATTTGGAACTGGAATGCCCTTTAACTGACCGCACTGGTGGTATGCCATTGGAAACCATATAACCTGCATTTCATGCATTTTTTTTTCTTCATCAAAAACAGGCACTGGACTGTAGAGCTGCACGATTCTGGCTAAAATAAGAATCACAATTTTGTTTGCTTAGAAGATAGATCACGATTCTCGCGGCACAACATCTTTCACATTAAAACAAAAAAAAAATGTGCTAACTTTACGGTTTTGTTTTTTATTCATTGAAGTGTATTTTCTCACAATAAACTGCGTTTGAAAAACCGCTGGGCAAATACAGTGTGACATAAAATATTGCAGCAACTGACATTTTATTCCCTAGGGTCTCTGCTAAAATACATATAATGTTTGGGGGTTCCAAGTAATTTTCTAGCAAAAAATAGTTTTTAACTTCACAAGTGTCAGAAAAAGATTTAGACTAAGTGGTTAAACTTCCTGCATTTACAGGTTGTTAAAAACTTGGCAGACTGCCTGGATTTTTTTCTTTACACACAGAAGTTTCTTCCTTTGATCTAAGAAGGAAGAGTTAGTTACAATGTTTCATGTTAAAAACTTGGCAGATTTTCCTTTGACAGCTGAGTGAGCAGATAAGTCTCTCCACTTGTTATATGAAAGAATCTGCAAAGTCTGCAATATAGTTAGTGGGGGGGGGGGGGTCACAATTTTTTAACAATTGTGCAGCTCTACTGGACTGCATGTGGTGTGAGCTGGCCCTTAACCACTTGCCTACTGGGCACTTATACCCTCTTCCTAATCAGGCCAATTTTCAGCTCTCACACTTTGAATGACAACTACTAAGTCATGCAACACTCTACCCATATGAATTTTTGTGTCTTTTTTTTTTTACACAAATATAGCTATTTTGTGGCATTTAAACAGCAGTTTTTTTTGCACTAAAAATATATATAGATATATAATCTATATATACTCTATCTATACATCTCAAATTTTCCACTTGCCTACTCGCATTTTGCAAGTGGAAAATGAGGGCTTGCGAGCTGGGCTGCCTGCCTGGGAGAGCACCGCCGGCGGGGTTGATCGGGAGCTGTTCTCCCAGCGATCGCCCCGGGGAGGAAGAAGAGAGCTGCGGGATAGCACGCTGTTACCGGCGCTTGTCTCCGCTCTGCTCGACACAACCCCGCCTCCTCCTGACCTGCGCCTGTGATAGACAGAACGCCGGTCCAATGCTTCGATTGGTTCTATCACGGGGTCAGGAGGAGGCAGCGCTGTGTTGAGCGGAGACAATTATAATGTAAGTGCCGGTAACAGCATGCTATCCCACGGCTCTCCTCTTCCTCCAGCCATGCATTCCTCTGCCCAGGCGAGGCTGCAATGGGTGCAGTATGGCTGCAATGGTGGGCACAGGTGAAGCTGCACTGATAAAGTTGTTGTTAATATTTATATTTATAATATTTTTGCATAAAACATTTAAGTGTCATTTCATGAGATAATTTATGAGGGAGTGTCTAGGGGCGGAATTAGGTGCGGGGCAGGGTAAGGATTGAGTGGGGCACTGGTGGCGAGTAACCTTTGAGGCCTGGCTAGTAGCTTATTTTGAGCTATAGATATATACATACACACAAACACATATACATACACATTTTTTTTCTTAGTTTCGGTTATAAAATTTTGCAAAATTAGTAATTGCTCTTCATAAATTTTTACCAAAAATTGAACCGCTACATTTCATTGATAACCCAAATCAATACCCATTGGCACCAACTCTAACCTTGTGGAAAAATCAATGCTAGTCTGCCATTATACAAAACCACTTATTTAGCGAGATGGTGCCCCAAGAAATTCCACAAAGTTGAGGACATTTGGTTCCAAGATCCTTCCACTAATACTGACCCTGAACCTACCAGTTAATAAATTACCTTGCAAGGCGCTAAAAGAATATACAAGTATGGTGGAGAACCGAAAATCATTTCGCACTCCAGGGAACTGACTTCCAGCTTACTAAAACAAGGCTCAATATTAACCTTAGTAGCCGATACCCTACAACATACAAATATACTCCGTAACTAATGGAGCAAGTTGTTGAGTTTACGGGGCCAACTTTGGCATTTGTTTGAGCCATAATTTATTTAAAAAAGGTCAGCCGCTACAAACACTGTAGCTGCTGACTTTTATTAAGGGCACTTACCTGTCCAGGAAGCCCATGATGTCAGGCCCCCTGAGGCCGATACATCCACTGGATCGGGTGCAGGCGCCGCCATTCTAAGGGAAACCGGCAGTGGAGCCTTCAGGCTTCACAGCTGGTTTTACTGCGCATGCGTGGCGCTTTCTGAAAGGCCCAGTCTTCTGGGAGACACACACAGGTCCTAGAAGGCAGCGGGGGGGCGGTGGGGCAGAATGATGCGACGTGGCGAGGCTGGGATGGAAGTACATCATTCATTTACGAAAGAAAAAAACAATTGTTACCCAAAAAAAAATATATTTAAAAAAAAAAAAAAAAAAAAAAAACCACAACAAACACCCAAATCTTTGTTATAGGCCCCTTTCATAAAGAGCAGATTCGTTTGATTGCTAATCCCTGCTGAGCAGGCAGATGACAGGTCCGGCTCCGCTTTTTGCATGCACGGGTGGTGTGACATCGATCCACGGTTACCTATTAAGGACAATATTTTCTTCCATCATTGGAACCTAGCTTTGTCATTATTTCCGATTTACACATTGTCTTTCATATAAAATTAGGTTCTTGTTTAGTGCAGCCTCTTTTTAACCACTTCAACCCCAGAAGGATTTGCCCCCTTAAAGTGGTGTTCCACTCACAAAAAAAAAAATTATTTTTTTTACTCACCTCTAAATGCCTGTTGCCAAGTGGTTCCTCGTAGTCTGCCTCCTTCAGTGCCTGGGCTGGTGACATCACTTCCCCCTCTGCGCAGGAAGGGCTCAGCTCTGCCCCCTCCCTCTTGTCAATCATATGGGACACGTGACAGGTCCCATATGATTGTGCGACTAATCACTGCACCGCTCGCGCATGCGCAGTGGGTGCCCGGCTGTGAAGCCACAGCCGAGCGCTCACTGTAGGAATGCCGGCGGTGCCGAACGGAGGGGGAGATGAGCGGGGCTTCGATTCCCCGCATCGCTGGGACAGGTAAGTGTCCAATTATTAAAAAAGTTAGCAGCTGCAGTATTTGCTGACTTTTAATTTTTATTTATTTTTTTTGTGGGAACTCCTCTTTAAATGACCAGGCCATTTTTTGTGATAAGGCACTGTGTTGCTTTAACTGACAATTGCACGAAGAAAGGAAAGAAAAAAGGAAAGAAAAGAAAAGAAAAAAGGAAAGGAAAGGAAAGGAAAGGAAAGGAAAGGAAAGAAAGGAAAGAAAGGAAAGAAAGGAAAGAAAGGAAAGAAAGGAAAGAAAGAAAAGAAAGGAAAGAAAAGAAAGGAAAGAAAGGAAAAGAAAAAGAAAGAAAAGAAAAAAAAAAAAAGAAAGGAAAAGAAAAAGAAAGAAAAGAAAAGAAAAAGAAAGAAAGAAAAAAAAAGAAAGAAAGAAAAAAAAAAAAAGAAGAAAGACACACAAGTTATTTATACAACATATACATACACACACACACTAAATGTATTCATCAGTTTAGGCAGATATATAATCTACTTTTTTTAAATAATCGCAATAGGCGTATTGATTGGTTGCACAATAGTTATCGCGTCTACAAACTACAGGATAGACTTAGGGACATTGTTTTTACTGGTAGTGATCTGCGATTTTTAGAGGGACTGCGACATTGCGGCAGACAAATCTGACCCTAAATTACACTTTTTGGGGACCAGTGACATTACATTGATCAGTGCTATAAAAACGCACTAATAAATGTAAAAATGACTGCCAGGGAAGGGGTTAATACAGGCAGTGGTTTCAGCAGGGAGCATCATTAGTTAAAAAAAAAAAAAAAAAAAAAACCTAAGATAAGCACCTGAACGACCACAACATACAGGGATACACAATGTAATACTGACATATAATCACACATAGGTTGGACTTGTTTTTTTTCAACCTCAACTACTATGTAACTATGTGGCGATCAAGGGGTTAAGTGTGTTCCCTGGGTGTGTTCCAACTGTGGGGGGGAGCCCTCACTGAGACATGAGGGCGGTCACTGCTGAACAGAAGATCTGACATGTCGTTAAGGAGTTCCCCGTTCTGCCCCTGTACACATAAATCGCCGGTGGGCATAGAGCCCGTGGGATACGCGGGCAGGCTCCCACTACCCTTCTTGCACGGACCGACATGCACCTACGGGGGTTTGCACAGGAGATCCGACCTGCCGCAGTATGACGGCAGCTGGTCGGCAAGAGGTTAATCTATGTTCACCCACTAAGGATGTCCGTCTCCCCCCCCCCCCATTTTTCATTAGGTTTAGTTTATTTTAGTTTATCACAATTTATGTTTGTGTGAGAGCCCAGCTCTATTTACCACCATATTCTTGTTGTGTATATCTCACAGCAGAGTTGCTGCTTACAGGGATTGTTTATAGCGCAGTTTTTTCCTTTTTATAATAGAATGGAAAAAAGGGCCAACAGCCGCCTGATTTGGATTTGGCGGATAGGATAGAATCGGATAGCAGCGGGTGTCAGCGGACATGTGCCGCTCCAAAGGGGTGAATGGATGGTCCGATCAGGTCCAATTAAAAAACTGACAGGTGGACCTGATCGGAAAGCCTATGTGAAAGGGGCCATAGAGTCAACAAGCTATGGTGCCAATCATTGAAAATTGATCACACCTGACGTACTGACTACCTAATTTCTTGAGACACCAACAAGCCAGAACAGTACAAATACCCCCCAAATGACCCCGTTTTGGAAAGTAGACATGGTAGACAGGTATTTAGTAAGAAGCATGGTGAATTTTTTACCCACAATTCTTTGCATAAATTAAGATTAATTTTTCTCAAAATGATTAACCACTTCAGCCCCGGAAGGATATAAATCCTAATGACAGGCCATTTTAACTGACAACTGTCGTGCCAAGTTGTACCCAAACGAAATGGATGTTCCTTTTTTTTTCCCCACAAATAGGGCTGGGAGATTTTCCCCCCCAAAAAAATCTGCGATTTTTTTATAAAAAACTCGATTCACGATTCGAATCCGATTTTTTTTTTTTTTTTTTATTATCTTAAAGTGCATCAACAAACAAAATTTCAAAAAAAATTTAAGTGCATTTTAAACATTCTTTGCAAGGAAAATGTACTTAACAACAGCAGGTTGAGGCAAGCTCGGTGGTGACAGGTGACACTACATCACCGTATACTGACACGTCGCTACATCACTGTATACTGATACGTCGCTACATCACCGTATACCGACACGTCGCTACATCACCGTATACCGACACGCCGCTACATCACCGTATACCGACACGCCGCTACATCACCGTATACCGACACGCCGCTACATCACCGTATACCGGCACGCCGCTACATCACTGTATACCGACACGCCGCTACATCACCGTATACTGACACGCCGCTACATCACCGTATACTGACACGCCGCTACATCACCGTATACTGACACACTACATCACTCAGTGATTTGTGTCAGTATTCAGTGATGTAGCATGTCAGTATACAGTGATGAGCACATTGCTGTGTAATGAAATTTAAGAAGGGTGAATATATGGAATGGGATGTGATGTGACTTCTCTCCTCTGAGGTATTATTCTTTCTGGCAGTGATCACATGGCTATCAGTATCTCATAAAATACACCATACAGGCAGCTCTGACTCACCCTCCCTTCTCTCTCTCTCTCTGCAGCCCGGGAATGTCCCTGTGATCCCCCCACCCCCTCCTCCTTCTGATATCACAGCCCTCCAATACACAGCAGTGTTCCACCAACAGCCTCGCCCATTACCCCGCCTACACACCCACCCACGCACAGCGTCGGGCCTCGCGGACTAGGCCGAAGCCGCGGCCTCGCCTGAAAAATCGTGCCCGCAGCTCCTCAGGCCCGGCGCGATGCTGTTAAAAAAAAAAATCTAAAAAAATCGATTTGAAGAAGATTTGAATCGATTTGACCTCTCAACTCGATTCAAATCGATTTTTTTCCCAGCCCTACCCACAAATAGAGCTTTTTGGAGGTATATGATCCCCCCCTGCGGGCTTTTTTTGCGCTATATAACAAAAAAAAAAAAAAATTATATTTACTTTGACAGATATAGAGACACACACACACTCCAAAATATCACAATAAGCATATATTGATTGTAGACGCTATAACTTTTGCGCAAACTATGGGATAGTTTTATGAACTTCTTTATTATTTTTACTTGTAATGGCAGAGATTTGCAATTTATTTTTTTAGTGGGACTGCAACATTGTGGCAGACAAATCTGACCCCAAGTGACACTTTTTGGGGACCAGTGACATTACAGTGATCACATAGATCCCCGTTTTGCCTCTGAACCGCTATCGCGAGTGGCTGGCGGATATAGAGTCCACCAGACCCCTGGGTGCCCCCACTGTATCTCATGCACAGACTGATGTATAGGTACGTCGGTTTGTGTGGCCCAAAAGTGGTTAACAAGTTATTGCTCTCACATGGCATATGCATACTTGAAATTACACCCCAAAACACATTCTGCTACTCCTGAGTATGGCGATATCATGTGTGAGACTTTCATAGCCTCGCTACATAAGCGAGGCCCTACATGCAAGGAGCACCATTAGGTGTTCTAGGAGCATAAAAGACATCTAATTTACTTACTATCTATTACCCTTTCGAAGTCCTTGGAGCACCAGGACAATGGAAACGCCCACAAAATAACCCCATTTTTAGAAAGCAAACACCCCAACGTATATTCTATGGAGGCATAATGAGTCTTTTGAACATTTCATTTTCTTTCCACATTTTCCAAAAACTTGTGAAAAAAAAAAAAATTAAAGATTTAACACATAGCATGTACATTGCAAAAACGACAGCCCAAAATACATTCTGGTACTTAAAGAGGAGTTCCACCCGAGGTCCAGTCAAAAAAAAAAAAAAATTAAAAGTCAGCAGCTACAAATACTGCAGCTGCTGACTTTTAATTGGACACTTACCTTCCCAGGGTCCAGCGATGCGGGGGATCGAAGCCCCGCTCGTCTCCCCCTCCGTTCAGCGGCGCCGGCATTGCAACTGTGGGCGCCGGACTGTGGCTTCACAGCCTGGCACCCACTGCGCATGCGCGAGTGGCGCCGCGCCGTGATTGGCCGCTCAGTCACCAGGGACCTGTAATGGGTCCCAGAGGGAGGGAGACTTTTACACAGCCTGGCCACAAACGGAGGCCCAACATTCAGGGAGCACCTCCAGGCATTCTAGGGACACAAATTACACATCTAATATCTTGACTCCCATTACACTTTCGAAGGTCCTGGAGCACCAGCACAATAGAATTGCAATAGAATTCTATGAGGCACAATGAGTCTGTTGAACGTCTTTTTTCACAAGTTTTTGGAAAACGTGGAAAGAAAATTAAACCGCATTTTTTACGCACTGATGACAATCCACTGGCACTGTAGGGCACGGATGAGCACTGTGGTGGCACAGAGGATCATCGTAACCACACTGCTGGGGTGTTTCTCTCGCCGATCCAGCATGAGAGGAGAGGGAGAGACAGACACCACAGCAGCATGAGCTGAACAGGGTATGATCCCAGTTTGTTGACAAAGTGATTGCTCAGTCATTGGAAGGAGCAATCACGTGGTAAAAAGGCCGCTGTGATTGGCCCCTTATCCCGATCCGTGATTCGCTGGGTCCCGCACAAACATCGATGACAGACACTTCCGGGTGCGCGCCCCAGGGGGTGCACGAGAAAAGCGCAAGTATGGGAGGCCGTCATGACGGCCTCCTAGAACTAGCAGGCTGCGCTGTAGCAGTCATTCAGCTATAGCGCGGTTGGCAAGTGGTTAAACTGGGATTAAACCCACCTATTTACAGCCAAGGAAGCTGCTTCTGTTTCATCTGCAACTCTCATGGCGCTGCACATGTAATGAGTTAGGACACCAGCAATTTGATGGTTTGACAGTTTGGTTGAGGACACAACCAAATGTGACAGTTAGCAATCCTGGCATTCCAGGAATGTAACTTTTTTGAAATTGTTAAAAATCGATGGGTTTGGTTCCACTTTGATTTACTGCTGTTCAGGGGCTCTGGGCTTCAGCAAAATAGCAGCTTCCAGCAAGAAGAAACGGGCACAATGCCTCCACGGTTTAGGAGATATTTATAAGAAAGCAGTGGATAGAGCTTTAATTGGGGGCATTTGATCACCTCTGCGGTTTTTTATTTTTTTGCTAAACTAAAAAAGACCAGCAATAAAAAAAAAAAAAAAAGTTTCTTTGGTCGTTCTAAAATTGTTTTCCCCTTCACTGACGGGCACTGAGGAGTCGGCACTGATATGTAGAATTGATGCGCTGCGTGCGGGCATGTTGTCCTGCTGGACATATGACGCTTAGTCAGGATAACAGAACCACTTACCGGCCGTCATTCTGTTATAGGCCGGGCGGGAAGTGGTTAAACTGGCCATACACACTGAGATCTAATAGATTCCTCCATCTACACTATATGGAGGAATCGCCAGCTGCATCGGTTTGGCTAACAAATTTTACAACCGGCTCCTCTGATTTTTCATTTAAAAAAAAGGGACATCAGGTGAGATGATGGGGACAGTGACAACCACTGAGAACATTTGTAAAGTGTATGGCCAGCCTGAAGCAAATTAAACCCTTATATCCTTTACAGCCAAGGAATCTGCTATCTTATCCTCCGTGTGATCTGCAGTTACGGCATGCCTTGAATGCAACCATTTGGGAAACCAATAAATCAGTGAGTGGGTTTAGTTTCATTTTAGAGTGGCTGCTTTTCTGTGCTAAATTACTTTGGATTGCAGTACCCCTTTGTAAACATAATGAAGAAACTCAGATTTCTAGCAACTAACTTGCACCAGCAACAAAATGTAGTTGGTTTTTCTGCTGCAGACACCCACTAGTAATCCTTTAAACAATTCAATGACAAAACTAAAATACATGATATGCACTAGATTAGATGGCAGTTATTGGATTAAAGCAGACTGCTATGTGCTGTATCCATGGTCTGTACACAACTCTCCCCGATAGCTCAGCGGGGAGATCGCATAGTTGGGGGGGGGGGGGGGGGGGGGGGCGCCACACACTGATTGGGTATATACCAGGCTTTAGCTTTTGAAGCAGAAGATAAATAAATGTTGGCTGGAGATCCACTAAGTCCATTTACCTGAAGACTGATGATATCTGCATCACAGCTGACTATTTCTTCCATGATCCCTTTCTTCCGATACTCCCAGTTTAATGCCCAAGAAGGGCAGTAACCATAGAGCTGCCGAGTAGCATACTTATCACACAGCACATTGTAGCACATTACTGTGAAGGAAACTGAAAAATAAAATGAAAAACCAGGTTAAGCATTTGGGAGATTTAGAATTTCCTGACAGGCAGACCTAAAACAAAGTCAGACGGAATGTAATCAAACAACTGACAGGCCGACTGCATTAATAAAAAGTAATCATTCAGTGGCCAGCTCCCTCCCAGGAACATGCACATCTAAAATGGTGCTAGGGGGTGCGTTTTTGCAATCAGGACTGCACCACCTGCTCTGAAAAGCAGGAAATAAAACAAAAAAACAAAAAAACAGCAGCTTCAAGGATGAAGAGAGGATATGCACAGATTTTCAAAAGTGAGAAAATACATTTCAACAGTGTTTCGAGTCTGCAATTAATGCGCTTTAATAAAAGTGAATAGGACTCTAGGATTCCTTAACCACTTGCTGACCACCCTATAGCAGGTTTTACGGCTACAGGGTGGCATCTCTGCGCCGGAACGTATGTATGCATCTGCACTTCCACCTGCAGGAGGCACCTGCATGATGCCAGCAGGCCGCTTCTGCTGTCCGATTATTCATAGCAGAAGCCGATCTGCGGGTGCCAGGCACTCTATGTCCACTGGCACCCCATCAATCGTCAGGCAGAGACTCAGATCGGAGCTCTGACTATGTAAAAAAAAATGCAGAGTTCCGTTCTGACAGGGGAAGGGATGGATTTTGTGTTCCTTGAAAACAGGGAGTAAAAGCCATGTCTTCTAGTCAAAGCAGCACATAGTTAACCCTTTGATCACCCTAGATGTTAACCCCTTCCTAGCCAGTGCATTTTTTTTTTAGCATTGATCACTGTATTAGACACTGTCACTTTGCGGGAACCAGTAACCCCGACGCAATATGGCAGTCCTGCTATAAGTCGCTGAACACCATTACTAGTATAAATAAAAAAAAATATAATATAATATATATTTTATAACTGTGAACCATCCAGAAATCGGATTTAGGATAGATGGAATTTTCAGGGGATATCGTCAGTCAGTCAATCCTGGCCATACATACACTGATAGACTGAATAGGAATAAATAGGAGCAATGGCAAACAAGTGATTCATCATCGGTTACAATATCAAACTATGCAACACATCTGGTACCACCAACTGAATACACCAAATCAGAAAAAAATCCATTAAAAAAAAAAAAAAAATATTATCCAAACGACCTGAATTACGTTCAGTTGTCCTACAATCACATACATTTTTTTTGTTCAATTGACCAGAAACAATCGATACAATTCCACCACAGCTAGTATCAAAATCTAAAACGCACTAGATTGATTGGAGGGTCTGTGGATTACAATCCTTATCCAATCATTATAGAAGTATAGTCCCCGGGTTACAAACAAGTAAGGGACGGTAGGTTTGTTCTTAAGTTGAATCTGTTTGTAAGTCGGAACAGGTACTTTTTTAGTGTAGCTCCAGCCAAAAAAAGCTTTTTGGATAGTATAGGGAAGGGTTAACACCCCTGTAACATTTGTTTTGCTGTGTGAGCCCCTGTTCAGAAGATTTCACCTCACTTTGTCCCAATGACATTTGGATTTTGAAAATTTTGGGTTGCCTTGGTGATAAAGCATCAGTGGAGGTACCTTTTCCCCATAATAGCTCTTACAGGAGTGAATTTCCCTTCCTAGGGGTAGATTTCCTCTCACTTCCTGTTGTCTCACTCCGTTTGTAAGTTGGATGTTTGTAACTAGGGGACCCTCTGTGTATATATGTATGTATAATGTATATATATTTTTTTACACTAGTAATGGCTTGATGACTGTCTTAACTGTGTTCCATGGTATATCTAGTGCACAGTATATCTAGTGCCTTGGAAATTCTTGTTTATCCCTGATACCTTCTAACCGCTTGCCGACTAGCCGTCATACTGCAGCAGGTCGGCACATTCCCGCGAACAGTCGTAGCTGTACGTTGGGCCTTTAAGTGGAGACAGCAAATGCGCGCCCACTGCACTGCGGGGTGCTGATGCGCATGACCGGCGGTCGCAATGACATGAGAGCCAGAACAGGGACGTGTGTGTGTGTGTGTAAACACACAAATCCCTGTTTTGCGAGGAGAGACAGATTGTGTGTTCTTACTAGCTAGGAACAACGATCTGTCATCTCTAGTCAGTCCAATCCCCCTACAGTTAGAACACACAAGGGAACACAGTTAACCCCTTGATCGACCCCTAGTGTTAACCCCTTCCCTGTCAGTGACATTTACACAGTAATCCGTGCATTTTTATAGCACTGATCACAGTATAATAGGCAATGGTCCCAAAAATGTGTCAAGTGTCCAATCTGTCCACCATAATGTCGCAGTCCCGATAAATCACTGATCACCGCCATTAATAGAAAAAAAAAAAAAAAAAAGCCGTAAATCTTCCCCCTACTTTGGAGAGGTTATAACTTTTGTGCAAACCAATATACGCTTATTGCCATTTTTAATTACCAAAAATATGTGGAAGAATACATATCGGCCTAAACTAAGGTAAAAAAATTGCTTTTTTTAAAATAAAATTGTGGATATTATAGCAAAAAAGTACAAAATACCCCGCAGAGATGATCAAATACCACCAAAAGAAAGCTCACAGTCAATTTTGTTTGGGTACAGTGTCGCACGACCATGCAATTGTCAGTTAACCACTTCAGCCCTGGAAGAATTTACCCCCTTCCTTACCAGAGCACTTTTTGCGATTTGGCACTGCATCGCTTTAACTGACAATTGCGCGGTCGTGCGACATGGCTCCCAAACAAAGTTGATGTCCTTTTTTTCCCCACAAATAGAGCTTTCTTTTGATGGTATTTGATTGCCTCTGTGGTTTTTATTTTTTGCGCTATAAATAAAAATAGAGCGACAATTTAAAAAAAAAAAAAACATTTTTTGCTATAATAAATATCCCCAAAAATAAATATAAAAATATTCCTCAGTTTAGACCGATACATTTTTTTTTTAACAAAATCGCAATAAGCGATTATTGATCGTTTGCGCAAAAGTTATAGTGTTTACAAAATAGGGGATAGTTTTATGGCATTTTTATAAATTTTTTTTTTTTTAAATGGCGGCGATCAGCGATTTTTATCGTGACTGCGACATTATGGCGGACACATCGGACATTTTTGGGACCATTGTCATTTATACAGCAATCAGTGCTATAAAAATGCACCGATTCCTGTTTAAATGACACTGACAGTGAAGGGGTTAACCACTAGGTGGCAGTGTAGGGGTTAAGTGTGTCCTAGGGGCGTGTTTCTAACTGTCAGGGGGATGGGCTGTGTGTGTGACGTCACTGATCTCTGCTCTGATGACAGGGAGCAGAGATCAAGTGACACTGTCACTAGGCAGAATGGGGAGATGCTGTTTACATCAGCATCTCCCCGTTTTTCCTCCCTGTGAGGTGATCGCAGGTATCCCCGTGGCGACCGAGTCCGCACGACCCGACTCAGAGCTTGCCGCGGGCCCGCCTCTTAAAGGGCAACGTACAGGTACGTGGTTTTGCCTGTACGAGCTCTGACGCAGTATATCTACGTGAGGCAGTCGGCAAGCGGTTAAAGCGATGCTGTGCCGCATTTCAAAAAATGGCCTGGTCATTGAGCAGCCAAATCTTCTGGGACTGAAGTGGTTAACAGTGAGATCCCTCTGATGCTTTTGAAGCGCTCTATAGACCAAGGCTTTTGCTGTAGAATGCGACTAGGAAAATGTCAGGAAAGACCTACTAGAACAGCTGAACTTTATTTGGGGTTAATCAGAGGCACTTTAAATGATGGCAGGTGGGCCCTCATTTATAAGAGGGGATGCACACTTCTGCAACCACATTCTTTTCGTTTAGTTTTAACCCCCCCCAAAAGATTTCAGTTTGTTTTTAAACTCAGTTGTACAGTTTATAGGTCACATTAAAAAGGTGGAAAAAGGTTTGAAATGATTTACCTTTGTCTCATTTTATTACATCGCAGAAACCTGACATTTTAACAGGGGTGTGTAGAACTTTTAGATCTCATACATACCCTAGAGACTAAAATGGCGGTTGTTGCAATATTTTATGTCGCGCTTTCAACCGGAATTTGTTCAAAACACACATTATGAAATACTTACCTTAGAACGAAGCCCCGGCAGCAGCACTCAGTCAAAGCTGACATGTTCCCCCGGTGTTTTTTGCGGGTTTGTGGGCTCCAGGGCTGTGAGTGGCCGGAGCCATGATGACATCACTCCCATGCAGGAGTCCTCTGTTCTGGCACGATATGCCGGACCTTCAGAGTGCATGTGCCGCTGACGTCAGCAGCTGCATGCAGGGTGAATATCTTCTAAACTGTGCAGGTTTAAGAGATATTAATTTTACTAGGGGTGCTGAAACTAATCGCTGCATCGCGATTCGGGTGTCCCTGATGCGGCATCGATGCATACGACTGGAAAAATCGATTGCTGGGTGACGTCATCTCGACTTACCCCGCCCCTCCCGGGAGAGCGCCCCGAGCGCTTAGTTAAAATAAGTGTTTTAATAAATCCTGTGCCCCGCTGTATGTGCTTTTTAAAAAATATTGAGTTTCATACCGCATTTTTCAGTGTGTGTCCACGCCGCTCAAGTGACTGCCTGGCCCGCCTCTCTCGTCCTCCTGACGTCAGTGGGGAATTCTCAGCCCCGCCCACCTCTCTTCAAATCTGATAGCTACCATCAGCGGGTGGGGCTGAGAATTCCCCACTGACGTCAGGATGTGAGAGGAGAGAGGCGGGCCAGGCAGTCACACGAGCGGCATGTACACAGAGAAATACGGTATGAAGCGCCATATTTTTTAAAAAGCATATACAGTTGGGCTCTTAATGGATTGTAACTCGGGATTTATTAAGACAAAGGTATTTTAACAGCAGTAAGTAGAGTACAAATGTGTTTCTACTCTTACACCTCGTGCTGAGACAGTTCCCCGGCTTCCCCGTTTGCACATTCCACTGCGTTAACTCCTAGTGTGCTGGAAGGTGCAAACGGGGAAGCCAGGGAACTGTCAGCACAGAGTGAGACAGTACAGGGAACCTCACAGGGCTTTTTGTCAGCTGTGGATTCTAATCCCTCCTGACCTCCCAGCAGCAGCAGTGTGTGAATGCATGTACCCTGTAGTGCACTTTTTAAGGGAGTGAGGTTATTTTTAATTCAAAGCAGAGTTCCAGTCAATTTTTTTTTTTTTTTTTTTTCTAAAGTCAGCAGCTACAAAAAGTGTATCTGACTTTTAATAAAGACACTCACCTGCCCCACGGTCCAGCAAAGTGGCCGCCCAAACCCTCCCTTCTCTCCCCCGCTTGTCCATGGTGCTGGCAATGCATGCAGCTTCACAGCTGGGTGCGCAAGTCTCACTGTGCTGTCCTGAATGGCCGGGAAAACTTCTGGAACCTGTGACATGTCCCAGAAGATTGCAGGGAGGGAGGGGCCCAAGGCAGAAGTGGGAGCTGGGCACCTGTCAAAACTAGGTACCCATCTCCCCGCAAAAAAAAACAAAAAAACACATGCCGGTTGTGGCATGTAAGGGGGTCAGGACTCCTTAAAGCAGAAGTTTCACATTTGGGTGGAATTCCACTTTAACCACTTAAGGACTAGGCCTCTTTTTTAGATGTGTTGTTTACAAGTTACTTAGAACCCCCAAACATACATTTTTTTCCTAAAACCCTAGAGAATAAAATGACAGTCGTTGCAATACTTTGTTACACCGTATTTGCGCAGCGGTCTTACAATCGCACTTTTTTTGGAAATAATACACTTTTTTGAATTAAAAATTTAAGACAACAGTAAAGTGAGCCCAATTTTTTATATTGTGAAAGACAATGTTACTCTGAGTAAATTGATACCAAACATGTCACACTTCAAAATTGCGCCCACTCGTGGAATGGCGACAAACTTTCATCTTTAAAAATTTCCATTGGAGACGTTTAAAAATTTTTTTTTTACAGGTTGCATGTTTTGAGTTAGAGGAGGTCTAGGGCTAGAATTATTGCTCTCACTCTACCGATTGCGGCGATACCTCACATGTGTGGTTTTAACACCCATTTCATATGCGGGCACTTCTGCATGCGAGCTCAGCAGGATGCGGCGCGTTTAACCACTTCCCGACCGCCGCACGACTATGTACGTCCTAAGTTTGAACGGGGATATCGTTGTCATGGCAGCAGCTAGCTGCCATAACCCCGGTATCCCCGTTTTCGTGCGGCGGCCGGCTTTCAGATAAAAGTGGTCCCTGCGGCGGATTCGCCGCGAGATCACTTTTATCGGTGGCGGGAGAGGGCCCCCCCCCCTCCCGCCGCGATCCGGTGCCCTCCGCCGCTTACCGGAGCCGTCGGTAGCGGCGGAGGCGATCGCGTCCTGTGCCGTGGTGTGTCTGGAGACGAGTGAGTCCAAGATGGCGCTCACTCGTCTCCATGACACTGATGGGCGGAAGCGACGTCAAAACGTCACTTCCGTCCACGCCTCTTAAAGGCATATTTTTTCAAATGTCATTTTTCTAAATGACTTTTTTTTTTTATTGCATTTTAGTGTAAATATGAGATCTGAGGTCTTTTTGACCCCAGATCTCATATTTAAGAGGTCCTGCCATGCTTTTTTCTATTACAAGGGATGTTTACATTCCTTGTAATAGGAATAAAAGTGACACAATTTTTTTTTTTTTTTTTTTTTTTTTTTTAAAACACTGTAAAAATAAATAAAATATTGTAAAATAAATTTAAAAAAAAAATTTTTTAAACCCCCCCCGTCCCGACGAGCTTGCGCGCAGAAGCAAACGCATACGCGAGTAGCGCCCGCATATGAAAACGGTGGTCAAACCACACATGTGAGGTATCGCCGCGACCGGTAGAGCGAGAGCAATAATTCTAGCCCTAGACCTCCTCTGTAGCGCAAAATATGCAACCTGTAGAATTTTAAACGTCACCTATGGAGATTTTTGAGGGTAAAAGTTTGACGCCATTCCACGAGCGGGCGCAATTTTCAAGCATGACATGTTGGGTATCAATTTACTTGGCGTAACATATTTCACACTATAAAAAAAAAAAATTGGGATAACTTTACAGTTTTATTTTTTTATTCAAAAAAGTGAATTTTTTCCAAAAAAAGTGCGCTTATAAGACCGCTGCGCAAATACGGTGCAAAAAAAAGTATTGCAATGACCGCCATTGTATTCTCTAGGGTGTTAGAAGAAAAACCATATATAATGTTTGGGGGTTCTAAGTAATTTTCTAGCAGAAAAACCTGTTTTAAACATGTAAACACCTAAAATCCAAAACGAGGCTGGTCCTTAAGTGGTTAAGAAAAGGTTTTCTCTTCCCGATTTTACCTTTTATTATTAAAAAAGTGTCACTTTTATTCCTATTACAAGGAATGTAAACATCCCTTGTAATAGAAAAAAGCATGACAGGACATCTTAAATATGAGATCTGGGGTCAAAAAGACCTCAGATCTCATATTTACACTAAAATGCAATTAAAAAAAAAAAAAAAAAGTCATTTAAAAAAAAAAAAAAAAAAAAAATGTCCCTTTAAGAGCTATGGGCAGAAGAGACGTTTTGCCGTTGCCTCCGCCCTGCAGTGTCAGGGAAACGGGTGGGGGCCATCTTCCTCTCCATGCACAGCCACCGAGAGGACCACATCGCTGCCTGCGGCTGCGGTATGTGGCGGAGAGCACCAGAGGGAGGCCCTCTCCGCCACCGATAAAAGTGATCTCGCTGCGAATACGCCGCATAGACCACTTTTATCTTGTAGCAGACTGCCGGCCGAACACGGAGATACCGGGGTTATGGCAGCTAGCTGCTGCCATAACAAAGATATCCGTCCTCAAAGTGAGGACGTATATCGGCACTCGGCAAGTGGTTAATAAAATTTGTTTATACAGAAAGCACAATGACGTCCCCAACCCTGGACTCCAGGAGGAGACCATTACCACCCAAACCCTGCCATGTACACAGCACAGGGGATCCTCTACCTCTGATGTTCCTCATCTGCAGGACTCCGTGATGACCATCTTAACCACTTCAGCCCTGGACCATTTGGCTGGCCAAAGACCAGAGCACTTTTTGCGATTCAGCACTGCATCGCTTTAACTGACAATTGTGCGGTCGTGCGACGTGGCTCCCAAACAAAACGGACATCCTTTTGGTGGTATTTGATCACCTCTGTAGTTTTAATTTTTTGCGCTATAAACAAAAAAATAGCGACAATTTTGCTATAATAAATATCCCCCAAAAATATATAAAAAACATTTTTTTTCTTCAGTTTAGGCCGATACGTATTCTTCTACATATTTCGGGGGGGGGGGTCGCAATAAGCGTTTGATTGGTTTGCGCAAAAGTTATAGCGTCTACAAAATAGGGGATATTTTTATAAATCTTTTTTTTCTTTTTTTTTTTTTTACTAGTAATGGCTGCGATCAGCGATTTTTATCGTGACTGCGACATTATGGTGGCCACATCGGACAATTTTGACACATTTTTGGGACCACATTTATACAGCGATCAGTGCGATTAAAAATGCATTGATTACTGTGTAAATGCGACTGGCAGTGAAGGGATGAACACTAGGTGGCGCTGTAGAGGTTAAGTGTGTCCTAGGGAGTGATTCTAACTGTGGGGGTGGGGGGGGCTATGTGTAACAAATCACTGATCACCGCTCCCAATTACAGGGAGCTGTGATCAGTGTCACTAGGCAGAACGGGGAAAAGCTTGTCTACATTAGCATTTCCCCGTTTTTCCTCTCCGTGAGACGATGGCGGGTATCCACGGGACGTGTGCCACCAGCACGCATGCAATGGCATGGCGGCAAATTCAAAGGGATGTACAGGTACGCCCATTTGCGCAGCCGTGCCATTCTGTCGACGTATAAGTACATGCGGCGGTCGGGAACTGGTTAACATCCTCCCTTTGATTCTTCCATCCTTCAGTCCCCCTCTCACCACCAACATTTTTATCTTTGTACTCTTCCATCCTTCTGTTCCTATCCATGGACTCCTCTATCTCCATCCCCAGACTTGTCCATCCTTCCTTTCTTATTCATGGATTCTTCCATCCTTCAGTTCCTACCCCTCCCTCATATCCTGGACTCATGTCCTTGTCCTGCTATATGCAGGGAGTCTTTTTTATTTAATTTTTTCTTTTTTTTTTTTACAGGTTACCCGTTGGAGGTCTTGTGCTAGAATTATTGCTCTCGCTCCGACCATGGCAATACCTCACCTGTGGTTTGAACACAGCTTACATATGCGGGTGCAACTTCCGAGCTTGCATGCAGAAGCGAACGCCTACGTAAGGATGGGGCACTTTAGAATGCTTTATTTTAGTTTATTTTTACACTGTCCCTTTATTTTTATATCACTTATTTCTTTTCCAAGGAATGTAAACATCCTTTGGAATAGAAATGAGCATGACTGGTCCTTTTTAGTCAGAGATCTGGGGTCGAATAGAGGTATCATTTACCAAAAAAAATTAAAAAAAAAAGTCATTTTGACTTTAGGAAAAATCCCTTTAAGCCTGAGAGGCAGAAGTGACGTCAGACGCTGCTTAGGTCCAAGGGCACAGAGCCGAGTGGGGGCCATGCTGCCCTTGCTCAGCTTCCTGCCCAGGCATCACAGGAATCAGATCGGCTTCAGGCTTACCGACGGCTCAGGTAAGCTGGGAGATGACCGGGAATCGGAGGGAGGGTGTATCTCTCTCGTGAATCCACCGCTGTTCTATGAAAGCCGACCTCTTGAAAAAAAATAAATAAAAGATCCTGGGGTTATGGCAGCTAGCTGCTGCCATAACCCCAATATTTAGCGTCAAAGTAATTACGTACATCTAGTTAGGAGGACAGCAAGGGATTAAAGTGTATGTTTGCAGGTGTATCAGCAGAAACGTTAAGTTTATGAGAAGGAACTACCCGTTAAAAACGCTACTCTTTTTTTCAAAGGTATGAAAGTCTAATTATCAGCACTCCAATCTTCAGCAGTAGTGTATGCAGTACAATTAATGTTTGGTAGTACACGTTGAACTAATTTTATTCAAAGCTTTTTCCGGGGGATCAATGTACTGAATTTAAACATAGCACCACCTAGTGGTTTTAAAACAAGCTATTATGGATTTTTGCATTGGATTTCATTTGAAAGCATGCAATGATCATTTGAGTTAGCAATGAAGCACCAACTACAGCTGCTATTTTGGATTGAAAGGTATACAGTCCTAAAACTTTGTAAAGCTTTTACAAATCTGCATCATCACTGAGTGGGCGAATCTTAGGCTGGCCATACAATTTTCTTGTTCAATTTCCTTTAGATTTACCTTTACCTATGTAGTACAAGGGCCTACCTGACCGCATGCAATTTGAAAGTGTTTAGGTATGACCTCATATTATATGGTTTTGGTAAATCTAAAGGAAAATTGAACAAGAAAAAAAAAATGTATGGCCAGCCTTATTCGTATTGCCTATCCCAGAGATGATGGTCAACAGGAGATGTGAACCACCTATTAAAATCCTCAGAGGTTCTAAACCTTCCCTGCTCATTTCTGCTCAACACTATTGGGCCTTTTAACCCTTTTGCTGCCAGAGCAGTTTTTTGAACACATTAAAAAAGCATTTTAGGCCTGAAGATTACACAAAACCCACAAATATATAATTTTTGTAAAATTTAAGAGACAAGGTTGTACCGAGTAAATTGATACCCAAAGCTTAAATTTTTGTGCACATGTGAAATGGCGTCAAACTTCAGTACCCTATATTTTCTGTAGGCGACGCTTCAAAAGCCCCCTATAGGTATCAGTTTAGTGTTACGGAGGTGGTTTGGTGTTAAAATTATTGCTCACTCCAGTCTGCGCAGCAATAGGTGTATCGCAATGTAAGTTTTTACGCGTAGGGGTCCCGATGCATATGCATATGTATATCTATAGCTCTATATATATATGTAACAAGGGCAGAATATTTATTAGATGGCAAGTTGAAAAAAATGACTGAAGGTCCACTTTAATAACAGCAGAATGGGTGTTTAAAAAAATAAAATGAATATCGATCAGCTTTAAGGAGTAGAAATCTGAAATTGCAGTTTGCTATACTCGCAATATTTCTCCACAACCCAACCTGCAATTTATGGCTCATTCATAAAATTCACGCTGCAAATGTACAGCTTGTGGTAGCTCACAGAGTTATTTGCTTACAGTGGTTGCAAACCTCATGTTTAACAAATATCTAAACACTCACATCTCCTTACAGTTTGTAGCATGAACATGGCGAGTGCATTAAGGTGTTCTTCAGTATTTTTATGCCTTTGCCTGTTTCAACCCGTTGAATATGTCCCGATCCGTGGGTGTGCACATGACGGAGCTCAGGAGGCAGAGTTGTGACGTTACTGGACTCCCCTTCCAGCTGTACACGCCCCCGGCATTCTCCCTAGTTTGGCTTAGCAGCAGGCCTCCTTACTCAAAAGGTGAGGGGGCGTGGCAACACTTTTTTCAGGTGTCAGTTTTTTTTACTGTAGAAAAGTGGGGAGGACTGCAGATGACAGGATGCCCTTTTCCCGGTCAGTGGAGTTCTGCTGTTTGCAGAGTTAGATACAAACGTTAAGTTTAATTTAGATTTTTTTTTTCTGTTTACAATCGCTTTAAGTCCCCTTTCACACTGGAGAAGTCACATGACAAGTCATACTCCATGATTGCCAATGAGTACCGTTCATATCTGTGCGACTTCAAAGCAGTCCCTGCACTATTTTGGTCCCACTTTGATGCGACTTAGATTACACAGGGATCAACAGGCTTCAAGTCGTGTCAAAGTCGCACAATTTTTAGGTCGTACAAGTGTGAAAGGGGCCTAACACAGCAAAGAAAATTTGAGAAGAGGCTAATCTTCCCCTTTGGATTACCCACACACAATAGGTCATTAAAAGGGTACTGGTAGTTTATAAATGCAAACATAAAATTTAAAAAAATCACTATACCTGAGGGGAGAATTTGGTCTCTTTCTTTTAAAGCAATCCACGGCCTATGAGGAAGCTGTTCTGGATGAACTGGAATAAACAAACACACTTTAAATAAAAATGAATTAAACTGTGCCCAATTTTTCTTAACCTATCCCTGCAAAGTAAAGGCGTAATGTGCTAGTATGTATTGCATACTAGAACATTAAATAGTTACCTCAGAACAAAGACCTGCACCGCCGCGTTGTCAGCTCTGACAAACGCTTCCATCTTCACCCGGTCTTCCTTCCAGGTTTGCATCCTCTGGCCCTCCGATTGGCCGCGTCTACATCACTCCCGCACATGCAAGTCACGGACCGCAGGACGGAGCTCTGAAGGGACAGCAGAAGTATAACGCCCCTTCAGAGCGCATGCACTGGTGACATCACTGGCTGCATGAAGTACGAATATCTCCTAAACTGTGAAGGTGAGCCTTATTATAGGCTTACCTGTAGGTACAAGCCTGCAGAGTGAGTTTACATCCTCTAAAATATAAAATGTTTCAAACCCGTTTGCAATATTAAGTTATCTAAGAAAAAAAAAAAAAAAATACAAATCCTCCAAAAAGGATAGGAGAGTCCAAGAAATTTCAGCAATATATTTAGCAAATCTACTTTTGGGGGGAAAAAAAAAAAAATCATAACTATCAGATTCTGCAAACCAGCTTATTGTGTTTCAGCTAACACGTGTATAAACTGTCGTCACCAAATCCTGGTGTCAAGAACAATTTACACACCTCCCCCTATATCGTAAGGGTTCTGTTTTTTGGCACCTACTACACAGCTTGAGGGAAAGGAGGGTTTCCTGGCATCAAGAAATGTCACAAAGTTAGCTTTACAGCAGAAGCCAAGCAGTACTACACAGCCTTGTGAAAACCAATAAAATACGTCACACATGAATGTTCCAAGTCAGCAATGCTGCTGCACTAAAGGAAGAAAATACCAAATTGTACGTCATGGACACAGTCTCCTCTAATTACAAACAAGGACACACTATTCTACATCTAACAAAACTATTTCTTTAGCAGTCAAAACAGTTTTTACCAGCAAGTCAAAAATCCTGTTGCGAGTACAATACAGGACACAAGCTTTAGTCTTAACCCACGGGTTATTTGCAGCATACTTCAGGTGAATAGACACTGGCAAAGAAAAACGAAAAACACAAGTGGGACAGAGCAGGGTGCAACGCTTCTATTGCATTAGAAGCAACAAAGTTGGAGGCAAGAATCCAAAAGGGGAAAAAAAAAAAAAAGTGCGATTTCTCCATAATGGAGAAGGTGTCTATTACCCTAGAACAGGTGAAAATTGGGGACTCACAGAGAGTGGTAGGGTTACATAGGGGATAGCCTGAGGGTGTGTCCTCAAAAGCGTGCCAGTGTCCAACCGCCTAAAAGGCATTAGCCTACAACCCAGGGTCTAAGTACTCACCCAGTGTCCTGTACTGTAGCATTAAAGTTTTAATAAAAAAAAAAAAAAAAAAATATTATACACACACACACACACACACACACACACACCACACATGTTCTTGGCTCCTCCTCTTCTGTGTCTGTCACCATAGCAAGCGCTTGCCCAGACACGCGGACTTGATCCAAAGCTGGGCTGTGTGTGTCCACTGAAACACCCACAGCACAGCCCCACGCCCCTATTTTAGGACTTAGCTAACAACAGCAGGAACCAAATTACTCCCAATGTTCTAAGCTTGTGAGAGCAGGGAGAGCGAAGAGAAGACAGCAGACCGGCACAGTGCTGGATCGACACAGGAAAGTATTTGAGGGGGGATGGGGGGGTGAGAGGGAAGAGCAAATGACAAAACTTTTTCACTATATTGCAGTGAATGCATTAAGGTAGAACACATTTCTCCTTTGGAACTATTTTAATGTCATCCCTTTCCTGTATAGCATACGTCTAAACCAAGTGTTTCGTTAAAAAGCGTAGTTGAAGTGGAAAGTTTTTCTATAGTGGACTCTAAATTTCTACAAATTTCTGCTAAGAAAAGCTATGCAATTACCTGCTAGATTGTCAAGCATGTAGTTCAGTAGCTTTCGGATTCCATCTGGCTCCTGGTACAGACCAAGAACATCCTGTGATAAAGGATTGCCTATGGAGAAGGGAACATACAAGGAAAAAAAAAAAAAAAAAAAGTTAAATTCTCAGTACAGGAGCTACGTTACGTTCCAGAATTTTCCCGCACTCTGAGAGCAGTAGGTGCCAGTGTACAATACAAGCGAATGGCAGTAAGCAGCCACACTCATAAACGTCTATGCTTCCTTGGTTACCTGCATATGCACACACTACATGCACTGAAGTTTCATATTCAGGAAATAGGTTGCATGTGCATGGATCAATGCCGATACACAGAAGCAACAGCGTTTACAAGAATACAGCCCTGTACGGTGATCCACTTGTATGGTGGGCTGTACATGGCACCTGCAGCTCCCCAGGCATGGGAAACGTCCAGAATTTTATGCTGGGCATATTTTCAGCCCCTCACTGTTTGTGTCCAAGTTACTCTTCTACACAAAAGTTAAAACTTACATTTCATAGTTATGCTAGTGGAGAAGAATGATGTAGCAAACATGCCAATAAAAATTAACAGTATTGCTACACAGGTTTTTTTAATGGCTCAGTCATGCAAGTAATACTGCTAGCATAAAATCAAGTATAAACTGTTTGGCTAAAGAAAACATATGTAGTGGTTAATTTTACACCGAGGCAATTATTCAAGATCAACCAATACCACATGCAGCTTGTGTAGTTTATATTTGTAAAGCAATTAAAATCACTAGTCTTTGCAAACATCTACCAAAAAGTGGAGCTCGATTAAGAAAATAAAAAAACATTACCTCAATATCTCTAGCATAACAGCTTTACAGACCAATATAAACAAAAAGTGGGTTTTATGTGCTACTTTTACTAACAGATGTAGCCAATTTTTAAAAAATCAGCCACATCTCTGCTCCGCATACAGAGCCCCGTGTTCGTAAAAACAGGGTTCCGTACTGTGATTTGCCAAACCAAATCAGCAGGTCCCAGAATCACAGCATAGAAGGGGCAGTGGGCGCACGCACCTACCCGGAAATTCTGGATCACATACATGTACGTGTTCCAGCGCAGAGCGATTGCCCTGCTGTTGTGCATGGGGTGGTCCACAAGTGGTGAAAGCTTAACTCCATGCAGACAAATGAATGCAGCCATGTATCCATAAAATAATTCTTAAGTTTATATTTTTAAATGCAAATTAAGTACATGAATTAGACTTTGTATCAAGCTCTTGCATTCTACTGTAGAGGAGGAGGGAGGAGGAGGGAGGAGGGAGGAGGGAGGAGAGGAGGGAGGAGGGAGGAGGGAGGAGGGAGGAGGGGGGAAACAGACCATTTTCAGGAATCAAACAAAATCGCTTCTGCTTTACAAGAGGTACATCAACAATGTCATCTTGTTATGGGAGGGCTCCCATACAAGCTTTTTGGAATATTTAGGAAAAATTAACAGGTACGGTCTAAAATTTACAGCAGAATGTAGCCCAAGTACAGTTTACTACCTGGATCTGACACTTACTAAATATCAGAACACTATTGGCACAAAGACGTTTAACGAGACAGATAGAAATGCCTTTGTGCTAACCCATAGTTGCCATCATCCGCAGTGGATAGGGGCTGTCCATAAGGGACAATACATGCGCATCCAGCTAAATTGTAATGATGCTGACTTTTCTACAGGCGGAAGTTCTTACCAACAGATTTTTGGAGAAAGGCTATCCATTGCATACACTTGAAAAACTTGGACAGAGACACTTTGTCACCAAACCCAAAAAGGAATATAAAAGGGGAGGTGGCCTTTATATCAGATTTCCACCATCAGGACAAACAAGTGGAAACCATTTTTAAAAAATTCTGGCCCATCTTGCTTAAAGATAGGGACCTCCAATCCTCATTGCCAGTTAAACCCAAGTTCATCTATAGAAAGGCCCCAGAGCTAAGAAATCTCATCGCTCGTAATGTACCAGACCCTCCAAGAAAACCATCAACTTTTTTTTGAATGGTCTGGATTCCATTATTGTAGTAAGGCCTACAAAACAAAAACCAGGTACAAATAAAAAAAAAAAAAAATCCCATTTTAAGTTGTTGGTGACAAAAGAATTCAAAATTAAACCTCTTATCACGTGCCACTCCGATCATGTGACACATGTTCTGGAGTGCCCGTGTTCTATACAATATGTGGGTAGAACCACACGACAGTTAAAAATTAGAATAAATGAACACCTTGCAAATATTAAAAAAGGCTATTCCAATCATAGTGTCTCCAGACATTTTAAATTCTTCCATAACAGTGATCCAACACTTCTAACGTTTTATGGCATCGATAAAACATCAAAACATTGGAGGGGTACCCATATGAAGAGATCTATATCCCAAAATGAAACTTACTGGCTATACAAACTACACACGAGGCAGCCCTTTGGGATGAATATTGAACTAGATCTGAATTGCTTCCTGACAAACGATTAAAACCACCTAGGCGTTTTTTCCTTTAACACTATCTTTTGTTGACAATTTGTTACGCCCCCCTTCCAGGGTATAGGTATACCAAGCTGTGTCAACTTTAATTATTGCCACTATGTTGATCCCTATTGGCAATTAGATACACCCCTTCTAGGGTGTCTCTGATTTTCAAGATTCCCCTACCACTGTCACTAATGGATAGGGTAAATCTCCATCATACTTTTGAATTGCTTTTTTCTAATTTATTTTTATTTCGATTTTTTGATCTTTACTAAATTTATTGTCTATGTTTCCTCAATTTGTTTTATATCTGTTAATATTTGTGCTAGTGGCTATTGATTATATTCCTGATTTTTATATAATTGACTAATTTCAGTATTGGGATTGTATGTAATGGGAACATTAGCCATAATTGTGAACCGACACTGTGGCTGCAAACTATAAAGTCTCTCGTGTTTTTTTCAACCAATTTTTATCTTTACTTTTCTGCCATTCTAATCTTAATTGATACATTGAAACCTTACAATTAAACTAAAGACTTAAGTAAGGTTATACGAGCTGCCAGCAACGGGTGTGCGTTACCCAATATTCTTGTCTCCTGCTGCGTCCATTACCACACCCACTAGTCTGCCCCTTTTTACTACAAGTGATCATATTCTAGTGACCAAGGTACTCTTCCCTGAAGACGTTAATACGAAATGTACGTTTCACGCTGTGATGTTATACACATCATTTTTGTAAATTTGTATTTTTTTTTTTGGGAGATTTTACCAAGATAATTGTTTTATTAGCAGTTTTTTCATTTCCACTATTGCTATTATCATTAGTGTTTCCACTAGCGCCCCCTATCTATTACCAAGTCCTGCTGGGCTGGCTAAATTGTTTGGCAGAGCTGTGGAATCCAAGTACTGGATTGAGAAATACAAATCTTTAGTCTTTAGGGCAAGTAAAAGTGCCCCTTGAAATGTATTCACCTTGTGAATTTAGTGGATTTCAACTCATATCCAATTCTATGCCCTAAAACTACAAGGCTTGCCTTGCATCCTTGTGATAGGGTTGGTATGCAGACCACAGCACAGTGGAAGAACTATTGGTACTTTTCTGGTGAGGTAGTTATTTCCACCACTTTTCATATTAGACACATAAGGTCATCAGAAAAAAAACACTACAATTCTTACACTGCAATGTTCCCAGTGTCACACTGCATAAACTTGGAGGGAAAAACAGCCGAAAGCAAGGCGAAACAATGCAATTTTTTATTAAGCATATATACTTTGCAAGTGTATCAAATCACAAATCTAAGAGCTACACAATTAACTCACCTTTTAACCCCAGGGTCTGAAGCCTGAACAGTCGCCCCAGTTCATAAGGTAAAACCCGTAACAGATTGTTATTTAAAAGTAATTCCCTGTAGAAGAAAAAAAACATTTTTTAAAATGGCACTAAAATTAAAGGAGAGGGGAAAAAAAAAAAAAAAAAAAAAAAAAAAAGGGAATAAAGGGCATATATGGGGGAAAGGGTATTCCAACAGAACTGTAGGGAATATTCAATGTTTGGCAAACATCCCAAAAGAATTTGCAGAATTACCATGGCTTACCAGTCCTGAGATGTGGCTATTTTTTTTTTTTTAAGCTTCCCTCCACCTTTGTTTTCACTTGGTGATCCTGCCAGTAACAAAGTTTCTGTTCTAGGGTGAAAAAAATCTCACTCAACATACTGCATCTATGGAGGAGCAGCACTAGCACCCTGAGACAAAAATGCGTCACAGCCCCCTTTCCATCGCCATAATATGGGGAAGGTGTTCTTTAACAGTAAACTATACAGGGCTTAGAAGACTATTTTAGACAACACTGCACAGGACAGCACTATAGGTCTAGTGGGATCAAATTTATTGAAACTTCTAAAAACGAAAATCAAAAAGCCTTCAGTGGTAATTAAATAAAAAAATGCTTACAAGATAAAAATCATTGTTAGGCTTTATATACTCGCAGTTGCAACATTGGACATTTGCACTCTAGAAGAACCCTGCATATTTGAAAAATCTTAGTGCAAACCATATCATTCAAAAAGTAGTGTAGGAAACAAAGGATATTGCAAACTCCAAAAAGACCCATTTAGAAGAGAATGAGCTAAACTCTGGTTAGTTTAAACCATTTAGGAATATGGTGCTCAGGCACTGTGTTCATTATGCCTGCCACAATTTCTTTACTGAACAGTAAAGAACGTATTTTGCATACATAAACACAAAACACACATGACACCCTTCTCTACTCACCTGAGAGACACTACGTTCCCTAGCTCTGCTGGTAAACTTCTGAGCTTATTGGAAGAAAGGTCCAAATAAACCAGATTATGGAGCTTGGCAATATCAGGTGGGATACGGGAGAGGTTGTTATCACTGAGGTGCAGCACAGTCAAGTGGGTCAATGACCAGAGTGATGTGCTTAAGCTTCGCACCCGACCTAAAGGAGGAAGAGAGAAACCGTTCAGTTCAAAGTAAACCATTGTTAAAACAGGTACGTTACTCATCATGGTCACAGCAAACCAATATAATCCAATGAAAAGCCTTCAGTACTGATCTACAAGCAGTTAAGCACACCCTGGAAAGCTTAAAGCTGAACTCCAGATATCAGTCACTTGAAAATATAGTTAACTTGAACCAAACTTCCTATCCCATTCCCAGAATATAATGAAATCAGGGGGAGAGCTGCTCAGCCACTCATAGGAAGCTTTGTATTTTCTGGATGAATAGAAGGCTTTCTCTGATTGGTTGGGGTGGAGAGGCAGGTGGTTGAAGTCAGTCTCTACCTCAAGCAATCAGAGGAAGCCTTGTATCCATTTATAAAAACACAAGGCATCTAAATGAATGAGCAGCATTCAAACCAACTTTATTTTGTTGCTGAACAGGAGGGGAAGTCCCCTTCCTGTTGCCAGAACACAGCACTGTATACAGTATGTAGCCGATGCTACACTTTATACAGTGCCACGTGATTGCTCCGTCAATTGACGGAGCGATCACTTGTAAACAAACCGGCATCATGTCCGTTTCCTCTCTCCCGTCTCTGTACCGATCGGTACACAGTGTGAGCGGATAGGGGAGAGATTGGGTGCAGCAGCACTGTGGGCTGAATCTGTAGTGCCCACAGCGCTGCTCTGTGCCCATTACCACATCCATGCCACAGTGCCCATCAGTGTCTCACAAAAGCGTAATAGGTAGTCAAATGAGATGTGACATTTATGCCCCTAGAACACCTGATGGTGCTCCCTGCATGTTAGGCCTCTGTATGTGGCCAGGCTGTGGAAAGGTCTACCACATGTGGTATCGCCATACTCAGGAGTAGGAGAATCTATTTTGGGGTGTAGTTTTTGGTATGTACATGCTATGCGTTAGAAATATTGTATTAAAATGGACAACTGTGTGAAGAAAAAACACACACACACGACATGTTCAAGAGACTCATTATGCCTCAAAGATTAAATGTTGGGGCATTTTCTTTTTTCTTCTAAAGTGCAAGAGGTAGTCAAGAAATTATAGGTGTAATTTATGCTCCTAGAATGCCTGGGAGGTGCTCCCTGCATGTTGGGCCTCTGTATGTGGCCAGGCTGTGTAAAAGTCTCACACGTGGTATCGCCATACTCAAAATTTAAATAGAAAAGCAGCAAGAATAGATTTTGCAGGCACCAATTATAAAAAGATATAAATTTTTATGTAACACGATACAAAAAGTTTTTAAAATATTGCAAGCGAAATAGAAAAAAAGCTAGCTGGATCTCTCTAAGATGAGTCATATCTCAAAAGCATAACATTTACAGGGGTATGTCCCTGCCCTTATTATGATATGCAAAAAATAGCTCTACATGTTTCGCAATTAAATGCTTCTTCAGGAGCTTGTTAATTAATCTAAAGGAGAGAGAAAAATACAGGCAATAAAAAGTAATCGTGATAATCTTGGTAGAAAGTCTCAAGAGTTTGCAGGGAGTATCAAGAAGCAATCAAAAGGTGGGCTCCAAAGAAAGCATGCAAAGATAGGATAGATATCCATTGCCAAGTATGAAATAGGCAGAAGACCCATAGAGGGTTAACTGGGATGGGTCAAAAACATTCACTCCATGCAGGGAAAGGGTGGACAGGTGTAGTCAAATGCAAAGACCATTCAGCCTACCTTTAGTGGAACGTCATACAATAAATCTAGATAAGTGGTATATGCTCATGTAAACTGAGCTTGGAGGATGGAACTGTTTGGCAATAAGCACCGCCGCCTGTGGGATCTATCCATCTATCATGGTAGAGAGCAGATTTAATTAGAAATGGTCTAATTACAGCATTGTTAGATGGTATTAGTGAATTACATGATCTCACCTTATATTCTTGGTAGTTTATATAGAGAGACTGTGTCACAAAGAAAGATTTCTACTTCACAAGACTGCCAACAGGGAAAAGGCTTAGTAAAGATTTTTAATGCAGCAGCGCATTAGATTAGCAGGTGGAAGGTCAGAACCATCTAGGAAGGAGTATACATCTAAAATAAATGTATTTAAACAGACCAGCAGAAGGAGTTCAGTAAAATATAGATACCTTTCTAGAGTGAGAGTGTGGTAGTAGACTGTAGAGGGATCCAAGGGCGGAGAACCGTCTTAGAGAGATGCCGTGGTACAAGGCTGAATAATCAGCCTTATATGCACGTCCCAATCAGGTGTGCGGGACTTCCGCATCACCTGACTCGGCCGGGAAGGGCTGCGTACGCAGCCCCGCCACGCATGCGCAGTACGCAATGGCGACTATGATAGACAGGATGACAGCGTCTGGAGTGCCCACTTGGGGGAGCTCCCAGCCCTGAGACCTTAAGGGCTGCGCGCGTTTATCGTAGTCGCTATTGCGTACTGCGCAAGCGCGGCGGGGCTGCGCACACAGCCCTTCCCGGCCAAGTCAGGTGATGCGGAAGTCCCGCACACCTGATTGGGATGTGCATATAAGGCTGATTATTCAGCCTTGTACCACGGCATCTCTCTAAGACGGTTCTCCGTCCCTGGATCCCTTTACAATCTACTACCACACTCACTCTGGAAAGGTATCTATTTTACACTCTGTTCACTGAACTCCTTCTGCTGGTCTGTATATCTGTGTATATATATATATATATATATATATTTTCTCCTTCCTTCCTAGATGGTTCGGACCTTCCACCTGCTAATCTAATGTACTGCTGCATTAGAGCTGCACAATTATTCGTTAAAAAATCGTGATCTCGATTCACCTCCCCTGACGACCTCTCCTGCTGAGTTTGACGATTCTTTCATATAAACAAGTGGAGAGATTATCTGCTCACTCAGCTGTCAAAAGAAAACATCCAGGCAGTCTGCCAAGTTTAGAACTTGAAACATTGTATCTAACTTCCTTCTTGGATCAAAGGGATAAACTTCTCTGTGTAAACAAATAACCTGGGCAATCTGCCAAGCTTTAAACAACGTGTAAATGCAGGAAGTTTAACCACTTAAAGTCTAAATCTGTTTTTGACACTTGTTTAAGTTAAAAAGCAATATTTTTTTGCAAAAAAAAAAAAATTTACTTGGAACCCCCAAACATTAGAGAATATATATATATAAAAATAACTTTTTTTTAGCAGAGACCCTAGGGAATAAAATGGCAATTGCTGCAATATTTTATGTCACACTGTATTTGCCCAGCGGTCTTTCTAATGCTTTTTATGGGAAAAAAATACACTTCAATGAATAAAATAAAAAAGAAACAGTAAAGTTAGCGCAATTTTTTTTGTTTTAATGTGAAAGATGTTACGCCGCGAGAATCGTGATCTATCCTCTAAGCAAAAAAATTGTGATTCTCATTTTAGCCAGAATCGTGCAGCTCTATGCTGCATTAAAAATCTTTACTAAGCCCTTTCCCTGTTGGCAGTCTTGTGAAGTAGAAATCTTTCTTTGTGACACAAAGTCTCTCTATATAAACTACCAAGAATATAAGGTGAAATCATGTAATTCACTAATACCATCTAACAATGCTATAATTAGACCATTTCTAATTATATCTGCTCTCTCATATTAGATATAGATATAGATATAGAGAATCTTATTGCCAAACAGTTCCACCCTCCAAGCTCAGTTTACATGAGCATATACCACTTATCTAGATTTATTGTAAGACGTTCCACTAAAGGTAGGCTGAATGGTCTTTGCATTTGACTACACCCGTCCACCCTTTCCTTGCATGGAGTGAATTTTTTTTGGCCCATCCCAGTTAACCCACTATGGGTCTTCTGCCTATTTCATACTTGGCAATGGATATCTATGTTACTACTTTTTGTACACTTTAATAAAGCTTTCTACCAGGCACGTCCCCACATGCATGCTTTCTTTGGAGCCCATCTTTTGATTGCCTCTTGATACTCCCTGCAAACTCTTGAGACTTTCTACCAAGATCATGATTAGATTTATTGCCTGTATTTTTCTCTCTCCTTTAGATTAATTAACAAGCTCCTGAAGAAGCATTCAATTGCGAAACATGTAGAGCTATATTTTGCATATCATATAATAAGGGCAGGGACATACCCCTGTAAATGTTATGCTTTTGAGATATATGACTCATCTTAGAGAGATCCAGCTAGCTTTTTTCTATTTCACTTGCAATATTTTAAAATCTTTTTGTATCGCATGTTAAATTAAAAAAAAAAAAAATTTATATATATATATATATATATATATATATATATATATATATATATATATATATATATATATATATATATATATATATATATATACACATATATACATACATACACACACACATTTTTATTTAACACATGATACAAAAAGTTTTTATAATTGGTGCCTGCAAAGTCCGTTCTTGCTGCTTTTCTATTTAAATTTTGATGTTTCGGACGTGGCACTGCTTTAAATTCCCACAGTTCCATCCTGTGTTGAAATTTGGTATACTCCGATTCATACTCAGAAGTAGTAGAATGTGTTTTGGGGTGTAATTTGTGCTATGCATATGCTGTGTGTGAGAAATAACCTGCTAATATGCCTTTTTTTTTCCCCCCTCACAAAAACTTTTGCAAACAATCGTGGGGAAAAAAATTACAACTTCAAAAAACTCACCATGCCTCAATACCTTGGAATGTCTACTTTTCAGAAAGGGGTCATTTGGGGGGTATTTGTACTTTCCTGGCTTGTTAGGGTCTCAAGAAATGATAGGCCATCAGTACTTCAGGTGTGATCAATTTTCAGATTGGCACCATACCTTGCGGACCCTAACTTTCACACAGACCAAATAATATACACCGATTTGGGTTATTTTTACCAAAGATATGTAGCAGTATAAATTTTGTCCAAAATTTAAGATAAATTATAAAATTTTGCAAAGTAGTAACAGAAACAAAAATTAGTTTTTTTTTTTGTTTTTTTTTTTACAGAATTTGTTTTTCTTTTATAGCGCTAAAAGTAAAACCCAGGGTGATTAAATACCACCAAAAGACAGCTCTGTGTGTGTGTGTCGCGACAATTCATACAATGTTGCATGACTGCGTAATCGTCATTCAAAATGTGAGCACCGAAAGCTGAAAATTGGTCTGGTTTAGAAGGGGGTCAAGTACCCAGTGGGCAAGTGGTTAAAAGTGACAGGAAGCTGGTGTTCAGCTTTAAAATTTACTTGATATTGTAGCAATACCTATGCTCTCGCAGCAA
The DNA here is from genome assembly GCF_042186555.1 of Aquarana catesbeiana. Classification (NCBI taxonomy): domain Eukaryota; kingdom Metazoa; phylum Chordata; class Amphibia; order Anura; family Ranidae; genus Aquarana; species Aquarana catesbeiana. The sequence goes on from NC_133324.1 coordinate 570,646,274, forward strand.
CCCATTACTCTTCCAAAAATGTGGGACCATCTACTTTCAGTACAAGCTTCAAATAGACAAATTAGGTTTCGTCTTCTGCCATCAAAAGAACAAAACCAGTAATCTTCACTAGAGCAATGATTTTTTTTTTCTAGAAAGTGGAGTAAAGGTAAAGATAGTCACCCTAAATTAAAGTGGTTCAAAGGCTCAAGGTTTTTACCTTCATGCATTATATGCATGAAGGTTAAAAAAACCTTTGCGCAGAAGCCCCCCCTAATACCCATCTGAGCCCCGCTGCGATCCAGCGAAGTGCACATCAGCCTCAGCTCTCCAGGGAATCACACTCTTTGGCTAAGGCAGCAGCAGGGCTCCCGCTGTTGTCAACTACAGCCAGTGAGCAAATGAGGGGATGGGGCCCAAGCCGCGGCTCTGAGTGTGAATGGACATGCAGAGCAGCGGCTCGGGAGCGCGCCTGCGTGGGTGCCCCCACAGTAAGCTACTTGCTATGGGGGAACTCGGCAGGAGGCAGGGGTCTGGAGTGCCGGCAGAGGATCTTGGCTCCTCTATGTAAAACCCCTACACAGAGTGGGCAAGTATAGCTTCATTTTCCCCTGCCTTCTTCCCCTCGCAATTTGGTATTAAAAACAAAAAAAAAAAAAAAAAACACACACAAATTAAACCATAACTGCTTTGGGTCAATTTCAATTGTAAGAAAGTATTAAAAACACCTAATCCTCATTCCCCGAAGACTAGGAAAAGAAAGTTAGTGAAGGAGTGCTGGGTGAGCTATCAGGAGACTTCATTCTTAAATTGCTCTTCATGGAAAGTATGACCTACCTACCCTAAGCCCAGGAGAGGGGACATTGTCCTAGTGACAGTACACATGAAGCCTTTGAATCCCTTTTCCCATTACCAATGCATATAGCCCATTTTAATACTGGTTTGGATTGCTTGCTTCCCCCCCCCTCCACAATTTAACTAAAACCTTCAGCGTAATCTGAAAAGATTTCATGCTGGGTCTTTTTTCTTTGGAATGGTAGTCTTTCTCCTCCAGTTAGGATCCAAGCAGGGGAGCATGATCTTACTGGATGGTGGCGTTTCAGGCTGGTAAAACACAGGGAACTGGTTGTATGATTTCTTTTTTTTTTTTTAAATATAGATATATCGATCCATCTACCTACACGTGAACACACACACACACACACACACACACACACACACGGCAATCCTTTAAGACACTGAAAATGCATAACAAATATTCTGCATTAGTGAAAAGAACTCAAAGAAAGCGCTTGCTTTTTTTTTTTTTTTTTTTTTTTTTAAAAAGCTCATTTGTATGCAAAATTAAACCAGACATTTGAACTACCACAAAACTGCACAAGTCTAAGACCCCTTTCACACTGGAGGCGTTTTTCAGGCGCTTTAGCGCTAAAAATAGCGCCTGTGAGGCACCTGAAAAATGCCTCATCTGCAATCCCAGTGTAAAAACCAGAGAGCTTTCACATTGGGGCGCTGTGCTGGCAGGACGTTAAAAAATAAGTCCTGCAAGCAGCATCTTTGAGGCTCTTTAGGAGCAGTGTATATACCGCTCATAATGCACCCCTGCCCATTGAAATCAATGGGCAGCACCGCCACCAATGTGCCTCGACAGCAGCGCATTTAACCATTAATGCAGCCACTAGCAGGAGTTAAAAACGCCCCACTAGCAGCAAAAAAGCACCTCCAAAATGATGGTAAAGCACTGCTAAAACTAGCGGCGCTCTACCGCCGAAGCCCCCGCGCTGTCAGTGTGAAAGTGCCCTTACTGTCCTGAAAATTAAGACCGCTAGCTTACCGGAGATCTCCAATTCATCCCAGTGAGACTTTTTACCGTTGGCCACCTCTTCTGCTGACATAATTGTATAAATTCTACGAGGATCAGGGGGGTCATATTTTTCTTTTGGCATCCCTGTTAATCTAGAAAGAAGAAAAAAAAAAAAAAAAGTCAAATAAAAGATGCCTTTCCAAATGGCTAACAGTGGCGCTTGTAAAAGTGGGTTTGAAATTCAGCCAATTAACAATTTGAACATAGACAGACAACTGTATAACAATTAAACGTATGTTAAAAATTGTACTTAACGCAAAACCCTTTTCTCAGGGTTCACTGGAGGGCCACAGGATGCAGAAACATTTGGTTTATACTGCCTCCTACAGGAAGATTTAGATTTGAACACTGGCAAGCACAAAAAAAATAAAAAAAAAAATAAATAAATGTCTGGTTTTCATTCACCGTATTCAGAGATATTAGCAAAATCCAAAAGTTTACCTCATAGGTGGGCACACAAACAAAATGCTAACAGGCCCAACTCTAAACAAAATAGGGACTGCCTGCAGCTCAAAAAATTGCCTGAACGTTCATACACCCAAAGCTGGCATTAGAGACCTGACCATGCACCTGGTAAAACTTTAGATAATGAACGAAACAGGTGGATGCCTTGCGAATCTGGGAAACAAATGCCCAAGAAGCACTCAGATATAGTGGATTGTGCATTTTGACAGTCCAAAAGTTCAGCGAGAACCAAAGTCACATTCCATAAGGACACAGTGGGATCACAGGAGAGCACACGGGAAATAACCCATATGAAGAGCTTAATCTATGAACATGCAAATGTCTTTGGAACAAAAATCACAGGCGCAAAGACCGAACTCTTAATGGCGGAATTGGAAATCCAGGCTCGATTGTAAAAAAAAAAAAAAAATAATAAATAAAATTTTTTAACAGCTTCACTGTAAAATCCTTTTCTTGGAGTACATCATGGGACACAGAGCCTAATTATTTAATGGGTTATGGGTCAGGTGTTGACACTGGTATGCCCAATACAGGAACTCCCCTATATAACCCCTCCTATTTCCAGGAGTACCTCAGTTTTTGTAGCAAAGCAATATACTTCTTAAACCCCATAAAAGAGGGGAGGGACCTCTGTGTCCCATGATGTACTCCAAGAAAAGGATTTTACAGGTAAGCGGTCATAGAAATCCTATTTTATCGTACATCATTGGACACAGAGACTTAAGTAATTACTTAATGGGACGTTCCATAGCAATGCTACGTGAGGGGAGGGAGACACAACCCGTAGGGCACCCCCAGACCTGAGGACTTGTACTGCTGCCTGCAGCACACTGCGCCCGAAGGCTATATCCTCATTCATCCTTACATCCACTTGATAAAATTGTGAGAATGTATGCACTGAAGACCAAGTTGCGGCCTTGCAGATCTGAGCCATGAAGGCCTGATGAAGCACTGCCCAAGAAGCACTAACCTCCCTGGTAGAGTGCGCCTTAATTTGAAACAGGAGAATTTTACCCTTTGAATCATAAGCTTGAATTATCACTTGTCGAATCCACTTAGCAACAGTGGATTTCGACGCCGCCTGTCCTTCCTTAGGACGCTCTGGCAGAATAAATAAGACCTCAGTCTTATGAATCTGAGCAGTTGCCTTTAAATAGATTTTCACTGCTCTCACTACATCAAGACAATGTAGTGACTTTTCTTCCCTGGAACATGGTTTTTAAAAAAACGATGGCAGGACAATATCTTGGTATAGGTGAAAACCTGAAACTACTTTTGGCAAAAAGGGCGTAACACCACTCTGTCCTCATGAATAATCAAATATGGCTGTTTACAAGAAAGAGCAGCCAATTCCAAAAACCTCCTTGCTGAGGATATAGCAACCAAAAACACCAGCTTCCTTGTCAGAAGGACTAGGAGTATGCTGTATCGGTTCAAATGGATGTTTTTGTAACACTGACAAAACTAAATATAAGTCTCAAGGGTGATTTAACTGGCAGCTTAATCCACATCACCCCTTGCATAAAACCCCGGACTAAAGAATGCAAAGCAAGCGTTCTTTGAAATAAAAAAATAAATAAAATAAACGATAAGGCTGAGACTTGGCCCTTAATAGTACTCAGGGCCAACTTCATCTCTACACCTAATCGTAGAAAGGCAAGAATTCTGCCTATGCTATATCTCCGAGGGTGCCAACCCTTGGATTCACACCAGGAAACAAAAGTCTTCCAAACTCTAATATTTAGTGCTGGAAGCTGGTTTCCTTGCATTAATCAAAGTAGAGATAACTGAACCGGAAAGCCCAAGTTTCTTCAGAATGTGGGTTTCAATAGCCAGGCCGTTAAATTTAGCGTTCGTAAAGTAGGATGGAATACCGGCCCCTGCGAGAGCAGGTCTGGCCTTAGTGGGAGGGGCCCATGCACCCTTACTTTACGATTTCTGCACACCATGACCTTCTGGGCCATGCTGGTGCTACCAGAATTACCGGATTTCTTTCCAGCTTGATCCTGCAAAGTCGTCGTGGCAGCAACTAAATAGGGGGGAATGCATAGATCAGTGAGAACTGATCTCACAGTGTTTCCAACGCATCTGTTCCGCATGCGAGTGGATCCTCTATCCTGGGCACAAAGTTGACCAACTTCATGTTGAATCTGGACACTAGAAGATCTACGTCTGGAGTCCCCCATCTTTGGCAAACAGCCCGAAAAACATCAGGGTGAAGAGACCATTCCCCAGGAATAATTGCTGGCGACTTAAGTCAATTCTTTAAACTGGAAGTCCAGGTTTTCAGGGCCAGGCGCACTGCCCGAATCTCTAGGATGCTGATGGGCAAGGCTCTTTCGGTTCTTGACCACTGTCCCCGGACAGTCGTCTTCTCTAGTACTGCACCCCAGCCTGAAAGGCTGGCATCTGTCCTTACTACTTTCCAGATGATTGGTCTGAAGGATTTTCCTTTCAGCAGATTCTGGGTTAGTAACGAACTGAGGCTTTAGGACACTCTTGGGGACAGCTGCATTAGCAAGTCCAAAGCTTGGATCGTTTTGTTCCAAGCAGACAGGATACTGTTTTGTAACAGTCTCGAATGGAACTCGGCATAGGGAACTGCTTCGAATGAAGCCACCATCTTTCCTAACAACCTCATGTAAAGGCGAATTGAGGGATTTCTTTTCGACCTGACCATCCGCACCAGCTCTCGTATGGAGCCGATCTTTGCCAGAGGCAAGAACACCCCTTTCTAGGCTGTGTCTATGATCAGGTCCAAATACTCCAGCTTTCTTAGCGGTTTCAAGGAAGACTTCTCTAGATTGAGAATCCAACCCAGTCTGTCCAGGTAACTGGTTGTAATGTGTACTTTGCTCCAAGCAAGCCACTGACCGGTTTATTAATAGATAGTCTAGGTAAGCCAAGACTTATGCCCTGTGCACTTAACCTGGCTAGAGGTGGGCCAGTACTTTTGAGAACACCCGGGGTGCTCTAGCTAGCCAGAAGGGCAAGGCTACAAACTGAAAGTGCTGCTGTTCTACTTCGAACCATAGAAACCTCTGGTGAGCAGGAAAAATAGGGACATGCAAATATGCATCTCTGAGGTCAATGGATGCCAGAAGTTATCTTCCTTGTAGGATGGAAGCTACTGACTTGATCGATTCCATGCGAAAGGAGCGGATCTTCAGGAACTGATTTAGATTCCTTATATCTAGAATGGGTCTGACATCCCCATTTGTTTTTGGTACCATAAAGAGGTTTGAATAAAACCCCAAACCTTGCTCTTCTGTGGGGATCTGTATGATCACCCCCTGAGACAATAAATCGGTCTAACATTTGAAACAGGGATTGCCTTTTCCCTGCATCTTTGGGAATGTTTGATCTCAGAAAATGAGATGGTGGAAACTCCTGAAATTCTAGTTTGTATCCTAAAGACACCATGGAGAGAACCCATCTGTCCTGAATTTCCCTTTACCAGACTTCTGAGTATTTCAGAAGTCTTTCCCCCACTCTGATGAGGGGAGACACCTCTTTGTGATGAGGCTTTAGTATTCTGCTTTGCAGATTTGCAGCCCCAGGTCTTTTGTGCCTGGGCCTGACCCTGAGGTTTTCTTCTAGAGTCTGGCAGCAGAGGCCGCTGCCACAGCCTAGAGGCAGATGCCCCCGGCGCAAGAGGGGAAAAAAAAAAAAAATTGACAGTTACTTACCGATAACTGTTTTTCTAGGATATCTTCCAGGACGGCATAACCTGAGAGATGACTGGTCCACCTGACAGGAAACACAATCAACATACAAGGTTAAAAGGCCCCTCCCTTCCCCCTGCACCTCAGTTCTCCCAAAGTAATAGGTTATCCGGGTGACAGAGAGAAACTCTTCCCGTAGTACTTATATTAAAACATGGGTGGGAAGTAGGCCTGCCGTCCTGGAAGATATCCTAGAAAAACAGTTATCGGTAAGTAACTGTCAATTTTCTCTAGTCATCTTCCAGGACGGCATAACCTGAGAGGATGGACAAGGAGTTCAAGGCCTACCTCAGGGCGGGACCACCGCTTGTAGCACCTTCCTTCCAAATGTCAGATCCTGGGGCGACAGCAGTTCCACTCTATAGTGTTTCAAAAAGGTATCCTGCTTCGCCCAAGTGGCTGTGCGACAGACCTGTTCTATCGAGGCCCCAGCTCTCTCTGCCCAAGAGGCCGCCAAGGATCTTGTTGAATGGGCCTTAAGGTTTCCTGGTACTGGGGAACCGGTCTGCTCATAGGCCAATGTTATTGTCTGCCTAATCCACCTAGCCACAGTAGATTTAGACGCCTGCCCTCCCTTTCTAGGGCCGCTAAATAAAACTAAAAGATGATTCGACTTTCTGTAGTCCTTTACTCTATCTAGATATGTCAATAAACATTTCCTGACATCTAATAAATTAAATTTCCTCTCCTTCTCATTTTTAGGATTATCACAGAAGGAGGGTAAAGTGATCTCCTGAGATCTATTAAACTTAGATGCGACCTTGGGAAGATATAGTGGGTCCTGTCTAAGAACCACTCTATCCTCCAGAATCAACAGAAAAGGCTCCTTAACTGACAGGGCCTGTAGGTCGCTCACCCTTCTGGCCGTGGTTATGGCCAACAGAAACGCTAACTTAAGAGTCAAAAACTTAACTGAAATCTCTTGCGCTGGTTCGAAGGGCGCTTTCGTCAGCGCCTCCAAAACCAGAGATAAATTCCATGGAGGAAATACATTCATTCTGACAGGGGTTACCCTCTCCCTTGCCAGAAGAAATCTCTTAATCAGAGGTTCTAGTGCGAGCCTCTGATCCAAAAATACAGATAACGCTGCTATCTGTATTCTCAAGGTGTTCGGGGAAATCCCCTGATCCACCCCTGCTTGCAAAAATTCCAGTACCACTGGTACTGAAGGGTAAGACACCTCCTTATCACGGCACCACTGTGAGAAGCAATTCCACACCTTGGAGTAGATCCTCCTGGTGACCAGCTTCCTGCTGCCCAAGAGGGTCTCAATTACCCTATCAGAGCACCCCTTACCCCTAAGGATCTCCTCCTCAAGAACCATGCCGTCAGTTTGAGGAATCCCGGGTCGGGGTGGAAGACTGGCCCCTGTAGGAGAAGATCTCGTCTGATTGGAAGACGGAGCGGAGGAGAAATTGACCACTTTTTCAGAGTGGCAAACCAGGTCCTTTTTGGCCACCATGGGGCTATAAGGATCAGTCCGTAATCTGAGCGGGCCAATTTTTGTAAGACCCGTGGTATTAAGACTAGTGGGGGAAAAGCGTATGCTAGATGGAAGTCCCAGTCCTGAGACAGAGCGTCCACTCCCTGGGATCCCCCTTCTCTGTTGAGAGAGAAAAAACGATCTATATCCGGAGTCCCGAACATCTGACTTATCTGGAGAAAGACCTCCTGATTTAACTCCCATTCCCCCTGAAGGATGGGTTGCCGGCTTAAGAAGTCTGCTACCACATTGGCGGTTCCTCTTATGTGAACCGCCGATATGGACTGAAGATTCTCTTCGGCCCAGTTTAGGATGTTCAGGACTAGACTCAGTAGTTTCCTGGATCTGGTGCCCCCCTGACGATTCAGGTAAGAGACCGTTGTCACATTGTCTGACAGGACTTGGATCTCCAAGCCCTGAATCCTGTCTCCAAAGGATACCAACGCCTGGCCCACCGCCAAGAGTTCTCTGTGGTTGGAGGATGCCCCTGCCTGAGAAGGCGTCCAGGCCCCCTGTGCCTGGATGTCCCCCAGGTGAGCGCCCCAACCCCAAGCGCTTGCATCGGTAGTGATTCTTGTGGGATTCCACTGGTCCCAGGGTAAGCCCACCCTGAGCTTGTCCTGATCCAGCCACCAATCTAGGGAGGTCCTTACTCTTGTTGGAATAGACACCCTTGCATCCAATGACTCTCTCCTTTTGTCCCAGGAGGACAAAAGGAAGAACTGCAGCTCCCTGGAGTGGAGCTGAGCCCAGGGAACCGCTGGAATACACGAGGTCATTAGACCTAGGACCCTCATGATATGCCTGCGAGAGCACTCCCTGGTTTCTTTTAAAGAGGATACTGCTGTAACCACCTTTAATCGTTTTTCCTCTGGAAGAAACAGTTTCTGAATCTCTGTATCCACCAGATATCCCAGGAATACTTTTATTTGGGACGGTGCCAGAGAAGATTTCTCTCTGTTTACTATCCAGCCCAAGGACTCCAGAGTGAAAATCACTCTGCCTACGTCTATCTCCACCTGCTCTAGGGATTGCCCGTATACCAAAAGGTCGTCTAGGTAGGGTATAAGGGACACCCCCTGTAGGTGTAGGTAAGCTACAACCTCTGCCAGGACCTTTGTGAAGATCCTTGGGCTTGCAGCTAATCCAAAGGGAAGAGCTCGGAATTGCCAATGCTGAATCCCTTCGCTCGTAAGGACTGCGAATCTCAGCAGGGACTGGTGTTCCCTGGTGATCGGGATATGAAGGTAAGCATCCCTTAGATCTATCGTGGCTAAGAACGCACATCTTAATAGGTGCCTGCGCACCGTGTATATACTCTCCATCCGGAAGCTTTTTTGTCGCAAAAACCTGTTCAATTTCCTGATATTTAATATCAGGCGAAATTTCCCTGACGGTTTTTGAACGACAAATACATGGGAATAAAACCCTTGGTAAAGCTCTTCCGGTGGAACGGGGATGATCACCTCCTGGAACACCAATCCCTGCAAGCTGTCCAACAACCCTGCAGCTTTTGAAGTTTCCTTGGGGAGACGGGTCAGAAAAAAGTTGAGGGGGAGGGGACAGAAACTCCAAACGATATCCCTCTGTTACAATCTGCAAGATATAGGGGCTTTCGGAGATTCTCTTCCACTGAGGGACAAAGTGGGACAATCTCCCCCCTACCCTGATGCTGGCGTCACTTAGACTGCTTGGTGGCGTCTTTAGGTCCAGAAAAGAGCAGACTACCTTTTTGTGCGCTCTTTCCCTTTCCCCACCTCCTATTCGCATCCTTTTTTCCTTTGAATTGACCCTGGTTAACGGAGGGACGAAAAAACTTCCTGCCCCTTGCTCCTTTAGCTTTGACCGGGAACTTTTTTCCCTTTTCTGCTGACCTTGACAGCACCTGATCCAGGCCAGGTCCAAAGAGTTGTGAACCTTCAAAGGGCAAACCACATAGCCTTGATCTAGACATATGGTCCCCTTCCCATGATTTGACCCAGACTGCCCTTCTTGCGGAGTTAAGAAGGGCCGCAGATTTGGCTGTGTTCCTGACCGACTCCACAGCCGCATCTGCCAAATATGCCACAGCTTTACCTATTATTTCTAAGGAGTCTGTGATTTCTTTGGAATCACTGCCTTTAGAAACATGGTTAGAAAGTCTGCCTAACCATGCGTCCACGTTTCTTGCCACGCATGCTGATGCCAAAGCAGGAGCCATGGCAGCTGCATTGGAATCCCATGCTCTGCGCAAAAGCGCCTCCGCCCTTCTGTCCATTTGGTCTTTTAGGTTCCCCGAATCCTCAAAAGACAAGTCAGATTTTTTAGAAACCTGCGACAGGGCTGCGTCCAACTTAGGGGTTTTAAAGAATTTCTGCTCTTCTTCCTCCCCAAAAGGAAACCTTCTCTTCCAAGTTTTGAGTCTAAGAACCTTTCTTTCCGGGTCTTTCCACTCTCTCAAAATCACCTCCTTTAGAGCCTGATGAACTGGGAACACCCTGGACTGAGGCTTTCCCAAACCCCTGTACATCTTGTCCCGGGCCGACGCCTGAACCAGAGGTTCTGGGATATCCTCAGAGGCATAGATCGCCCTAAGTAACTGCCCCATGTCTTCCACGGGAAAGAGGTGGCTACTAGCCCTAGGACTGTCACTATCCTGGCTGTCAGCGTCTGTGTCTACACCTTCCTCTAATGAGTCCTCCTCTGACTCCTCTGGGTCCTCAAACTCCTCAACTCCTGAAGTGACAGAGGAAGGGGGTCCTTGCAAGGTTTTCTGACCCCTGTCTGAAAAACCTCCCTGAGAGGAAGTGCCTTCTCTAGAGGACAGGATTTCTCTATCCTCCGCTTTAGGTGCTATAGCAGTCTTAATAGACTGGAGGGTAGAAAGCATCTCCGACTGTACCGCAAGGAAGTCCCTCATAACCTGTGAGGTTTCTTTACTAGACAGTTTTTGTATGCACCTATAGCAAAAAGGTTTCCCATGGTCCTGTGGGAGCTTATCATTACAATTCCCACATCTTTTTGACCTGGGAGGGGGGGGATTTTTGCCCTTCATCTTGTGAGTCCCTTGAGCAGAGCTGCCAGGATCTAGGGAGACAAAAAAGACAAAGTCCAAACTTTAACCAGTTTACTAAGACTTTCTGTGTCTCTCTCTCTCACTCCCCCCCCTATGGTGTAGGTAAGACCCCTCTTACTTCACCACAAAAAAACGGAAGAGGACTCACCACCACTGGCCTCTTCCTGGGCTAAGGTTGCAGCTGTTACCTCCTCTCCATCCATATCTGCTGCTTTGTGAGGTTTTCCGACCTCAAGAGAGGAGTATCGTGAGGCCTCCTGCTTTTCCTTGGAGCGCTGAGTGTCTACTCCTATACACCGATGATCGGCGCCATTTTGTTGGAGAGCCACTGTCTGAGGGAGGATTTTGGCCTCTAGTGTCTGAATCCACCATTTTGGCATAGACCGGAAGTCGGACGTTACAGCGCCCGGAACCGGAAATGACGCCATCTTACTCCACCCTGGGAAGCCTGCTCCAAACACAGGAGCTTCAGCATTCCCTATGAAGTCCAGGACCTCCACCAGCCCTACAAGGCACCAAGGTACCGCCTGGCTGGCGTCCTCTACCCCCTCTGTGGCCTAGACACCAGCCTGAACTCCAGTTCCTTCATCACCTCCGTACCTGACTGGGTGGAAGGAAAAAGCATGAGGTATGTGCTCACAGGAGTTCCGGGCTACCCCTCTGTACCCGGGAGACTCCTTGCCGGGGAAGACTCTCTCCCCCGGCCATTGGGGGGACCCCCTGAGAAGGACAGGGCCATGGCTGGACCCGCCACCCTCCCCGGCTTTGGCGTCCAGCCCTCAGGGGGGGGACCATCCGCTCCTAGCTTCAGGTCTGAGAAAAAACAACAAACGTTTCGCTGCCGGGAAACACAATCAAGAACTGAGGTGCAGGGGGAAGGGAGGGGCCTTTTAACCTTGTATGTTGATTGTGTTTCCTTTCAGGTGGACCAGTCATCTCTCAGGTTATGCCGTCCTGGAAGATGACTAGAGAAAAAAGTGTTTAAATGAAAGACGTTTATGCTTTTTGACTGGCAAAAGAGTACTCTTTCCACTAGAAATCTGGATGCATTTATCCAAATCATCGCTCCATGAAAAGGGAAACTAGTCGTAAGCTTTTTGCAAGGTGCTTCGGCTGACCAATTTTTTACCCAAAGGGTTCTACGCATGTGTATTAGCACAAGGCGGGACGCCTGGTGAATAGAATCTTTCATAATAAATCCTGAACAACGTCTATAGCAAAACATAATGCCTCTGGTAATTCAGCCAACTCACGGGCTTGTTGTGTAGGGACCTCTTTAAGAGCTTCTGTGAACTGGTTCTTTAGGCCCCTTTCATACTGGGACGGCGTCGGCGGTAAAACGCCGCTATTGTTAGCGGCACTTTACCGTCGGTATTTGGTTTACCCCACGCTAGCGGCCAAGAAAGGGTTAAAAACCACCGCAAAGCGCCTCTGCAGAGGCGGTATTGCCACGGTGTCCCATTGATTTCAATGGTAAGGATATACACCGCTCCGAAGATGCTGCTAGCAGGACTTTTTTTTACTGTCCTGCCAGCGCGCCGCTCCAATGTGAAAACCCTCGGGGCTTTCACATCGGAGACAAAGCAGATGCACTTTCAGATCGGTTTGCAGGCGCTATTTTTAGCGCCATAGCGCCTGCAAACCGCCCCAGTGTGAAAGGGCCCTTAAGGACTGACAGATGCTTATTGCTGCGGCTGCAGGCTGAGTAACGGTCCCTGCCAAGGAAAAAGGATTTTAACAGAAATTCCAACTTCTTATCGGTTGGATCTTTAAGCATTTGCACATTGTCTACTGGACAAGTTAAACTTATTCACACTGGAAATTGCAGCGTCAACTGCTGGAACCTTCCATTTCTTAGTGAATTTTTCCTCCATGGGATAGAGAACTGAGAATCTTTGGAGGGAGAAAATGCTTATCTGGATGATCCCATTCAGTATAAATAAGCTTTCCTAGTAATGCATGGACAGGAAACGCATGTAAAGGCTGTAAAGGTTTCAAAGAACCCAAGGAAGAAACCGGACTTTCAGCTAACTCCGTTAGGGGTAACATGAAAGTGGAGCGAACCATCTCCATAAGGATTTGTACCTCAGATTGTGAAGCTGAAACATCAATTGTTGTCTCCTCCATTGAGGAATAATCGGCTTGTTTTTCCTCTCGATCACCTGAGGGCAACACCTCATCCACTGTTCCCCTGGTAAGGGGCTTGAGGTGGGGGTCTAGCATGTTTCCTACCCCCTTGGATGGAGTATGCGATTAATGCCGCTAATCCGCCTCTTAAACCCTGCTGGGCAGAGGAAAATGCATCTTCAGTCACGTATACAGGGGCTGAACTATGAGAAGCAGTTTCACCAACAATCGGTTCTAAAGACCCTGGCTTGCCATATCTGGCATCTCCGAAGAGGATGACAGTATGGAGACATGACTGGAGTTCCCAGCGCCTGGGGGGTGGAACTTTTGGTGCCTTAGTAGTAACCTTGGAAGCCATAATGCTAAGCACAAAAGCAGAGGCACTCCAAGAAATGTTCTATTTGCTGACCAATAGAAAGAAAAAACAATGGCAGCATAGATTAATCTGATGCTAAACCATGTTTTTTCCTGTACTGGAAATGCCTGTGTACACCTCTCACGTGCTCCAGCGCTCCTGTGTCAGCTCTTGCTTCAGCTGCTCTGCACATTTAGTTTATAAGAACATCAGCTTTTAAACCCTCTCAGGTGTAAACCTGACTGCCTGTGCTTCACAAGGACGCCGAGTCAGCACACGGCGCTTTAGCCACGCCCCTTCCCTTGACCCACCCTCTCTTTTCAAAAGAAAAAACCTCAGCCCACGCGGACCACAGTATTCGGGTCTGACACAGACCAGAAGGAGAGGAGGCTGCAGCCGCCATGCGGTGTTTGTCTCCCCTTTGAGAGAGGCTGACTCTGCATAGGCAAGTAAACAAAATGTTTATGTTAAAAAAAAAAAAAAAAAAAAAAAACACCCCACACCCCTCGGGGGGGGTACTTAGTTTGTGAATCAGCTTTTTTTTAGTGCTTATCACACTGCAATGAGCATAGATTTCCCAAAACTGTTTACAAGGTATAATATACCACAGTACATGTACCCCCAGCCACTCAGCTTTCCCCAATTGGGGGGAGAAGGAAATAAAGAACCCCCTCCAGCTGCTAGGACACATGCTGTTGTAGCACAGATTGAAAGGGTAAGTGCATTCTTACTCCCTCTAGGAGACTTTAAGGTATTACAGTGTAACATATGGAAGAAAAGGCATGGGTGGACTTTAGCAGTATCCTGCAGCGAGGAAAAAGGTAAGAAAAAAAAGCTTAGGAACTGCAAACACAGACAGATCCAGACTTAACCCATCACGGCGGGCAGCGTAGTTAAACCTTCAACGACTGGGTCCCTTAATAGGGGTTCCACTCCTTTGGACCTGTATAACAGGGCTCGACAAACCCCGGGCGCCAGGTCGCATTTGCGACTAGAATTAGCGACCTGGCGCCTGGGGCGGCACAGCTGGGGGTATCCCGTCTCTGTGCGGACTCCGACCCCAACCCCCCCCCCCCCCCCCCGTGCGATCGCGGGCCGCGCCGGCCGGTAATTGAGGCCGGGGCTTTGTGGCCTTCTTCGGTCCTTCTGGAGTACTTCTGGAATCTGGCGCCATCTTGTGGTGGCCGTTGGTATTACAACCAGCAATGCTAATGCAATGCTAATGCAAAATACCTGCCTGTTTTCACTTCCCGCCCATCTCCTTCCCAAAGTGGAGAAGAGAAGGAAGTGAATGTGGGGATAGCCTTTTTTTTTTTTTCGTAATAGCTTTTATTTTTATTTATTTATATAAAAACTGTTTATTTTTTCCTAATTAAAATTAATTTGTTATCTCCCTGCTTGACCCCTTTCACACGGGCTGTCTGATCAGGTTCGCCTGTCTGTTTTTCAGGCGGACCTGATTGGACCCTTAGAACCCTTTCACACCGAGCCGCGGGGGGCGTCGGCGGTAAAGCGGCGCTATTTTTAGCGCTGCTTTACCGTCGTTTTAGTGACGCTATTCGGGCCTCTAGCGGGGCGGTCTTTCTGTGTAAATTTAAGATTAGTTATTTTTTCATATTGAAAATAAAGCTTTGTCGGTCGTTTAAAAAAAAAAACCTGGCTCCTAACTTTTTTAGCTGGCTCCTAGATTCCAAGCAAATTTGTCAAGCCCTGCTGTATAACACCCCTCAGGACAACTTTAGGTAATGTAGCAAGACCAAAAAAAAAAAAGTTCTGGTTCCTAGGGTCCAGCCTCAAAGAAGCGTTACAGGCAAAACCTCATTCTATGTGAGGCCCGGGTACCATCCTGTGGCCGCAGTGGCGTGGATGGATCCGGTCGTGGAGGCTTTTTATAGCCAGCATGGATCCCTCCTGGAGCTCCTCAGAGCACATATTCATTTGTGACCAACACCTTAAACACTGGCGAAAAAAGAGATACTCCTGGAAGGAGGAGGGGTTATATAGGGGAGTCAACTTCCTGTATTGGGTATACCAGTGTCAACACCTGAAGGTGGCCCATAACCCATTAATTACTTTAGGCTCTGTGTCCCATAAAGTACAATAAAGAGAAGGTCAGGATTTGTCCCAGAAAAGCCCATCACGTATTTTCTGGGATTCCTCACAGAAAGCAAAGTATGCCTTCCATGTGTGATGGTAGATATGGGAAATATGGAAATGGACTGCCTAACTTAGCATTGTGGGGGGGGGGGGGGGGGGGGGGGGGGATCACGGAGTCAGAGAGACCCTCGTCCCTTAAAAAAAAACAAAAAAAAAAAACTTAGGTTTCAAATGGCCAAGATGTTATAAGCAAAGGCCAGGAAGCAGAATTTTATAAGATGGAAATATCGACTCATCTGAACAGCACAAAAGGTCTGCAAGTAATGAAGACAGAAGAGACAAGCATTCTGTCTCGCTTCCATTTCTCAGCAGTTATTCCCAGCTACAGTATCCAGGAAAACAGCTAATAAAGCATGATTTGTGCTGGATTATCTGCAGGGGAGACCTAGATCTACAAAATGTGAGGCATTGCCACAAACATTAGAGCGAGAGCTACTACTACTGCAACTCCCTCATTGGATTACCTTCATAGACTATTCCCCCCCCCCCCCCCCCCCCTTCAGTCCATAATGAAAGCTGCTGCGAGATTCACCCACCTTACCAACCATTCAGTGTCCTCCACCCCTCTTCAAATAAAATTTGAAGTACTAACAATTTACAAAGCCACCCATAACTCTGCCCCCAGTTACATCATTAACTAGTCCCAAAATACCAACCAAGCCGCTCTTTGGTCCTCCCAAGACCTCCTGCTCTCTAGCTCCCTTGTCACCTCCTCCCATCCTTTAGAACTCCCTAACCCAATCTGTCCCCTAATCTACGATCCCTGAAAACCCCTCTCTTTAAAGAAGCCTACCCTGCTTCTAATACATTGTTTTACTTTCTCCATCAGCTCATCCCCCACAGCCATTACCTTTTGTATCAATTGACTCTCCCTTTTTAGATTGCAGGCTCTAATGAGCAGGGCCCTCCGACCTCTTGTTCCCAATTGTTATGCAACTAATGTCTGCCTTCATTTTGTTAAGCGGTGTGCAAACTGTCGGCGCTACATAAATCCTGTATAATAATATAACAAAAATGGTCAACTCTAAACTGATAGCCTGTAAAGGCTTTTAAAGTGTTACCTATGAAAATTGTTACTGTAGTGTTGCCATTTTTGCAGGTGCACAATTTTTAGTTTTCACATGATTGATGTTTATTTATGCGACACAACTCCATATTTTATATATTAACAAAAATTGTGTATTCTATTGTGTGCACTAAGAGTGTAGTTTTAAAACAGCTAATTGCTCAGCTAAAACACAACTAATGGCAGGTTCACACTGCCCCCGCTGTGGTTTGTGCACGTTAGCTTTGCTTTTACATAGACTTCTACAATGTCCTGTGGTTTAGGAGAGCACATCATGATGTAGGTACTCATAGCAGTCTATAAGAAGCCTGCAAGCTAGCTTTAGCAAAAAAAGTGCAGCAGGGTAGTATGAAGTTGCCCTAGGAGCTAAACCATTCCAAAAAAGCAGCCCATACAATAGTCTTTTTTTTGTATGAAAGAAAAAAAAAAAAAAAAAAAAAAAAAATTATATTAGATTTATATATAATAAAACCACCACTGCAAAATTAACCCAATTTCCCTGTCCACACGCTGTGGATGGGGGATTCCCTCCCCATTGCTGGTCGAGTGAAAGTTTTCCAAAGGGACGATTGAACAGAAGACAATTGGTGGATCAACTTCTGTTCAACCACAGTGCCCAAATATGGCTCAAAATTCAGCTGGTCGACCCTAGGAAACATACGACCGCACAAGGCAGCTGCCAGTGAGAATCAGATTCTTGCAAATGGTGCCAATGCTGCCTGCACACACTGTGCGTGACTAGAAGCAGCTGTCAGGTTTGTACTCGGTAAAAAACAAACAATGGACAGTGCTGCCACTGTTGGCATGTAAAACCGCTCATCTGAGCAATTACATGGAAATGGAGCCGACCCTAGTTCTGGCCACAGGTAATTGGCCAGTTTGTTTAGAAGCCATAGCGTTAAGCCGCCTCTGAACACAGCAAACTAACCTCACCCATGTGAATGAAGCCTTAAGGCAGGGCTCGACAAATCCCAGGTGCCGGTTTGCATAGCAACAGGAAATTGTGCCCTGGCGCCTGGGCTACACTGCATCAGCGATTTTTTTTTTTTTGCGAGAATCCAGAAGGGGGGGGGGGGGGGGATAAATAGGATCAGAGCTGCTTTGTGCAAGACCATTGCACAGAGCAGGTAAGTATTCAAAAATAAATAAAAAAAGTTAAACAACAAAGTCGCATTACAATCACTTTAAGAGCTGCAGATGCAAGCAGTGAACTGGGTCTTGGAGGAGTTATGCCAATACAAAAACAGCTTGATGGGCAGGTGGTCAGTCTGCACATAGACACTGTACACATTCTAATGCCCCGTACACACGGTCGGATTTTCCGACGGAAAATGTGTGATAGGACCTTGTTGTCGGAAATTCCGACCGTGTGTGGGCTCCATCACACATTTTCCATCGGATTTTCCGACACACAAAGTTTGAGAGCAGGATATAAAATTTTCCGACAACAAAATCCGTTGTCGAAAATTCCGATCGTGTGTACACAAATCCGACGGACAAAGTGCCACGCATGCTCAGAATAAATAAAGAGACGAAAGCTATTGGCCACTGCCCCGTTTAGTCCCGACGTACATGTTTTACGTCACCGCGTTCAGAAAGATTGGATTTTCCGACAACTTTGTGTGACTGTGTGTATGCAAGACAAGTTTGAGCCAACATCCGTCGGAAAAAATCCTAGGATTGTTGTCGGAATGTCCGAACAAAGTCCGACCGTGTGTACGGGGCATTAGACTGCAATTTGCTTGCAGCCTGCCCTAGGTATGTTATGCAGAACCTCATGATTGGAAAAACTG
The DNA here is from genome assembly GCF_042186555.1 of Aquarana catesbeiana. Classification (NCBI taxonomy): domain Eukaryota; kingdom Metazoa; phylum Chordata; class Amphibia; order Anura; family Ranidae; genus Aquarana; species Aquarana catesbeiana. The sequence continues at coordinate 570,664,343 of NC_133324.1, forward strand.
AAAGCCAATAAATGGGAAAAAAAAAAAAAAAGACAAACCAGGGACAGCAAGGCTGGAAGGAAAGCTCTAGATGCTGGATATGTCTAGCAAAATAAAAAAAAAAAAGCACAGTGTGCAGTAAAATCAGAGAATGCATTTTCAGTAAGGGAAGGAATCTGTACTGTGCAAGACTAATGCCCCGTACACACGGTCGGACATTGATCGGACATTCCGACAACAAAATCCTAGGATTTTTTCTGACGGATGTTGGCTCAAACTTGTTTTGCATACACATGGTCACACAAAGCTGTCGGAAAATCCAATCATTCTGAACGCGGTGACGTAAAACACGTACGTCGGGACTATAAACAGGGCAGTAGCCAATAGCTTTCATCTCTATTTATTCTGAGCATGCGTGGCACTTTGTCCGTCGGATTTGTGTACACACGATCGGAAATTCCGACAACGGATTTTGTTGTCGGAAAATTTTATAGCCTGCTCTCAAACTTTGTGTGTCGGAAAATCCGATGGAAAATGTGTGATGAAGCCTACACAGTCGGAATTTCCGACAAGAAGGTCCTATCACACATTTTCCATCGGAAAATCCGACCGTGTGTACGGGGCATAAGGGTAAAGCTGAAGTGAATTTTTTAACCAACTGCTGCTGTCACTTGTAATAAAGAATGCCCCATGACCTGAAAGCTGATGGCCCCTGAAGAAATCTCTTGCCCTACGATCTCACCAATTGTAACTTGGCCTGTGAATTGGGGAGCAGCAGATGAATGTCAGAATGTTAAGCCAGCCATAGGGAGTTCGAAGCTCAGCGAGTTCAGCAGGGACTGGTCGAAATTCGAACCATGTATATGGCAGGTTGAACGTATCCAAGTTGAGCAATCAACTTGAGTACCACCAGCCTGTCGTATTTTACATGCAGTTATTGTTAGCGGCTGTTACAGCTGTGGGGGTCAATAGACTTTTCAAGGGAGGAGAGGGCAGGCTGCATCAGGAGCTTCTGAAATGCCTAGTATTAGGCCTTAGGAAAGCTTACTGTAGCTGCAGCCACTTATCAGTGTGTTCTGATCAACGGATAATCTTCCAACATATCCCTTCAACAGATGTCGATTTCAAACAATTGAGCAGGGGAATCTACTCACTGATTAGTGTATGCAATTTATTGGCACCCAAACTTTTTTTTTTAATAAAAAGGCATGCTGGCAATCCTTTACCAATACAGCTGAATGAGGTCAGCATTAGGTAGTTCATATACTGTCCTTTAAGAAAACAGGTGACCGTGAAAGCTTAATGAGTGGGTGTGGCAATTAGAAGGGAGTGCCAGAGTCCTGCATATCATTAATAGGTAAGGTCGTATAATACAAAGCACATGGAGGGGGGGTGGCTCTATGACTAGGCAGAGTCACATGAGTACAGGAGTCGTCAGTCACAGCATTTGCTAATGAAAAAAACGCCACAGAGGGCGCTGATGACATTGGCGCAGTGTACAGAAAATATCTACTAAACGGCGCATGTTTAGGAGATATTTACAGTAGTGAAAGAGGTTTACAACCACTTTGCAGGACAAACATAGCAAACACTACTTTTTTTTTCTTTTTACAATGTATATTTTTCTCAATTCAAGAGGGCAAAAGAACACAGGGACGACTGGTCATTGTGCAAGCCAAATATAGACTAGGTCAGATCATTTGTATGAAGTCTGCACTGCAGCCTCCAATGACATTTTGGTCTCCATGCTAGGGGTCAGCTAAAAAAAAAAAAAAAAAAAAAAAAAACAAAAACACATTTACGCACATATGCAGCCCCACAGGGGAGAGTCCATTTCAGTCAGGCAGTAATATCACTTTAAATAGCGCTAAAACAGACTAGTAGCAAGTTGTAATCAAGTATGGTGTTTGGCCATTAAGAATAGATAAGAATAAAAGCCTGTGTGCCTTGGGGGTAGGAGGGATTCAGGAAGAAAAACTACCATATTAGAACATTCCACTTGCTGGTCAAACGACCATCAATAACTTCAGTATCTGAACACCATTTCTAATCCCTCTACAGTATACAGTTCATAGAAGTGTATTTGCAAAGTACACACACCCCATGTAGATATAGAACAGCCAGTAACGTTTAATCCACACCTGCTGATTGCTACCACAAAACCCTCACAGGGGTGTCCAAACTAAGGCCCATGACAGCTATGACAGCGACCTAAAACAAAATTGAAAACTATATATATATATATATATATATATATATATATATATATATATATATATATATATATATATATATATATATATATATATATATATATATATACACACACACACACACACATACATATACATACACACACACACACACTTTCATAAAAAGGTTTCTTCTTCCCAAACAAAAAATCTCCCACTTCTTCACAATCACATCTTATTTGTGTCTGTTTTTCTGTAGCACCTATATTTGTGAGCAACTATTTAAGGATAAAACAGGCAAAGGGCAAAATTAGAACCCAAATATCTGATGAGCACCATGAGAATTGCTACTACATCCATCCAATCAGATATTGACACATTAGTTTATCATAAAAAGTGTCAAATATTGTACTAGTTTTAGGTTACCCTCTTACTTTCATAATAAAAAAAGAAAACTACAAAACAAATTAAAGTGGATGTAAACCCAATGTCATCCTTTCTAAACTACTGCCATAGGGGTTATCTATAAAGGATATACATGCCTCCTGCATGTATCTTTACCTGTCAAATGTCTCCCCTCTGTCTGTTATGAGACCCGAAAAACTGCATATTCTGTGGGTGGGTCTGTTGTCTGGAGCTTGGTGGGAAGAGTCATGATGTCAGCAGACTCCTTGCCCACCTCTACACTCCTTGTCAATATGCATTTTCTCCTGTGTATTTCTAACACTGAACTTCTGCTATGATCATCAAGTGAAAAGACAGGAAAGTAACCACATGACTTCAGCATGCCAAATCATGGTGAGGTGTGGAACAGCCAATCCTTGCAGAGCTGCTGAAGAAAGGAGAGGGGGAGGGAATTTAAAAATCATGCATGTGTCTTAGGCTAATGCACGAGATGTAAATCACATGTCACTCACAGCAAGGGGGAGGATTTGACAAAGTTTTTCTCAGTTTGTCAAGAATTGTCTCATTGAAAAATAAAAGGGGATTGCTCAGAGATGGATTAACTGTGTGGCAAGACTGGGCTCAAATGATAGCAAATCTTATACTCTACAGTATGATTAAAAAAAAATATTCGGGTTTACATCCACTTTAAGTTTTATTAGGCTTCATGTACACGGAAGTTTTTACAACCTCGCCTGAATAACTTAAAGATAGTAACCCACGTTTAAAATGTCAGTTTTGCCGCATTTGGCCACGTTTTTAACCACTTCAGTCATATGTCATCCACAGATGGGATCTCCCATCCTGTGCAGGCGTCATATGACGTCCTCGGTTTCTCGCCGCTCCTGTGATCGAGGATGAGTGTCCCTCGGACACAGCCCATCCCAGATCGGTGTAAAAGCCATTAAAAAAAATAAAAATTCTCTTTACCACATGAATGACCGGCTGTGTCCAATCACAGCTGGTCACAGGAGGTCAACAAACCGCGGTAACGAGAAGTTACCCGGTTCTCCTCCTCACACACCGATTGTGTTTGAGAAGGAGATTGCAGTAACATCTCATTACCGCTTACAGTGCACACCAACACACACCAATTGCGCGCCCCCCCCCCCCCCCAATAAAGAGGACCTGTCACCACCCATCAAAGTACCTGTCACAGTCCATAAGAGTATCCGAGTACCTGTCACCAGCCCATCCCTCATAGAATATACGTTGGGGCGTTTGCTTTCCAAAATAGGGTCATTTTGTGGGTAATTCCACTATCCTGGTGCTGAAGGACCTTCAAAAGTGTGATAGGTAAAGTGAGATGTGTAATTTATGCTCCTAGAACGCCTGAAGGTACTACAATGTTGTTTTTCACTCTTCACCCAGTGGTGATTAAAAACCACCAAAAGAAAGCTATTTGTAGGAAAAAATGTATACAAATTGTTTGGATACAGTGTTGCATGACTGAGTAATTGGCATTCAAAGTGTGAGCGCTGAAAGCTGAAAATTGGTCTGGGCAGGAAGGGTGTGTAAGTGCCCAGTATTGAAGTGGTAAAAAAAATTATCCTCAAAATAGCCAAAAATGAAGAAACGCCTATAAACCTATAAACGAAAACGCGGCTAAATATGAATTACTGTGTTTAGATACAACTCTAAACTCAGCTTCTGAACCCATTTTTCGCATTCAAAAAAAAAAAAAAAAAAAAAAAAAAAAAAAAAAGCCCCTCAAGTCAACTGCCTAGAAACGACTATAAACGACCGTGTGTACATGTACTGATAATATAGGGGAGAGTTCAGGAGCAGGAGAAAAAATGCCTCCTAACTGCTCATAAGTGTCCATTTACCAGCAGCAGCGTACATGAATTGAATTGTCTTGGGCCAATGTAAGGCCTCCTTTTCTTTAAATTTGGCCCAGGAAAGTCAAAAGGTTGGACACCCCTGCGCTATGATCACACTTAAAGGGTTACTAAACCCAGGACCCTGCATTCACTATGTCTGCCACAGTACACAGAACATGGAAATGCAATAGTTTTAGCAAATGTAAAACTAATTACCTTTTTTCATATATAGCAAGTCTTGTGACTTCTATCAGTGTCTGGCCGAGCACTGGTTAAAGTTTGGAGGAGTTCTTATTCTCCTCTGACTTTCCTATAAGGCTGCATGACCCGTGACCCTGTCTGGACAGTGCTGGTTGGTCCTGTGCTGAACACATGCACCATCAAAAAAAAAAAAAAAAAAAAAAACACCTTTAGCAATACATAAACTGAGCATGTGCAGAGTGCCCCCAAGACTCTGTACTATCAAAGAGATGATTGGGCACTGTGGAAGAACAGAAGAGGAAAGAGAAGACAGGATCAAACAGCCTTTACACAATGCAGAGGATTCACCCCTTAAGGTTCCACATTGTATATGCAATAAAGCAGGCTTGTTATATGCAGACTGATTTTACGGTTGTGGGTTCAGTATTACTGGACACGCACAACCATAGATTGCAGTCACTCTATCAAAAGTGGTAGAATATACACACACACACACACACACACACACACACACACACACACACACTGACCTGCCAGACAATTTAGGACTTGTTCACAAAAAGGGAGTAGCATTGTGGTGGCGTTTTAAGAAATGGGCCAACATATAGGAAAGTACAAGGGGGATTTTCCAAAGCTGAAGCAGAACGAAAGAATCTTGCACAGATGTGCATGGCAAACCATTAGCTGCTAGCTTTCATTTTCAAAACTTACCTGAACAAGCTCAAGTTGAAATCCGATCGGGTACTTTACACATCTGTTCCAGATGCTGACTGCTCCAGTTTTAATAAATTACCACTCTTATTAAGTAGGTCTTTCTGCTGTTTTGACCCAGTCAGATTTGCCAACCCTTTCACTGCTGGAGCTTTTTTTTTTTAACACAAGAAATAGCACATTTTGGCTTAGACGGCATGTGTCCTGTTCTATAGTGCAAAATGTGGAATTTGTCAGCAAGTCAAAATTTCTCTCATCCTAGGACACAAAGTATTTTATATAAAATTAGGGATGACTAATGGCTCAGGCTACATCCAGACAAGGAAGAGAATTCCTTTTCATGCTTTGGAGCAGGGTAGAAGGATGGGAGACATTGAGGTGGAAGACAGATATTACCTTAGGAAGAAAGAATGGTCATGGGAGTAAGACTACCTTATCACTGAAGGATGAGAAAGGGTTTTTTTTTTATAAGAGCTGCCAATTAAAACTGACAAATGTGATAGCAACCAAAAAGTTTACTTTGCAGGAGGAGTCATCTAGGGGGAATATCCAATGGATTTAAAAGGGGGTTTCTGCAGGGCACAGAAAACCAAGTTGAACTCGCAAGCAAACACAAGTAAGTGTTAAGTCGAAAAAGAATGGACAAGGCTAAAACCTGTCCTTTCAGAGTACTATAAAATGATAACGTTTTGTTTTTGTTTAAAAATAAACATGTTATACATGCCTGGCAGTGGTTTCGCACAGAGCAGGCCAGATCCTCCTCTTCCCTGGTCCCTCGCCAAAAACAAAAAGAAATGCTTTAGCAATGCACACCAAACTGAGCATGTGCAGAGTACCCCCAAGGCTCTGTACTATCAGGAGATGGATTGGGGACTGGAAGAAGGGAAGCATCAGAGAAGACAGGATTTTTACACAGTGCAGAGGATTACCCCTTAAGTTCCACAGTGATACCAAGCATGCTTTACTGCATAGACACACTGATTGTGCCAACTTTGGAATGCAACTTTGGATGGGTGCTAACTGGATACAACTTTGGCTTTGACCAGTGATAATGGACAACTGTTGCACACAAGTTGCATTGTATAACATTCAATTAAGACTTATGCAACTGAGGGTTAACATTGTAGTCTATGGCTCTGAAATGGCATAAAAGTCGGACTAAAGTAGTGCATGAACTACTTTAAAGTCCTGCATATATGTATGGCTATCATTGGAAAACATGGGGAACGACATGTCATGCAACTCTGACGTCCAAAGTTGCATGGCAAGTCGCACAAGTGTGAATGGAGCCTTAGTAACACTTTAAAGACCAAGGTCTGGACAGGACATATTTGGAAAAGGCCAGGATGCAAGGCACAGCATAATATTGTGAATTTCTTTCCAGCTGTCCACTTCTGGGATGTGGACCACAGATCGCTGGACAGAAAGTTCATATCCACGAGATTTGCAGATTATCTGCATGGTTTCCCTCAAGGTTGCATGACTCCTGGTCCCCCTGTGGTGGTCAATGGAGGCCACAGCTCTGGCATTGTGATAGCTCCCTGATTGGGCGTTTATGTAGAAAGGGGGGGGGTGGGGGTGGGTGACGTGGGGTCCAGCGCTGCAGAGCCAGTCATAATGCTCCGTGCTCCAGGATGCTGATGGGGAGCTGGTCTTCCACAGATGACCATGTTCTCTGGACTGTGAGGAACTGGAACACTCCTCTCCAGCCTGAAAGGCTAGAGACTGTTAGCACCTTCTAGTGAAGAGGAAAGAAAGGTTTCTCTACTGCCAAGGCTGGGCATCTTCCAAGCCTAATTCAAACAAGCATAGTTAAAAAGGGACATTAAGGCTATACTTGCCTGCTCTGTGCAATGGCTTTGCACAGAGAGCAGCCCCGATCCTCTTTGGGGGTCACTCGCTGGCGCTCCAGATTCCACCCAATGCCTCTTCCCATGAGGGCACCCGTGTGTTCTCACTTCCAAGCCGCCCTGCCTGCATCTATTGACACAGCGGGCAGCTTGGCCCCACCTCCACTTGGCACAGCATTTGATTGACAGCAGCGAGAGCCTGCTGCCATCAATCTGCCCAATGAAGGAGACAATGCTCTTGCACACATTGCTGAATTGAATCGGATAAAACAAGTAAAAAAGGCGCAAAGCACAGTTACCTTGGATGTAAAACCGATTAGTCCAGGAACTAAATTAGCTGGAAAAATGCATGTGTAGGTTCATGCATGTATACTGGGAGTATATAACAGAGGTCAGTCAGGGCAGCCGACAAAGGAGCCAAAAGCGGGGTCCAGCAAGCTAAAACAACAAGGAGAGGGGCGCCTCTGAGTATATATCATAAATACATTTTATTAAAACAGCAATATCCACTCACATAAAAGTTGGAAGAGTTGCATTCAGGTCAGTTGGCTGGGCTGAAGAGATGCGGTGGAACTACAAGTCACAGCGGTTCCTGCAGGGCATGCCAGATCCAGAAGAGGAAAGAAACTGGTACAGCCGGGTGCAGTCTCTTACAGTGGACAGTCCAACGCAAATCCTGCTGTATTAGGAGCCAGATAGTGTCCTGGATACAAGGATGAGGGTTCCAAGTGGGGGGAGAGAGAGAGAGATGTATGGGACGCCAAAGCATCCGTTCAGCCGTGCTGCTGCTCTGCGCTAGATGGTGAAAGCCTCTGAGATGGAACACGGCCAGCCCAGCAGAGGATCACAAACGAGGCTTGGGGAGCAAATAGAGCGTGGCGCCCGGTGATGACGTCACACGTATGCGACGCGTTTCAGAATAGGCTTGCCATTGGTGGACGAATGGCCGCATTCCTTTCTCAAGCATCTTCGTCCACCAATGGAAAGCCTATTCTGAAACGCGTTGCATACGTGTGACGTCATCACCAGGCGCCACGCTGTATTTGCTCCCCAAGCCTCGTTTGTGATCCTCTGCTCGGCCAGCCATGTTCCATCTCAGAGGCTTTCACCATCTAGCGCAGAGCAGCAGCACGGCTGAACGGATGCTTTGGCGTCCCACACATCTCTCTCTCCCCCCACTTGGAACCCTCATCCTTGTATCCAGGACACTATCTGGCTCCTAATACAGCAGGATTTGCGTTGGACTGTCCACTGTAAGAGACTGCACCCGGCTGTACCAGTTTATCTTTCCTCTTCTGGATCTGGCATGCCCTGCAGGAACCGCTGTGACTTGTAGTTCCACCGCATCTCTTCAGCCCAGCCAACTGACCTGAATGCAACTCTTCCAACTTTTATATGCAAGTGGATATTGCTGTTTTAATAAAATGTATTTATGATATATACTCAGAGGCGCCCCTCTCCTTGTTGCTGAATTGAATCAGGCTCAGGTAAGAAAAAAAAAAAAAAAAAAGGGGGGGGACGGGGATCCTGCAGCACAGAAGGTTCTTTACCTTGCATCAAGGTAAAAAAGCTTGGGCGTGGCCGGGAAGTGAGCCGGGGAAGACGTGCGCCTGCAGAGCTTTGCGCTGATCCTGCTATACACCCCGACAGACTGCTCATTTTCCACTGAGAAGATTCCCTTCGGCATCTTTACACACTCTGAATCCCTCGATTGCTGCAATCATGTCAGCAAAAGGCCGGGGAAAGGCGCAAAACCCCAGCGCCCTGGTAAGGGGCGGGCCGTAAACTCTCCGGGCGCAATCGTGGGCTCTACTTCCGGAGTACAACGTGGAGGGGAGCAGAGCACAGCGAGATCTCCTCTGTTCCTCCGGGCATGGCGTCTCACACAGCAGAGCTGGATGCTCCTCTGTTCCCCTCTTTAGTAGAGACAACCCCAGAGGCTATCACTAAGCCCATCCCAATTATAAGATGAAACAATCAGTGCCACAAGTAAAAAAATATTGTGATGTTTAAATAAGATAATAATAAACGTGCACAGCTGCTAAACATTCCAAGTGGTACACCACACTAATTTCAAAACAGTAAATAAATGTAGAGCTATGTGTAAAAATATAATATAATATAATATAATTAAATATAAATATAGTGCAAATCTCTAAATAAATCCTACATATAAATGAATAGTCCATAAAATTTAAAAATTAAAAACTCTTCTTGTGATCAGTGTATCCACACAATTCCACCAGTGATTGTTAGTCTTCAAAAGGAGTGCACTCCACCACCAGTAAAAAAAAAAAAACGCACGCTCACCTCCCAGATGAGGTGATGGATGTGGAATGAGCTGAGTTACCATTAAGAAAAGAGCCTCTGGATTACCCACCATTGATTGGGAAGAGGAAGTGAGAGCAAAGAGCTCGTGGGGAGATCCCCATATGAGTTTTGACTCATCTGGGAGGTGAGCACGCATTTTTACTGGTGGTAGTGTGCACTCCTTTTGAGGACGAACAATCACTGTGGTGGAATTGTGAGGATACACTGATCACAAGAAGGGTTTTTCATTTTTCATGTTTTATTTCTTCATTTTATGGACTATTCATTTATATGTAGGATTTATTAATTCAGATTCGCTATTTATATTTTAACACATAGCGCTACATTTATTTACTTACCAAGCCCATCCTGGCAGCCATTGAGGGCTTCAAGACCATGTTCATGGTGCAGGTGGAACACCTGGCATCCGAGTGCACTTTGATCCGCCACGATCTAGATAAAATCAGGGGGGAGACTCACTGAAGCTGAGGGACAGATCAGCAATGTTGAGGACCAACAGGGGTCACATACCTCACGGATCACAGAACTGCAGTCACTGGTGAGTCCGCTAGTCCATAAAGTGGACACCGCCGAGAACAGGCAGAGGCGTAACATCCGCGTTGTGGGCCTGCCAGAGGGTGGGGAGGGCTCCCGCCTGGCTGTTTTTGCAGAATCTATATATATCTATATCTATATCTATATCTATATATATTTAAAAAGAAAAAAAAAAAAACCCACACCGCTGAACTTACCTGATATGCCCCCCACCTATGTGGTAGAAAGGAGCAACAGAGTTCCTATGGGCCGTCATCCTGAGGGAGCCCCTCCACGGCCTTTCCTAGTGCTGTTCCTGAACTATCGTGACAGATATTATACTGAGGCCCAGAAGCACGCAGAACTACCCTGTGAAAATACCAAAGTGATGTTCTTTCCTGATTTCTCAGGAGAGGTCCAGAAGCGCCGCAGATCCTTTAACGAGGTAAGACTCCGGCATAGAGAGCAAAAAAAAAATATAAAAAAAAAAAAAATTAAAAAGGAGGAGACATGAAATACAGTATGCTATACCCCAGCAGACTGCGGGTCCCATATAAAAGGCACCGTGCGGTTCTTCGATACGCCTATGGAAGCTAGTGACTGGATCGATAGCCTGTGAGTAATGGGCCGCAAAGCCTGAGGCTGAAGTTTTGTTGTTTTTTTCTAGCACTTGAACAGTTACGGATTCTTCCGATTGGGGTGGGGTGAGATGGGGGGCCAAGACCCTCGCATATAGCTTCTGATTATGCGGACTCTGCTACCCAGCCTGGACTGCATCTAAAGGCCCTTAAACTCTCACCTGTAGGGAACACCCATCTCCTGGAAGATTGAGGGATTGCATACCCTCCAAATGGGGGGTCTGACGGGTATCCGTCTCAGAGGCATGGAGCAATAAAGGCACAGAAACGGTCTTTCAGACTGAATGGACTCCAGAAAGTTCTCTATGTTTTTTCTTTAGTTTGGTTCTGGACCTTTTGGGGGTCACGCTCTCGTATTTGGACAAGTTTTGGCAACAAGCTTAGGGTACATGTTCTGGTTTTATACACGGCAGCAGGGAGTTACTGGGGACTTGTTTTTATGCCACGTGCAACGTTTCATACTGGGCCCTTGGTTACACTTCTCCACTGGTTCACATACGACCCTTATGGATTTTTTGGTCACATTCATAACGCTGATACACTATACAATGTATACTATGTTGAAATAAGATTATGGCGGGGTCAATCGTTAATCTAGAGTCTTGGAATGTCCAAGGCCTAAATGACAAATGGATACAGCGTGCACTGCATGTAACGTATTCCACCTATGCCAGGGGGGTGTCAATTTTAATCAGCAAGGCGGTACCCTGTACCATACATCAAGTCATCTCAGATCGCGGTGGTCGTTTGTTATAGCTGATCTTAGCACACATAAGATGGTGTTAGTAAACCTCTATATCCCTCCCCCTTTTCAGGTCCAGGTATTATATAACCTCATTAGTAAGTTGGCTCCCTACATGCATCCCCCCATTATAGCTGGGGATTTCAATGCCATATTATCTGCCGCCCTGGACATCTCAAATGCATCTATGGTGGCATCTGCATACCTTTCTGCCTGGGCAGCTACGGTCACCTTGACAGAATTGTGGAGAAGGAAAAAACCCAACACCAGAAGCTTCTCACACCTATCCAAAACTCACAGGTCCTCTTCAAGGATTGATTTGGCCTTCGCCAATGCACCAAACGCTACAACAAGTGGGGGGTGCAAACTATTTAGCTGGTGGTCTCTTGGATCAGGTATACATTTATTAAATATACTTAAAGATAAACAAGACATCACCAAAATACATAAATGTGGACCATAGATATGAGATCAAATCAGATACGTAGGTATGCAGATGTAACCAGTAGCCAACATGTTTCGCAGACACGCTTCACCAGGGCACTGTGTACATCTATGACCTCATCTGTATTACATGAGACAAACATGTCATTAATACATCATGCAACATACAAAAAAAAAAAAAAAAAAAAAAAAAAAAAAAAAGGTTCATCTCAGATTTGTTCAATATCGATAAAAATGATTAATTAGGCACACCTGGTCCTTATACAATGGACAATTCAGCAAAGCCTCAAAAAACACCCGTCATGATACACTATCTGGGGCTGAATACCGATGGAAGCCAGATCCAAACGGTATAGCCAGTGGGAAACTGAATCGTGTGCGATAGACAGTCAAAGGATTAAATTGAACTGCAAAGTAATAAAAAAGGATACTAGTAATGCACCAGCAACAGTACTCGTATTTAATTTTAGGATGGTACAAACAATTGTGTTATAGTAACAACAAAATAGGTGACCAAAAGCATCTGCTTAATATTGAAAAAAAGATAAATGTCACACAAGAGATGGTGGCTGAAATTACCTTATCACATAAATATTATGCCACTAAATGTGGTATATCATTGGATTGTATAAAAAAAAAAAACTGTCTATTTCTATTAATCATATAGTTATTGAATGCCAGGGAGGAGGCAAATAGAAATACAGGGGTTAGAAATATATAGATAAATGAACAAGTAAATGAAAAGGCATGTATGACAACGTATATGGACTGCCTGAGGAACCAATGTAGCAATAGATTGCCGTATTGTTCATTCATAGCAGATGCTAGTATGGGGGAAGTCTCCAATCTCCTTACAGCTTATACATTGCCCACAACGAACATCCCCATATACACAAAGAAAGGGTTAGCATACCTGGTACTTTAGATGTTTGAAGATGTGCCTCAATGCCTGGATCCCGGCAATGACATAGCGCACAAGGCGTTTGTGACAAGATGCGTGTGTCGGCATGTATGTATGCATTTATTACTACATTGCAATTAAATTTAATCCTTAGACTGTCTATCACACACGATTTCGGCAATAACCACGATCCCGTTTCCCACTGGCTATACTGTTTGGATCTGGCTTCCATCGGTATCCAGCCTCAGATAGCGTGCATCATGATGGGTGTTTGAGGCTTTGCTGAGTTGTCCATTGTATAAGGACCAGGTGAGCCTAATTAATCATTTTTATCGATATTGAACAAATATGAGCTGTATAAACCTTTTTTACAAATTGTATGTTGCATGATGTATTAATGACATGTTTAGGTCTCATGTAATACAGATGAGATCATAGATGTACACTAGGGTTGTCCCGATACCACTTTTTTAGGACCGAGTACAAGTACCGATACTTTTTTTTTTAATGTCACGTTACAGTGTTTTGGTTTTTTTTAACAATGCTTTCTTTTTTTCGGGGGTGGGGGGGAACGGTGTCTGTTTTATTTACAATTTTTATTTTTTACAATAATATTCTTTTTATTCTTTATTGCAATATGTGGTTTTTTTTTTAATCAGCCCTGTTGGGGGGCTTTGGTGAGATATCAGGGGTCTTAACAGACCTCTGATATCTCCCCCTTGAGAAAGAGAAAGACAAAGGATAGAGATTCCCCAGTCCCTTTCTCTGCAGCCTCAGCTGCACTGAAAATGAATGGAGAGAAGACAGCGGCTCCTCTCCATTCATAAACTGACACATCGTAATCACAAGAAATTACAATGTTTCAGTTATGTGAATAGACAGAGTCAGCTGACTCTGTCCATTCACAAAGGAAGGAGGAGGAGGACGGCGGAACGGAGGGGACAGCTGAGGAGAGGGGAACGGCGGAACGGAGGGGACAGCTGAGAGGCACAGCAGAACGGAGGGGACAGAGAAGGAGAGGGGAACGGTGGGGGACAGCGGAGGTGGACAGAGGAACGGAGGGGGCATGAAGGAGGATACAGTGACAGTCAGCGGTGATCGCGTGTGGGGGAGTTACAAGCACCGATCACCGCTGTATGTCACTAAAGCAGCTGAAAGCCGCGGGGGGGGGGGGGAGCTTGTAACTCCCCCACGCGCCAATCACCGCCGACAGTCCAGGTATCAGGGGAAGCATCGGGAGCATTTGCCCGAGTACAAGTACTCGGGCAAATGCTCAGTACTAGTATTGGTATCGGGACAACCCTAATGTACACAGTGCCTTGATGAAGCGCGTCTGCGAAACATGTTGGCTACTAGTTGCTTCTGCATACCTACGTATCTGATTTGATTTCATATCTAGGGTCATGTCTTGTTTTTATCTTTGAGTATATTTAATAAAAACTTATACCTTTTTTAGATATTGTTGTCTCTGGTGCTCACCTTTTTAACAGGCATATCTCCATAAAAATACTATTCATTTGGAGAGAATTTTTTCTCTTTCCCTTTTCATTTCTCACTTCGGCTGATCTCCCTATTGTGTGGGACGCTTTTAAGGCATGCATGCGAGAGCAGTACATATCAGCCATTAAACAGGCACATAGAATTCACAATAGCAGGGCGCAAGAACTACAAGACAAGGAAAGGACTTGTGAACTTGCTCATGCAAACAATCAGTCGGATGTTACATATGCAGAATTATCAGAGGCTCACCGCATTTTGGCGCTGCACTTCACTGAATTAACACATACCTCTTAGACAAAAAGGGCTGAGTCCATTTTCGAACAGGGGGACAAAAATGGGAAATTACTGGCTATTCTAGTAGCAGAACAGAGTACAGACAAATGTGCCATGCATTAAAAAAAAAAAAAAAAAAAAAAAAAAAAAAAACACTCAAGGGGACATTCTCACGAACCCAACTGATATTATGGACACCGAGAAACAGCAAGAAGCGCCAATCTGAGTGCAGTATCATAAAACTTTAATGGGATAATATAAACGAACAACAGCCAAATGGCTACTCACAAAGATGGGATAGATTAAAGCAAGGACAAGTCCAGGGACGTCCTCCTCAGATGTGAAAAAAGTGCATAGTGCAGGTTCTCATGGAAGCGCTGTCAGCGTAGTGATGTGCAAATGGTCCGCAGGGTCACCGCTGAGCGCTGGGCTGCAAGGCGATGGAGGTGTCCGCAAAGAAAGCCAGCATCTAGGCGGACATGGGGAGCCAGAGCCGTCGCAGTAGGCCGGAACCGGAAAAAGACAGGCGTGGAACGCAAAGCACTGATCCAGGAACCAACAAAGCGGAGGTGACGTATGGACGTGTCAGATGACGCGTTTCAATGCTTCCGCATTTTCTTCAGATCTGAAGTGCTTTGCGTTCCACGCCTGTCTTTTTCCGGTTCCTGCCTACTGCGACGGCTCTGGCTCCCCATATCCGCCTAGATGCTGGCTTTCTTTGCGGACACCTCCATCGCCTTGCAGCCCAGCGGTGACCCTGCGGACCATTTGCACATCACTACGCTGACAGCGCTTCCATGAGAACCTGCACTATGCACTTTGTTCACATCTGAGGACGTCCCTGGACTCATCACTTGTCCTTGCTTTAATCTATCCCATCTTTGTGAGTAGCCATTTGGCTGTTGTTCGTTTATATTATCCCATTAAAGTTTTATGATACTGCACTCAGATTGGCGCTTCTTGCTGTTTCTCACATTGTCTTTTCAGAGTTGTCTGCTTCCACTCTCAAGTGAGCTGCCGCTGGTGCCTAGTATCAGATTCCTGTGATTCATATTTTCAGTGACTATATTTTTTTTATATACTTTTATTGACGATCACACCCTGGATGTTTTTAGCAGAGTTCCTATATTATTATCTTTACCATTTTTTGATCCTGTACATTCAGGTCACATTTTCTCTGGACTTTTTTTTATATGTATGTATATTACTTCATTCTAGCTTGTTTGTATGTTCTTGCGCCATTTATCCTTTTTGTTTGATATTATGGACACGTTTGTGGAGTACTACAAAGCATTGTATGCTCCTATTCCGGCCTATAGTGACCAGGACTTGGAGGCATTACCATAGTCTCTGAATATTCCTGTTCTATCAGAGACAGATAGGGATAGTCTGGAGGCCGAGATAACTGAGAAGGAGACAAAATGGTTATTAGAGCCTTTCCCCCACCACAAATCCCCAGATAGCTTATGTATAGAATGGTACAGGCTACATCTGGGGGCCCTAGTACCCAGATTGCAAGCCCTGCTCCTTTACTGTTTAAAGCATAAATACCTCCCGGACTCTGTTAGAGGTGCAAGTAATTCTTTTGCCTAAACCGGGCAAGGATCCCTTGTCCTGATCCTCATACAGACCTTTTAAATCAGGACCTTAAAAAAGGATCACTAAAGATAGTTATTTAAAAAAAAAATTAACATGTTTTACTTATCTCCACTGTGCAGCTCGTTTTGCAGAGTGGCCCCAAACCTGGTCTTCTGGGGTCCCTCGGCGGCTGTCTCGGTTCCCCCCCGCAAGGACTCAACACCTTCATGCGAGCTCCCTCGCATGGTGCTGAGTGCTTGTGGACGCGTTCGCGTAATACAGGCGGCCATCGCCGCTCACTGTATCACTCGGCCCCGCCCCCGGCGTGCCACATCATTGGATGTGATTGACAGCAGCGCGAGCCAATGGCTGCGCTGCTTTCAATCCAACCACTGTAATTAATCAACGCCCAGGCTGAGCAGCGAAGAGGATTTCGGGGGCGAGCGCGGGACTTTCGAGGGGTCAGGTAAGTAAAAACAGGGGGGGCTGGGCCTGTATTGTCCGATGCTTTTTCACCTTAACGCATAGAATGTATTAAAGTGAAAACTGTTACCTTTACAACCCCTTTAAAGATTAATTAAGATTAAGATTCTGACGAAGATACTAGCTACAAGGCTTTTGCAAGTTATCACTACCTTGGTGGACATAGATCAGACGGGCTTCATAACCCAGAAATCCATGGACACCAACCTTCGTAGGTGTACGCACACTTACAGATTGACCATACTAACCCCGGTACCAGGGGGGTGGTGTCCCTCGACATGGCCAAAGCCTTTGACTCCGTGGAATGGAATTATATGTCAGTAGTGTTGCGCCTTATGAGGTTTGGGGATTTTTTTTTTTTTTAACTTGGATCTCATTGCTTTACAGTAAACCCCAATCGGCTATTAAGATGGGCACGTTGTTTTCCCCCCAGTTTGCAGTGGGTAGAGGTACTCGTCAGGGGTGCCTGCTCTCGCCATCCTTATTCGCGCTAGCGATAGAACCCCTGGCTATAGCTCTGCGGAAGTCACCAGCTGTATGGCACTGGAAGTGGGTGGTATTGGGGAATGTACTGCTCTCTATGCAGACGATATGCTCCTTTTTCTGCAAGACGGGGGGACATCATTAGAGGCAGTGTTTGAGATATTAGGTAACTTTGCAAGTTTTTCAGGACGAGTAAACTGGGAGAAGTCCATTGTGATGGCTATTGATGCGGGTGCCCAGGCACTGGCAACGAAAATGGTTCCCATTGCCTGGGTACCAGAATTCAAATACTTGGTCATACGTATATCTTCCAGAGCAGGTGATTTTATGTTCCTTAATTTACTCCTGCTTTTGGCCAAGGTAAAGTTACAGCTGGACGCCTGGAGACATCTGCCACTATCACTGATTGGAAGGGTTAAGCTTCTAAAAAAAAAAAAAAAAAAAAATGAAGATTCTGCCGGTCTTGTACTTCCTACGGAACTACCCAATCTGGATCCCCTGCTCATTTTTTTAGGCAGGTGAACAGCTTATTTAGTTCCTTATGGTCCACAGCAAACCCCAGAATTAGCCTCCGTACTTTACAGGAACCTTTGGGTCAGGGTGGACTAGCCTTACAAGATCTGTTCAAATACTTTATAGCGGGACAAATGGTGTTTGCTAGACGCTAGCTAATAAGAGATGGGGATGCAGCAACAGTATTGGAGGCAGCCCTTATGGGATCATATGAGAGTCTGTACTACCTAGTATATAGGGGGCCCAAAGCCTTGGCATCTTTGACTGGCTCAATGCGCGTTACTATACGTGCGTGGGACAGGGCACAGGTGTTGATGAAATCTGCAGAAGGGGGTTGGTCACAGGACACCCCGTTGTGGTTTAACCCTAGGCTGCCCCACTTCGGTGCTATGCCTGACCCAATAATATGGGCCAGAGTAGGCATTAAACTACTAAAACAAATCGTGGGGGGGGGAGGAAACTACTTACTTTCGACCAACTCAAGGATAAGCACAATCTTCCCAACTGGTATTTCTTCCGCTATATTCAGGGAGTTCTGTATATGTCATACTGTATGTGTGCAAAAATGTTTATCAATTTTTTTTTTTTTTTTTTTTTTAAACAAAAAAGTAAAAAAAGCTTAAAGCGTGGTTCCACCTAAATTTTGAACATTATCTCTATGCATTCTCTTCCTTGCCTAGATGCTGACATGCTGTGTAAAAAAAAAAAAAAAAAAAAAAAAAAAAAAAAAAAAAACTTAAATCGCCGTAATTACCTTTAGTTTCTAATCTTCTTAGCACTTCCTGGTTTTCCTCCCATGGGGAGTAGGCGTGTTTCTAGCCTCTCCCAGACCTCCCACAGTCCCCTGGGAGCTAGTCTCAGGCTTCCCAGCATGCATTGTGCAACAGCGTCATCACAACATCTCGGTGAATGCTGGGAGCACAGCATTCACCGCATTCAGGAAATACATGCTTGTGGGCTTCAAATGCCCACAATGAAGATGGAAACCGCCTTCAGTGAATTTTATAAGTTATTCTTTACAACGAAATCGGACACAGGCGGACTTATTACACAGAACATGTGAGTAGATAATCATGAGAAGAAAAGTTTGTGAATGAACTCCAAAAAAAAAAAAAAAAAAAAAAAAAAAGGTTTCGTACCGGTAACGTCTTTTCCTGTAGTCTTTCAGGACAGCCACTATTGAGAGATAGTCTCCTCCTCTTCCTGTAGGAAACACTGCGCCAGCCCATAAAACTCACTTCCCCTGCCAGACCTCAGTTTTTACAAGATCACCTCCGGTCAGCTGGGGAGACACAAGAACACATTAATAACATACCATTCAATATCATTATCATATTGCGTTCTGGTCTTTAATAAGACCCCCCCAAGCTTAGGGTGGGTAACTAGGGCTGTCCTGAAAGACTACAGGAAAAGACGTTACCAGTACGTAACTTTAATTTTCCCTTTACGTCATTCAGGACAGCCACTATTGAGAGGATAATCGAGCACTTACCAATTAGGTTGGGACTACAGCTTGCAGAACTTTTCGCCCAAAAGCCTGCTCACCTGCCGCCACCAGGTCCACTCTGTAATGTTTAACAAAAGTGGAGTAGCTGGACCATGTCGCTGCCTTGCATATTTGCTCTGGCGTTGCTCCAGCCTTCTCTGCCTGGGAAGTTGCCACGGCTCTGGTAGAGTGTGCCTTTATGCCCATAGGAATGTCTTTCCCTGCTAGAGAATATACCTGCCCAATAGCTAATCTAAGCCATCTGGCAATTGTGCGTCGAGACGCTCTGAGTCCTTTTCTGGACCCGGAAAATAAAATAAATAGAGAATCAGACTCTTATTGTTTTAGTCATCTCTAAGTATTGTAGGATACTCCTCCTTACATCTAAGAAATGAAATTTCAGTTCCCCTTCTCCAGCAGGATTGGGACAAAACGAAGGTAGGACTATTTCCTGGCTTCTGTGAAAGCCTGACGCCACTTAAGGCAAAAATGCTGGATCAGTCTTAAGGACTATTCTATCTGGCAAAATAACGCAAAAAGGAGGTCTAATTGATAACGCCTCAATTTCACTGACTCTCCTGGCAGTTGTCACTGCCACTAAAAATGCTGTTTTTAAGGTTAACTCTTTTAACAGACATTTGTCCAAGGGCTCAAAGGGAATTCCTGTTAGGCTTTGCAACACTAAAGATAGATCCCACCCGGGAAAGGGGGGACCTCGGACAGGTCTCTGTCTGGACAGTGCCCTAAAGAACCTGACCACCCATGGATTGGTGGCCAAAGATTTCTCTAAATAAGCACTAAGTGCTGACACCTGGCTTTTAAGGGTACCTACGGATAACCCTTTGTCTGCTCCACACTGTAGGAACTCCAAAACAGCTATGGGGCTCTGCACCGAGAAGGAGTTTTCAGTGCACCACTTATTGAAAAGGAGCCAAACCTTTTTATAAATATGACACGTCTCCTTTTTTCTACTGTTGAGGAGGGTGGAGATTAATTTCTGAGAAAATCCCTTAGATTTTAATATACTCTCCTCAGTAGCCAGGCCGCTAATTTCCACTGGTGTACCTGTGGACAGAGGATTGGACCCTGTGAGAGAAGATCCTCCTGAGGTGGAAGGAACAGGGGCGGTTCCACTGCTAGCTGACTGAGAATTGAAAACCATGCCCTTTTCGGCCAATGTGGAGCTACTAGGATGAGGGAGGTGTTCTCCAGTTGGAACTTCCGCAGAACTGCCGGTAATAACACCGGAGGGGGGAAGGCATAGCATGTCCTGAAATGCCAATTCTGCGTTAATGCATCCACCCCCAGTGCTCCTTCTCCTGCGTTTAGGGAGAAATAACAGGGGGTTTTCGCATTGTCTCTTGAAGCGAAAAGATCCACTTCCGGGGGTCCCCATTTCTCGGATATGAGATTGAAAACCTCCTGGTTGAGGGCCCAATCTCCCTCTCTCAGCCTCCTCCGGCTGAGAAAGTCCGCTATAACGTTCCTTTCCCCTCTCAGAAAAACCGCTGAGAGTGAGAGAGTGTTGGTCTCGGCCCAATTTAGGATGTCTGTTGCTAAGGCCAGGAGACTTCCGCTTCTGGTGCCTCCCTGTTTGTTTATCTAGGCTACGGTAGAAGAATTGTCTGACCGTACCTGTATATGGTGGTCCTGAAGCTCTTTTTTGAAAAACCCGAGGGCCAGGCCGACCGCCCTCAGCTCCTTCCAATTGGACGATCTTTTTAGTTAGTCTCCCCTCCATACGCCCTGCGCTAGAAGGGATCCCAGATGCGCCCCCCAGCCTTTGCCGCTTGCGTCCGTGGTTCCTATCCGTGAAACTGGAATAAGCCACAGACGTCCCTGCGACAAGTTCGCTTCCTTCCTCCACCACCAAAGAGATCTCTTTAATCGATGGGGAACCTGTACTAAGGTGTCTAGATCCTTTTGACTGTGGTCCCATACCCTTAGTACGTATGACTGCAGGGGACGAAAGTGTAATCCTGCCCACTGCACTGCTGGGAGAGTAGGTCAGCAGACCTAGCGTTGACATTAAGGACCTTTTGGACACCCGATGGTTGCACTGGAGAGATAAAACTGCTCTGTCCAGTTTTAGAATTTTTTCTCTTGGAAGAAAAACTTTCAAGAGTGTCGAGTCTAGCAGGTATCCTAGGTACATAATGCGCAGTGAAGGAATGAGACTGGACTTGTCTAAGTTCAGGAGCCATCCTAATCCTGTCAGTACCTTTTTTGTCAGGTCGAGATCCCTGAGCAATTTCTCTGGGGATACTGCAAATAGGAGCAGGTCGTCCAGATAGGCTATAACTGACACACCCTGCAGTCGCAGGAAGGCCATGGCCTCTGCCAGGATTTTGGTAAATATTCGGGGCGAGGAGGATAGCCCGAAAAGGCAGGGCCTGGAATTGTAGGTACAGTATTGCATTGCCCAGGTTTATTGCTAAACGGAGAAACCTCTGAGGTTTCTGCAATAGGGACGTGCAAATACGCGTCTCCGAGGTCCAGAGACACCATGAAACAATTCTGAGGTAACAGAGCCCTGACCGTAAAAATTTACTCCATACGGAATCTTTTGTAACAAATTGACCTGTTTAAGGGCTTTAAATTCAGAATCAATCTGAATTTTCCTGAGGGTTTTTTTTACCATAAAATACATGGGAATAAACCCCCTCTCCTTCCTCCCCCTTTGGTACTCTGCAAACTACATTTTGTAGTTCTAACTCCTTCAGAGCGTCTAACAAGGCCTTGGTTTTTGTCGTGCAGCTGGAAAGCTGCGTGACAAGGAACCTTTGTGAGGGGGGCCTTGTGAATTCCAAGAGATACCCCCTTCTTATGATCCCTAGGATGAACCGATTGGGGGAAATGATCTCCCACT
Organism: Aquarana catesbeiana; assembly: GCF_042186555.1. Lineage (NCBI taxonomy): Eukaryota > Metazoa > Chordata > Amphibia > Anura > Ranidae > Aquarana > Aquarana catesbeiana. The sequence goes on from NC_133324.1 coordinate 570,686,297, forward strand.
GTGGAAGGAAGGCCCCCAGTCTTCCTCCCACCGTTTTTAGAGAGTCATTGATCTTTCTGTGCTTTTTCAGGAGGGCAAAAAAATTGCCCCTCCTCTGCCCTTGCCTCTTTGGCCCCAGGTTTTCTTCTGTCTCCCTTGTTTAGGGGCTTCCCTGCGCTTTTGCGGACGAAACCCCCTCTTTCTCTATGTTGGGGTCTTTCGTTTGACTGGGAAGGACCTTTTTGTCTGCTGTCCGGTCTAGGACTGTATCTAACCCAGGACCAAACAGTAGGTCACCTGTCAGGGGTATCCCACATAACTTGACTTTAGAGGCGGCGTCGTCCGGCCAAGTCTTCAGCCAGAGGGCCCTCCTGGCCGAGTTAGCCAGGGCCGCTGATCTGGCGGACATACGGACTGACTCTGCCGAGGCGTCTGCTATGTATGCGATTCCTCGCAGAATCGTGGGGAAAGACGCTAGGATAGTCTCTTTAGCCGTGCCAGCCTCAATATGCTCTTGAATCTGGAAAAGCCAGTGTTCTAAATTGCGGGCTACCACAGTAACAGCCATTTCTGGTTTTAAGTTACCGACTGTCGAGTCCCACGTCTTTTTCAGTAGTGAGTCTATCCTTTTGTCCATGACGTCTGATAAGGCCCCCATGTCCTCAAAACGCCAGGTCTGTGTGCCTAGAGACCTGAGAGAAAGCTGCATCCAATTTGGGATTTTTATTCCAAATGGACGCTGGATCCTCTGAAAACGAAAATCTTCTCTTAAGGGAACTAGAGAAGGGCTTTCTTTCCGGATCATGCCACACTTTTTTAATCGTCTCCACCAGAACCTCTTGTACTGGAAAAACTTTTCTCTTTTGATCTCCTAAGCCCTTGTACATAAGGTCATGGAGTGAGAGGGGTTTTTTATCCTTGTGTATACCGAGGGTTGTATATATTGCCCCTAGGAGATCTTCCACCTCCTCTAGGGACAATTTATACCTGGAGATTTTCCTGGACTCCCCGTCCTGGTCCTCTCCCTCTGATTCCTCATGGGAGTCAGAAGTGCCACTGTCTGGTTGCCTAAGCTCCACCCCGGAAGGGCCTGAGACCTCCACTGCCGTAGCCATATTAGTGGATCATGCAGGAGCCGAGCCCTGAGCATGAGGCAGGGTTGAATCCTGCTGAATGGGATTAAGGGGAAGCTGAAACTTCTCAAAAAGCGTTTTAAAGGATGAAAAGGTGGACGACAGCTCCTTTACAGAGGCTGCCAAGCCGGACTGCTGTTCAGAGTCCCTTTCCTTGACCAGGGAGTCTATGCATTCTTTACACAGAACCTTGGTACAAGCTTCCCCTAAACTGTCCCTACAAGAGGCACATTTCTTGACATGAGTGGACTTTGTCTTTTCTGTGGATTTCTGAAATTACATACAGAAAACACATTACATTCAGCAATTTTTTTAACAGAAACAACCCTGGGGGTGTACCTGACCCACCTGTAGGGATCCGAGTCACCCCCACCCCCTGACCACCCAGGGGGTCTGTCCCCCCCTCTAAGTAAGGAACCGTACATGGGGGGGGGGGGGGGGAGACAATCCTAGGTAGAGAGGATCCCTCCCCAGGGAACTCTTACCTTCGGAAGGCTGGAGCTAGCATCCGTATGAGCTGCAGCATCTGCCTTAGACACGACTGCAGGTGGTTGCCTGTGTAGAGTTTCACACTGTCTGCATGTGTAAACCGACTCCTCCAGCCTGAGCCCGGCCCCCTATCAGCACCGCGACCCGGAAACGGAAGTCGCGGGTTAAAGGTAGACGTCCGCCCTCCGCCGGAAATGACGTCGCCGTCGTCCGGCACGTTCCAAACAAAAAAGTGCGGCCTGCACAGCGTACAGGGAGAGCGGAGTGTCCTCCTTGCTGCGGCCCTGTGGACGCGATAGGGGGCCCCCATAGCCTGATGCCACGCTTGACAAGGAAGGGGTGGCTGCTGTTTGCGGGTATGTACCGCCATCCACTGCTTGGAAGCCCCTGCTCCCCTGGGGATGTTTTGAGAGAGGCCACAATCTCCCTGATTGTATCAGCCTGGTTCCCTGCACAGTGTCTCCCCTCCGGAGGAAACACTATTAACTGAGGTCTGGCAGGGGAAGTGAGAGTTTTATGGGCTGGCGCAGTGTTTCCTACAGGAAGAGGAGGAGACTCTCTCTCAATAGTGGCTGTCCTGAATGACATAAAGGGAAAAAAAACGATAGATAGGTGGACCCCCCGCTTTAAGGCTTTAGAAACACTAAACACACACCTGTGTGAGGATAGTTTACCTGCATGTGATGCACCCAATACAGACAAAAAACACAGCCCTCACACGTGTATCACACTCATTGAGCATTTACATGCAGTATCTCACAAGAGCACCCTCTCACATTTTTGAAAATAAATAGTTCATTATATCTTTTTATGTGACAACACTAAAGAAATGACACTGTAAAAAGGAGTGTACAGCTTGTATAACAGTGTAAATTTGCTGTCCCCTCAAAATAACAGCCATTAATGTCTAAATCGCTGGCAACAAAAGCGTGTACTCTCCCAAGTGAAAAAATGTCCAAATTGGGCCCAAAGTGTCACGCTGCCACCGAAGGGCTGCACACACACGATCGCGCGCATACCATGTTTAAATGGACGGCCGTCATGACACTCACCCAGCCGTCATGACACTCACCCAGCCATCATATGACGGCCGGTAAGCGATTAAAGGGGTTGTAAACCCTGTTTGAAAAAATACCTGGCAGTGACCTGCCCCCCAGCCCCCCGTTTTACTTACTGAGCCCTGGAATTTCACCCGGCAGAGACACGCTCTTCCTCTGCCCGGGGTTCTTGGCTCTCGATTGGATAGATTGATAGTAGCGCAGCTATTGGCTCCTGCTGTTGTCAAACCCAATGACGCGGGCTGAGTCCGGCATTCATGTCTATGGACGCAAATGCTGGACTCGGGAGCGTACCTGCAAGGTAAACCCCCCCCGCCTGGGGATCCCAGAAGACAAGGTTCGGGGCCAAAATGAGCTGCACAGTGGAGGAAAGTATGTTTTTTTTTGTTTAACACTCTTGGGCATGGAGTTAACAGGTTGCCACTGGAGTCCTCTTCCACTCCTCCATGACATCACAAAGCTGGTGGATGTTAGAGATCCTGCGCTCCTCCACCTTCCGTTTGAGGATGCCCAGCAGATGCTCAATAGGGTTTAGGTCTGGAGACATGCTTGACCAGTCCCTCACCTTTTTTTTTTTTTTTTTTTTTAGCAAGGCAATGGTAGTCTTGGAGGTGTGTCTGGGGTCGTTATCTTGGAATACTGCTTCAGTATGTCACAGTACATGTTGGCACTCATGGTTCCCTCGAACTGTAGCTCCCCAGTGATGGCAGCACTCATGCAGCCCCAGACGATGACACTCCCACCACCATGCTTAACTGTAGGCAACACACACACACACACACACACTTGTCTTTGTACTCCTCACCTGGCTGCCGCCACACATGCTGGACACCATCTGAACCAAATAAGTTTATTAGATTACTTGAACCATGTCCTGTGGTCTGATGAGACCATGTCCTTAGTCTACTTGTCTTCAGCAAACTGTTGGCAGGCTTTCTTGTGCACCATCTTTAGAAGAGGCTTCCTTCTGGGAGGACAGCCATGCAGATCAATTTGATGCAGTGTGCGGCGTATGGTCTGAGCAATGACAAGCAGACTCCACCCCACCACCCCCCCCCCCCCCCCCCCCTTCAACCTCTGTAGCAATGCTGGCAGCACTCATACATCTATTTCCCAAAGGAAACCTCTGAATATGACCCTGAGCATGTGCACTCAACTTCTTTGTTCGACCATGGCAAGGCCTGTTCTGAGAGGAATCTGTCCTGTTAAACCGCTGTATGGTCTTGGCCACCGTGCTGCAGCTCAGTTTCAGGGTCTTGGCAATCTTATAGCCTAGGCCAGTGATTGCAAACCTTGGCACCCCAGATGTTTTTGAACTACATTTCCCATCATGCTCAACTACACTGCAGAGTGTATGAGCATCATGGGAAATGTAGTTCCAAAACATCTGGGGTGCCAAGGTTCGCCATCATTGGCCTATGCCATCTTTATGTAGGGCAACAATTCTTTTTTTCAGATCCTCAGAGAGTTCTTTGCCATGAGGTGCCATGTTGAGCTTCCAGTGACCAGTAAGAGAGAGAGCAATAACACCAAATTCAAACACACCTGATTCCCATTCACACCTGAGACCTTGTAACACTAACAAGTCACATGACACTGGGGAGGGAAAATGGCTAAATTGGGCCAATTTTGGACATTCACTTAGAATTGTACTCACTTGTTGCCAGTGGTTTAGACATTAAAGCGGACTTCCATCCACAAGGGGAACTTCCTCTTTGTACTTGTGACCCCCCCGACATGATACATTTGACCTGTTTTTTTTTTGGGGGGGGGGGGGCTGTACTTAGTGTTCACAGGTACCCAGCTCCCATTTCCTCTCCTGGCGCCTCAGACCGGAAGTTGACCTCTTCCCCCCCCCCCCCCCCCCCAAATCTTCTGGGACACATCAAGGTCCCAGAAGACTGCCTGGCCATTCATAACCCGCAGCTCGGCTCGCGCATGCACAGGGCACACCCGGCTCTGAAGCCACAGCTGGGTGCCAACACTTGCAATGCCGGCACTGCAAAGAGGAGGGGGAGAGAAGAGAGGCTTCCAGGGGCCGCATCGCTTTTAAATGGGCTGAACTCCGCTTTAATTGCTGTGTGTTATTTTGAGGGGACAGCGAATTTACACTGTTATACAAGCTGTACACTCACTACTTTAAATAGTAGCAAAGTGTCATTTCTTCAGTGTTGTCACATGAAAAGATATAATAAAATATTTACAAAAATGTGAGGGGTGTAATCACTTTTGTGAGATACTGTACATACTAGAGCAGCAAGATTCGTTGAATTATCTAAAACGCAATTTTACCCCCCGGTCCCGGTCTTAAAACAGCATTTCCCCGATTTTATGCAACAAGTGAAGAGTTCTCTTTTTTTTCTGTCTGCTGTCAGAAGTGAGCAAACAAAAAAAACCAAACACACCACACAGTAATAAACAGTAAAGTTAGCCCATTTTTCTTTTTTTTTTGTAGAATATGAAAGATATTAGGCCGCGAGAATCGGGATCTTTATTATGAGAGGAAAAAAAAAAAAAATTTGTGATTTTGATTTTAACCAAAATCGTGCAGCTCTAATACATATAAAGGACAAATGTGCACCCCTGGAGAGGTGCTCTTCTGTCCCTATCCACAGGTAATTACGCCAGATTCAATTACATGAAAAAGCCTCACTGTTCCTGCCTTATGGTAAACATCTGGCTGTACTGCCCACAGCGCATATGCGCTGATCTAAGCAGTGTTCTGCCTTATTTGGCCATGTACACAGGACTTTATACCTGTACATCCGACTGCTAGTCTTAGTAGATATGGAGTGAGAAAAAAAAAAAAAATGAATATTATAAATACATACACACACACACACACACACACACACACACACACACACACAGATTAGCCATAACATTATGAGCACTGACAGGTAAAGTGAAACACGTAAATTATCCATTAGAAAGGCACATAAAAGTGGGTGAGATTAATTAGGCAGCACATGTGGCTTCTGAAGTTGATATTGAAAGAACAAAGTAGGTAAGGATAATGAGCAAGCGAAAGAGTTTACTTTTTAGACTACGATCAGAGCGCATAATCAGATTGTCAGCAGACTATTTATAGTAAAACAGACAAAGTAGGCTTAAACTTGTGCAAACTATGCCACAACAGACGGACAGCAACAGAACCAGAAAACTAGCGCAACAAAAATGCTAGTTCAATCCAGTTCCCACCCAATGATTTCTGCTGTGCCATACAAAAAAAAAAAAAAAAAAAAATATTTGCACAGTTGCAAAGAAAATGCCCATTTTGTCCAATATGATCTCCTATGATTAAAAGTGCCATCTAGAAATCATAATGCAGTATTTTCCTGACTATCACATCACGGTCACTGGATGCCACCGATGACAATAGGTAATTAGGGAAAATAATGCAAAATTGTTGCGACTATTCATCACAAATCACACGGACCCACATCTCAGCAAATTACCAGAAAACATTGTAGCCATCACAGGACAATTGGCAGTGCATACATCCTACAAAGATTCCACTTTTTATTAATGGGATGGGTATACTTGGAACATTTCATAAGTGAATGCAGCATGCTTTTGACATCATTTTGAGATTGTTCAGAATTTATTACTGTTGCAGTTGACTTTCATTTGGCCTACACCTGCATGGAAGAAATATAGTTCTGAAGCAAACTCTCAACACTGGCCCTAAAAAGGTAAGCCACCAACTAAAAAAAGATTCCCAGTTCCAATGCAAGTTACATTTTAACTTCAAGAAAGTAGCTAAACACACAACTGAAATGTATACAAGAGATCCATTGGATCTCCCAAAAGATGTTACCCTGTTAAAACCAGTTTTGTGATCTAGGTGCTCAAAGCATGCAGCAAAGCTTGGGTAAGAATGCAACCCAACTTCTAAGAAGGAGCAGCATAAACACAATGGGCTAGGATTGCTTTCTGCTCAGTGTCCTAATCAGCATTATTCTTTAACCACTTAAGCCCGGACCATTTGGCTGGCCAAAGACCAGAGCACTTTTTGCAATTCGGCACTGTGTCACTTTAACTGACAATTGTGCGGTCATGAGACATGGGTCCCAAACAAAATTGACATCCTTTTTTTCCCCACAAATAGAGCTTTCTTTTGGTGGTATTTGATTACCTCTGTGGTTTTTATTTTTTGCGCTATAAACAAAAAAATAGTGACAATTTTGAAAAAAAAAAAAAAACACGCATTTTTTACTTTTTGCTATAATAAATATCCCCAAAAAAATAGGTACGTTAATCTGCCTGTATGTGCCCTGCTGCCACAGTATATCTGTGTGAGGCAGAAGGGCGCGCTAAAGTTCTGCTAAACTGGGATTTCACAAAAGTATTAAAGTATGTTGTTTAACTTCTACATACTCAACACCATTCCCCCTTCCACACTCCCTTTCCCCCCATACTCACTTCACTTGTGTGGGTGATGAGCCAGTGCCCACATGGGCGGTGCAGTGGTGCAAGGATCTGAAATCCCCACTCCTCCCTTTTAGTGCTTCCGGGACAGATCAGATTGCGAGTCCAACTGGTCAGCGCCCACACAGAACATTGCTCTGATCTGTCCAGGAAGCTCTAGACACACAAAAAAAAAAAAAAAAAAAAAAAAAAAAAAAAAGAAGGGGGGGGGGGGGGGGGGGGGTTGCGCAAAGTTTTTAAATTTCCAAGCCACTACAACAGCTACGTGGGTACATCGAGACCTGGGGTTTGGTTGTATTGCATTTTTTCTGAAAAGGTGAACCAACCATTTAAAACAAAATTCATGTACAAACTAGAATAAAAACATAAGTAAATTAACCAGACTAAATTTCTACAGTCTAATAAAGAGGACTGCCTCGGAAAACATCACAAAATATAACCATTTTTTAAACAAGAAGTTAAATAAGACATTTGTTAACTCATCTTCAGTTCTACTTGCTCTTGAAATTGTGTATTCCCCTTTGTTAAAAATCTAAGACAAGTAAATAGTGAAGTGTGTATTCTGGGCGGTTGACAGTAATGCTTGACTGTGTACCTGACATTCACTAGCACAGATAGATATGGAGAGATTATATACATACACACAAGGCAATGGCATACTAGCACATTATGAGAGGCTTAACTTAGAATGAAGCCCTCCAGCGCCTCAAAGTCACCGCTGACATCTTCCCCTGATCTTTCTTCTGGGTTTGCAGCTCTGGCTACATAAGTGGCCGGGGTCGCAATGACAAAAAACACTCCAGCGCATGCGCACAGGAGCCACCGTTTACGGCACGGGCTCTGAAAGTCCGGCACTGTAATCTGGACCTCAAAGTGCATGCGCCAGTGAGTCATTGTCTACATGCAATCTGAATACCTCCTAAACTGTGCAAGTTTAAGAGATATTCACAGTACCTACAGGTAAACCTCATTATAGGCTTACCTGTAGGTACAAGTGGTTTAACAGAGTTTACTACCACGTTAACGTTCAAGAAGAAGAAAGGATGTATGCAATATATACAGCAAGAGTTTAAAGTCTCTGTATTACTGTATTAAAAAGAAAAACAAATCTATATTTTCTTTTCCATAGCAGACACCCACCACCCCCCACCCCCCCCAGGTTCCCCTTAAACACCAAGTCCTCTGTCAATCCAGCGCTGTGCCTGTCTGCTGCAGCTCTTCACCTCACATCCCTCTATTCACTGGAGGCTTGGAGCCATTGGCTCCTGTTGCTGTCAGTCAAATTCAGTGAGTCTATGGATGCACTAAGCCTTTCTGTGGCATATACCCACATGAGTGCCCCCTTTAGCACATCACTTACTGAGGGGCACTCTGTAAAGAGGAGCTGAGAGCTCTAGCGGGAGACCTCAGAGGAGGAGGCAAGGGGCTGCTCTGTACAGTTTCCTTGCAAAGAACAGGCAAGTATAAAACTTTTTTTTATTATAAAAGTGGAGCCTTTACAATCACTTTAAGTGAACAACCTTTATATATGGATAGAGATCATTAACCGACATCAGCTCCGGAAGGTTTCTCCCCCCCCTTTCATGACTAGGTCGTTTGAGATACAGCACTGCGTTAATCTAACTGACAATTGCACAATGCTATACCCAAATCAAATTTACATCCTTTTTTCTGCACAAATCAAGGAGATAGAGAGATAGATATATCATGCATAAATAATGTCTGCTATACAACCTATCCAAGGGGGTAAAAATTATAATCATTTCTTCATCAATTTAGGCCAATATGTATTCTGCTACATATTGGTAAAAAAAACGCAAGCAGCTTACATTGATTGGTTTGCACAAACAAAAAAAAAAAAAAAAAAAAAAAAAAAAAGAGAAGGTTATAGCATCTATAAACTATTGGATAGATTTTTTTTTTTTTTTTTTTTTTTTTTACTAGTAATGGTGGCGATCAGCAATGTTGCGGCGGACACCAAGTGACACTTTTTGGGGACCAGTGACACTAATAGAATGATCAGTGATAAAAATATGCACTGTCCTGACACTGGCAGGGAAGGGGTTAACATCAGGGGTGTGCTTACTGTTTAGCCTGGATCACATACAGGTACATTAGCCTGCCCAGGGGAGCAGCCTTGCAGCTGTATATATGCAGTATACACTCAACAAGCGGTTAAGAGAAGTATTAAAAAATAAATAAAAAGAAAAACACCCCTGTGTGATCAGTACATTAACCCCTTTACCATGACCCTCTGTGTATGACTGACGTGCTGTAAATCCAAGGCATTATTAGGCTCCATTGTTTTAAGACCCTCAATACTAGCATTTTACTTTATTTCCAAAAAAAAAAAAAAAAAAAGTTATCACTTTGCAGAGTCTACGTAAGATAAAATGGGGCCATTTTAGGGGGTTTGGAAAACTTTTTCCCACCCTTAACAGAGGAAAAAAAAAAAAAAAAGAAGGAGTGATAATGAAGGGGTACTCAAGTCGTTTATTTTCCAACTGTTCTCTATTCAGGAAAAAGGGGACTGGGTACTCATGGTCCAGCTGGCCGAAACTAGGTGGACCCCTTTCTTCAGAAGACCCACTGAGGCAAGGACCTACACCCTACTATTTGGAAGGGAATAAAATACTATGTGCTTGTGGGAAAAAAAAAAAAAAAAAAAGTTAAGAAACTGAAGGACACAGGCTGACGTTCCAGACGGAATAACAAACTTAGTTCCAGCAAAGGGTCTCAGCCCAGAAGGCAGGTGTGGAAATAAGTTTACAAGGGTGTTCTGACCAAGGTGCCCTACTAAAAACGAAGTGCATTTCCTCACAGTGAAATTTCCTGGCACCCTGATACGTCACTCCAGGGGCACAAAGCATCAAGGGCTTCTCAGCCCAGCCCCAGGTCAGACAAACTTTCCACCATTCAAGAAAAGCATATGGAAAGCTAAGCAAAAACTAAAAATGTTTATTCACCAAGAATACATCATTGTTTACTTTTAATGAAGCTGAAGGAAATACCTGCAAGATAATCTTTACAAGAGACAGAAAGATTTTTTTTTGCCCACTGTTTTAGTGCAGACATTAAAAGTAAAGTTCAGAATTAAAAAAAAAAAAAAAAAAGGGTAGGTGTGCGAAAGCCATGATGAAAGGAGTTGCATTTAATTATCTACTGCCATAAATGCGTAAAAATATAGGACAGAATTGCTGCAAGCTGAAAACTTAAAAAAACAATTAAATGGCTCTGTTACCTGTTAAATCAGCATGAAGCGGGTTGATCACTGCTCTATCTGCAGGTCAGTAGTTTCTACAAGAATGAGCACCAGAAAAGGTGAATCTGAGAAATGTGTCTCAAGCAGTGTTGCACACGTTGGGAACCAAGGGGTAAAAGGACCTGAAATATTAAGAGCAGGTTTTAAAAACACAATTTACTATATAAAACAATCTAAAACAGGCATGGACAATCTAACCCAGAACTAGCAGCCAGATTTATAAACCAGCACCACACAACCTGCTTGTGACTATAGGTAGCTTTAAAAGAATGTTTTTAAGTAACGCAACTGACAATAAGTGGTTTGTCTGGTCCATTATAGTAACTATAGGCAAAAATGTTTCTCTCATTTTGGAGTAAGGGAGGGTTTTAAACCCAGTTTTTTGCCATCTGTGTCCCATTAAAAAGATTTCCCTTCACTTCCCATTTCATAGCCAAAACAGGAATGGAGGCAAACCCTCCCATGTGAGGGAATCCCCGTTTGTCGCCAGAACAAATGTCCCCATTAGAAAATTTCCTCTCCATTACTGTCTGGGGAGAACCCAAAATTCAGGATTTTCTTTTGCTTTCACTGATAAACCGTAAACAGGACAAAGAAAGGGTGAATCTCACAGGGTAACAGAACGCAAGAAAAAAACAACTCTGCAAGACAAAGGCATAATGAGCTAGTATGCATAGCATACTAGCTTATTAGGAAATACTCACCTTAGATGGAAGCCCCCGTATAGGTCCATGTACACAGCTCCGGCTGGCGACATTGCATTCGGAGTTACTTCTGGGCAGACTAAACCCTCTTTTAACGCATACTGTTAAACAGGATAGTTTGGTTGGTTGCAGGCTGCTCGATAAGATGAGCTGGGAATTTCTTTGTTTTTGTTTTGCCCTTCCAGGTGCTCCTCGCTGCAAATGCCAGTTATAGAGGAGGGCAGTGGCCATTTGTTTGTACTAGCAAGGACACAGAGAATTTCACATAAAAGGAAGCCATACAAGAGCAGGAGGCTCTCATACAAGTACATGGCACAGCAGGTACATATCAGGAATATGAAGTGTTGGGATAACAAACACTTTAAAGTGGATGTAAACCCTAAGGCTTCATGTACACGGGACGTTTTTACAACCCCTCCTGAACGATTTAACTTGACAGATAGTAACCCACGTTTAAAAATGGTCGTTTTGCCACGTTTACATGCCGCATTTAGAAGAGTTTCTAAAAAAAAGTCTATAAACGAAACGCGGCTAAATGCAGGTTACCACGTTCGTGATAGGAGTAGTCTCCCCCTCTCCCCTATAACATACTCCCAATATTATTTTCCCCTTAGCTTCATCTCTTTGGAGCTCTACCCATAAGGATTCTATCTCCTCCCTAGCTCCCTTATTGATGTCATCTCTCACATTCACTTGTACATTGATATATAGGTATACCCCTCCCCCTTTTTTACCCTCTCTATCCCTGCGATAAAGGGAATACCCTTGAATGGTTGCCAGCTAATCATGGTGCAGTCTGTCCCTTCTATAGAACTGGTGACCGACTGAGAAGTCAGCCCAGTTCTCTAGGAACCCAAACCCCTCCTCCTTACTTCACCAGCTCCTCAGCCACTTGTTTACTTCCCCAATCTCCCTCTGCATTTCTGGTGTGGTTCGAGGTACCGGTAGTATTCCTGAGAATACCGCCTTGGAGGTCCTTTTCAAGTCAGCTGCTAAGTCCCTAAAATCGTTCTTTAGGACACTCCCATCTGCCTCTGACTGCCACTGGTGCCAACGTGCACCATGACAGCCGGGTCTTCCCCAGCCCCTCCCAGTAATCGGTCGACCAGATCAGTGATGTGCCAAACCCGAGCGCCTGGTGGACAGCATGCAGTTTGGTGTTTCAGGTCTGTCACAGATTGCCCTTTCTGTCCTAAGAATTGAGTCCCCTACCACCAGAATCTCTCCATCCTTTAGCTTCACTTCCCCCCAGTCTCACTGGAGGAGTTCTTTCCCTGGCAGCTAGGAGAGGCCCTCAGCTCTAGCAGTGCTAGTCCCTGACTGGTTTAACCAATGTCACTCAATGGAGCGTACTTATTCAGCCCAGGATCGGCCTCCCTTGGCACTATCCCCCTCTATCTTTCCTGTGTTACCCATCTACTCGTTTCTAGTGCCTGCACCTTTTTGTCTCCACCCGCCCTCTGCTGGACCCTGCCGGGTACATTGCCGACTCTCCTTTAGTATGGAGGGTCTTCTCAGTGCTGACAGTTGCTTTCCTAGATTCAGAACCTGGGCTTCCATTTTGCACAGCAGTTTATGGCATGGCTCTGAAGGAATGGTAGGGGTATGCTGTTCCTTCAGAGCGCATGCACCGGTGATGTCACTGGTGGCATCTAAAATTAAAAACCTATACAGTGCACATTTAGGAAATATTTACTGTACCTATTAGGCAAGTCATCTTATAGGTAAAAACCATGCATGGGAGTTTACTCCCACTTTAAATAGGACAAACAGAGGGTGAATCTTGACCAGGAAAAAAAAAAAAAAAAAACACACACCTTTTGTCTTTAGTTATGCTTTAAATGCTCGCTTAGGTCCACATGTTCCCTATGCTCTGGTGGTCGCAGGTCCTCAGATGTCAAGGCAAATGCAGTGCCCCTATTCCTGCATTGGCCGCAAGGCTGCTAAAGTACACTCCACTGCAGCACAAGGGGTACAGAGAGTAGCAGATCAAGTAAAATGAGGGGTCTCTAAACCTAGGCCCACATTAGGCCTCAGCAAGATTTTACCCAACCCTCAGCAACCTTGGCTGGCAATGGATACGCTGGTCTGTATTAAACTACAGAGCCAGGGAGATCCACTACCAGCCGTGAACTTCCGAGTCCAAGTTACCCACTCCCTCCGCCATGGTTGATTGGTAACGCTGCTGTCACCCTGTAAGAACATAATAGAATAGCAGGGAGGATCGCTGTACTAACATCAGATAGTTAGTACAGCAGCTCCGACCAAAGCTGTCTTTTTTCGTTCAGCCCACTGGGTCAAAAGGAAAGTCAAATGAAATGCATTTAAAAAAAAAACAATATGGTTAAAGTAGAAGTCCAGCCTGAGCTTTTTAGGCTGGGCTTCTAAGGGTCACATGAGTGCAACTAGTTTTGCACTCCTGTGACCCATTTTCAGCAGAGAGCGGTCTGAAATCCGCTCTCCGCTGACGTCACCAAGATCAGTCCAGGCACCACATCATCCCAATGTAGGAAGTCTGGATCTGACAGTTGCCTGGACTGATGACAGTCTCAGCGAGCCGATGATGGCCTCTCCCCGCCTCTCCGCAGCTCAGCGCTCCAATGAGCAGGAGAGGAGAGAGAACCGAGCCATCGGTGGCTCGGTTCTCAGTGAAGAGGTGACGGGGGACAGATGCAGCATCAGTCTGATGCTGCATCCACCTAGGTAAGTATGAAAAAAATAAAAGCACACTTTTTAAAAGAGAAGAATGGGGGGGGGGGTTGGTAGTCATAAGTAAACATAACTATCAGGAAGAAATGGAAAGACAATTATCGGATTCCGATACAGATCAGTTAAAAAAAAAAAAAAATCCTATTTTTGAATATTTAAAAATGAACTGGATTATATATTAAAAAAAAAAAAAAAAAAAGGGAAAGGAGAGATTAACTAGGAAAGAAGCTTTATACCCAAATCCTATAACGTGTAGGACTCCCTTTATTTCCCTTTTAACAAAAATCCAAAGATCCGGTGGGACCCCATGGCAGACCCATTATTTAAACGGGAAAAAGTCTATATGCTCCAGGTTGGGTCAATACACAGACTTTTTTTTTTTTTTTTTTTAAAACCGTTGATGGTCCAGACTGAGGCATATATAAAAGATACTAAAGACATTATCCAATATCTCGGGTCAATTGAAGGGCTTCAATCATGTATTCTGGCCACAGCGGATGTAGGCACACTTTACACCAGAGGTAGGCAATCTTGGACCTCCAGCGGTTTTGAAACGACAAGTCCCATGAGACATTGCAAGACCCCAACAAACACAGGCATGATCCCTAGAGGCAGAGGCATGATGGGATTTGTAGTTTCACCAAAGCTGGAGTGCCGTTGTTGCCTACCACTTTACACGTCTATAGGACATAAAGAAGCCTTACAATCGGTAAAGTGGGAGTTAGAGAGTTCTAACATTACTGTGAGCCATAAAAAAGTACCTTTTAAAATGTCTGAAATTTTGTTTTGGCCACAATTTGTTATAGGAGATAAGTTTTATTTACAAACTCGAGGTGTAGCCATGGGGGCCAGGTTTGCACTTAGTGTACAAACTGGTTCATGGCATGCTGGGAGGCAGAAGAGATTCTGTGCGAGTGTCCAGAGGAACTCATGTTACAAGAGGTATATAGATGACCTGCTGATTTGGAAGGGAGACCGACAGTCCTTTGATGAGTTTAGGGTGGGAATGGACAGCAATTTGAAAAATATTAAACTATCTTGAACTGTCAAATAGTCTATTTCGATTTAGAAATATTTAAAGATCAGGACAGGTTACTGACACAAGAAATCATTTTAAACCCACTGACGGGAATGCTCATCTGCCCGGGGATAGTGGTCACACTACCTGGCTTAGTAACATTCCCAAGGGACAATTAGAATACATAGAAATTGTTTTAGAAAATAAATAAAATCTGATTATCTTCTAAAGTCCTGACCAATATATTCTTAGAAAAAGGTTATGATCCTTTATCCATTTCCATAGATAAAACGGAGTGTTGGAGATGGATAGAGAATTGTTACAAGATGGCCACCAACGTACTAACCTTGGGTTTGAGTATAAAAGTAATCTTAGATTATAAAGTACAGTTCAAAAAGGTAGAAAGAATTGAGAACCATTGGAATATTCTAAGAATAGATAGAATATTAGGACCCCTTCTGCCAGTACATCCTAGATTTATATTATAGAAAAGCCCCTACATTGAAAGATCGATTGACCCCTGGAGTCATGGATCCACCTTAACCACCTCAGCCCCAGAAGATTTTACCCCCTTCCTGACCAGAGCACTTTACAATTTGGCACTGTTGCTTTAACCGACAATTGCGCAGTCATGCAATGCTTTATCCAAACAAAATTTGCGTCTTTTTCCCCCACAAATGGAGCTTTCTTTTGGTAGTATTTGATCACCTCTGGGGTTTTATCTTTTGCGCTATAAACAAAAAAAAAAAAAAATTACAATTAGCGTATATTGATTGTAGAAGCTATAACTTTTTCGCAACCCAAACTATGGGAAAGATTTATGGCATTTTTTTTTTATTTTTTTACTAGTAATGACAGCGATCTGCAATTTTAGCGGTATTGCGACTAACAGATCGAAGACTTGACACATTTTTGGGATCATTGACATTTATATAGAGCGATCAGTGCTAAAAAATGCACTGATTACTGTATAAATGTCACTGGCAGGGAAGGGTTAACTGTGTGGGGATGGGACCAACTATGACAGATTGCTGTCCTTACTTTGTAGGAACACACGATCTGTCTTCTCTCCTCTTGACAGCGTCCTGAGGACGTCATATGACACCCAGTCAGGATGTTTAAACCACTTTGCCGCCGTCATTCTGCTATATGGTGGGCGGCAAGTGGTTAAAAAAGGAGGTTAAGTGTCCATACCAGTTATCTTCATTATCCCCAGAGGGGAACACTGCTGATTTGACTCTTGTATAAGGTGAGCAATGTTGAAATGTAGTGCTAATCGTGAAAAATTTAATAAATAAAAAAAA
This sequence comes from Aquarana catesbeiana, assembly GCF_042186555.1. NCBI lineage: Eukaryota > Metazoa > Chordata > Amphibia > Anura > Ranidae > Aquarana > Aquarana catesbeiana. The sequence continues at coordinate 570,702,384 of NC_133324.1, forward strand.
AAAAAAAAAAAAAAAAAAAAACTGTGCAAAACTCAAATCTAAAACATTCTGAACCCCATCTGCGTGTAGATAAGAGAACGAAAAAAAAATAAGTCCCAGGTAGGTCAGTCCAAACAGAAGGCAAAATCCACCCAGGCCGAACAGTTGAAGAAGGGGGCTGAGCCTCCCTGTGTTCCAGCAGGGCTTCAATCAGCTCTGCTCAGCCCCCTTCTTTTCTTTGCATACCTTCCAGGATGCGAGTTTGGTTTGGCATTTCCATCTGTTCACTAACGGCTCAGTGGTTGTCGTTACCATTGAGACCCCATCGAGAGATCTCTGGACCTCCCTGGACCCCTTGGATCGTTCCTGTGGATCTGCTGATTTGGATATCCATGCCTGACTGACCTGGTGTCGCCGACATCCAGGTCCACTGGTTCCGGTAAGAGTAATTAATCTCATTTTACTTTGGATGCCACATTTCTTTGGATGTTGTATATTATTCAGTTCATCACCTGTTTCCCTATGAGAACTGTTCAGCTGGGGTGGATTTTGCCTTCTGTTTGGACTGACCTACCTGGGACTTATTTTTTCATTCTCTTATTTACACCCAGACGGGATTCAGAATGTTTTAGATTTGAATTTTGCAGAGTTTTTTTACCATTAGCGTTACATTTCCACATTTCTCTACTTTATGAATTTTTGTCACATTCTTATGTAGCAGCTCACCATTTTCTTTTCACTGGTTAGCACAATAATTATTCGCACTTTATAAGATGAGCAACCTGTGAAACTGGTGGAGGCGAGCACATAGCATTTTTTTTTTTTTAATCTATACTTTGGGTGAAAGGATACAAGTTTGGATCCACTTCAGTCACCATTTATTTGCATGAACTTTGATTCATTCACCACATTCAGTGGACTTAGTCATGTTTGCACTTATGCATTTATTAAGTTTTATAATACATTTGATTCATTTAATATAACCGAAGAACCCTACATTTAGAACTGAAAGGATTAAAATATGATGGAAGATTGATGATCCATTTAAAATCTGACTTTCGCTTTCAACTTTTTTTAGTACCATTGCTCTTTTGTTCACCAGACCAATGCTTTATTTCAAGTGACATCCCTAGCTGATCCTGCTCCACCAAGATATCTGCTTTGTGGCAAAGCACAGCCTCTTAAAAAGCTATTGCCACCATCTCCATGGAAAGCGCATACTAAAATGAGCAAGGTATGGAATTTCTATTTAAATAAATTAAGGTTACGTGGCGCACATGCGTGAGATGAACAGGAATCCTCGATGTGTGTTTCAGACAGGAAACACCAAGGGTAAGTGTAGGGCTGCAACTAAGGATTATTTTGATAATTAGTTGGCCGATTGTTTTAATTAAATCGATGAATTGGCTAACCTTAAAAAAGGTATGGTGTATAATTTAGTTAATATGTATATAAAAAAAAAAAAAAAAAAAAAAAAAAAAAAAAAAAAAGAGAGGAAGTTTATTAAATATCTATATACAGTGGTAAATCTAAGACCCCTTTCACACTGGGGCGGTTTGCAGGCATTATTGCGCTAAAAATAGCGCCTGCAAACCGCCCCTAAACAGCCTCCGCTGTTTGTTCAATGTGAAAGCGGTGCGCTGGCAGGAGAAGAAAAAAAAAAAATCTCCTGTCAGCCGCATCTTTGGAGCGGTGAAGGAGTGGTGTATTCCCCGCTCCTAAACCGCTCCTGCCCATTGAAATCAATGGGATACCGTGGCTATACCGCAGGTATAGCCGCGCTATACGAGGGGTTTTAACCCTTTTTCGGCCGCCAGCGGGGGGTTAAAACCACGCCGCTAGTGGCTGAATACCGCGGTAAAACAGCGCTGTTTTACCGCCAACGCCTCCTACCGCCCCAGTGTGAAAGGGGCCTAAATAGCCAACTACAGGCGGTCCCCGAGTTACAAACAAGATAGGGACGGTAGGTTTGTTCTTAAGTTGAATCTGTTTGTAAGTCGGAACAGGTACATTTTTTAAGTGCAGCTCCAGCCAAAAAAAAAAAAATCTATTTTTAAGCTTTTTGGATAGCATAGGGAAGGATTATCACCCCTGTAACATTTGTTTTGCTGTCTGTGCCCCTGTTCAGAAGATTTCACCTCACTTTGTCCCAATAATAATTGGATTTTGAAAATTTTGGGTTGTTAGGGAAACGTGGACTGGGGATAAAGCATCAGTGGAGACACCTTTTTCCCATATTAACTCTTACAGGAGTGAATTTCCCTTCCTATGGGGTAGATTTCATCTCACTTCCTGTTGTCTCCCTCAGTTTGTAAGTAGGAGTCGTTTGGAAGTCGGGGACCCCCTGTATATGGTTAGGAAGCGAAATCTGTAATCCACTCTGAGAATAACATACAGAAGAGATATACTGTATAAACACTATTAGGAGGTGGAATCTGGTAAATATCAGACTCAGATCAAATTTTTTATTTAAAGAAAAAAAAAAAAATTAAAGATTGGTTTTCCCGATTTTCAGACAGAACTGTAATATATTATATGCTGGCCATACGAAAACTATTTTTTTTTTTTAAAGAAGATTTTCATTTTAACCGCTTCCCGAGCAACCTCCGCAGTTATACTGCAGCAGGTTGGCTCCCCTGCGCGGGCCGACGTAGCTATACGTTGGCTCGCGGGATTGGGATAGCGGGCATACGCTGCACAACGGAGGTGCCGGTGCTCGAGGCCGACGGTTGCGATGATCGCCGCCCATGTGCTATAAATCTATCCCCTATAACTTTTGCGCAAACCAATATACCAAAAATATGTAGAATACCCATCGGCTTGAACTGAGGGTAGAGTGACAGGAGCAAGCAGGGAGGAGTGGGCGAGTTTTTTTTTTTTTTTTTTTTAAATCGGCCACAAAAATCAACATCATATATCAGCCGCCCCAATTTCTAAATATCGGCCAGAGAGAAACCCATATCGGTCGACCTCTAATTGGCATAGTGATCAAACGGACTAGTCAGCTAGTGCTACAGCATCTCCTTCAGATCATATTTTAGATGCTTTCAGGCAAATTCAGGTCACCAAAACCTCCATAGGAAAATTTTCTCTTACTTTTCTGGGGACAACCCAAAATGTGGGATTTTTTTTACTTTCAATAATAATGGAAAACATGACAATCCCCTCAACAGGCACAAGGACAGCAAATAAAAAAAAATAAATAAATATACATACATACATTACTTTTGCTTTGAGTTATAGTTTAAGGCCCTTTTTACACAGGCCAGATGCAGTTTCTCAGCAGGGGATCAGTCTGTTGACCCCGTTGAGCGGAGCAGCTGGATGACAGGTCCATGTCCATTAAAGTGGATGTAAACCCAATGTCATTCTTTCTAAACTACTGCCATAGGGGTTATCTATAAGGATATACATGCCTCCTGCATGTAGCTTTACCTGTCAAATGTCTCCCCTCTGTCTGTTATGCAGAAACTGCATATTCTGTGGGTGGGTCTGTTGTCTGGAGCTCGGTGGGTGGAGTTGTGATGTCAGTAGACTCCCCACCCACCTCTACACTCCTTGCCAATATACATTTTCTCCTGTTTATTTCTAACACTGAACTTCTGCTATGATCTCTAACATCCAGCGAAAAGACAGGAAAGTAACCACATGACTTCAGCATGCCAAATCATGGTGAGGTGTGGAACAGCCAATCCTTGCAGAGCTGCTGAAGAAAGGAGTGGGGGAGGGAATTAAAAAATAATGCCTGTGTCTGAGGCTGTCACTCACAGCAAGGGGGAGTATTTGACAAAGTTTTTCTCAGTTTGTCAAGATTTTTCTCACTGAACAATAAAAGGATTGCTCAGAGATGGATTAACTCTGTGTGGCAAGACTGGGCTCAAATGATAGGAAATCTTATACACAAGAAAAAAAGACCTCTCCTGCGCTCAGGTGTCCATGAACTGGATATGTGGTGCAGCCACCTATAGAAGTAATGCCTAGCGTCTTGCAGCCCTCATTTGAACAATGGGTATTCAAGCTAAAAAAACAGAAAAGAGGGCACACCAACCTAGTGCATTACCACTGATAAACTTTAATGCAGCATAAAAACAGTAAAAATTATACTCACAAACGAGCTAATAAAGATAGCTTTCAAAAGGGCGCAAAAGCGCTATTTCTGTGGATCGACACCCCAGGACCTGTTGCCGAGAGGATCAGACCAGCGCAAATGGCTGATGGCTTACGCGTTTCGGGGGAGCACCCCTTTCTTCAGAGCCTAAGCGGGCAATGGTTGGTCTCTCGAATTGATCTCTCTATAAATGAATGTATGTATGTATGTATGTATGTATGTATGTATGTATGTATGTATGTATGTATGTATGTATGTATGTATGTATGTATGTATGTATGTATGTGCCTGTGTCTACCCCACCCAATTAGTGACAACGCCCCCTCCCACAGATATTAAGCACCACCCACCCATTCGGGTTAACCCTCCCTATCCCATCCCTCTGAGTGTGATTCCTCATTTGTAGCCAAAATATAGAGGGCAAACATCACTCTACAGTGGCTTGCGAAAGTATTCGGCCCCCTTGAACTTTTCAACCTTTTGCCACATTTCAGGCTTCAAACATAAAGATATAAAACTTAAATTTTTTGTGAAGAATCACCAACAAGTGGGACACAATTGTGAAGTGGAACGAAATCTATTGGATATGTTAAACTTTTTTAGCAATTAAACTGAAGAGTGGTGCGTGCAAAATTATTCGGCCCCTTTACTTTCAGTGCAGCAAACTCACTCCAGAAGTTCAGCGAGGATCTCTGAATGATCCAATGTTGTCCTAAATGACTGATGGTGATAAACAGAATCCACCTGTGTGTAATCAAGTCTCTGTATAAATGCACCTGCTCTGTGATAGACTCAGGGTTCTGTTGAAAGCGCAGAGAGCATCATGAAGACCAAGGAACACACCAGGCAGGTCCGTAATACTGTTGTGGAGAAGTTTAAAGCCGGATTTGGATACAAAAAGATTTCTCAAGCTTTAAACATCCCAAGGAGCACTGTGCAAGGGATCATTTTGAAATGGAAGGAGTATCAGACCACTGCAAATCTACCAAGACCTGGCTGTCCCTCTAAACTTTCAGCTCAGACAAGGAGAAGACTGATCAGAGATGCAGCCAAGAGGCCCATGATCACTCTGGATGAACTGCAGAGAACTACAGCTGAGGTGGGAGAGTCTGTCCATAGGACAACAATCAGTCGTACACTGCACAAATCTGGCCTTTATGGAAGAGTGGCAAGAAGAAAGCCATTTCTCAAAGATATCCATAAAAAGTCTCGTCTAAAGTTTGCCACAAGCCACCTGGGAGACACACCAAACATGTGGAAGAAGGTGCTCTGGTCCGATGAAACCAAAATCAAACTTTTTGGCCACAATGCAAAACGATATGTTTGGCGTAAAAGCAACACAGCTCATCACACTCAACACACAATCCCCACTGTCAAACATGGTGGTGGCAGCATCATGGTTTGGGCCTGCTTTTCTTCAGCAGGGACAGGGAAGATGGTTAAAATTGAGGGGAAGATGGATGCAGCCAAATACAGGACCATTCTGGATGAAAACCTGTTGGAGTCTGCAAAAGACCTGAAACTGGGACGGAGATTTATCTTCCAACAAGACAATGATCCCAAACATACAGCAAAATCTACAAAGGAATGGTTCACAAATAAACGTATTCAGGTGTTAGAATGGCCAAGTCAAAGTCCAGACCTGAATCCAAATCGAGAATCTATGGAAAGAGCTGAAAACTGCTGTTCACAAACGCTCTCCATCCAACCTCACTGAGCTCGAGCTGTTTTGCAAGGAAGAATGGGCAAGAATTTCAGTCTCTCGATGTGCAAAACTGATAGAGACATACCCCAAGCGACTTGCAGCTGTAATCGCAGCAAAAGGTGGCTCTACAAAGTATTAATGCAAGGGGGCCGAAATATTTTGCACGCCCCACTTTTCATTTTTTTATTAGTTAAAAAAGTTTAAAAAATCCAAAAGATTTTGTTCCACTTCACAATTGTGTCCCACTTGTTGGTGATTCTTCACAAAAAATAAAAATGTTATATCTTTATGTTTGAAGCTTGAAATGTGGCAAAAGGTTGAAAAGTTCAAGGGGGCGAATACTTTCGCAAGCCACTGTATGTTATCTGCAATAATAATAATACTAAAAGAAATTAAAAAAAAAAAAAATTAAATATAAATATAAAATCACTGAGCCAGCAGATCAATTTCACTCTCACCATAGGCTATGTACAACAGGGCAGGGGAAGGGGGATTGGGTGCGCCAAAACAGACACCTCACCTCCTGCATGCAGCTCTAATTATGTCCCCATGCCTCCGATCTACTGGGGTGGATGGTGCAGGGCTTCTCTGGCTCCCAGGAGCCATAATAGTGCCGCATGCCGTGTGTGGAACGCAAGCCATTCGAAAGACTAGGAAGTGCGGGCGTTCTTGCGTTCCACCCGCAACTTCCGGCCGATCGTGGCGTCATTTCCCCCTCCTCCACAGGCGTCAGAGGTCACTGTGCGCCAGGAACACGGCCCGGAAGCATGGGTGTGTTTGCGTTCCACCCACTGCTTCCGACCGTCATACCTATGGTAAATAGTGCACGCGCATCTCAGTACGGCCGCGCGCTCTCCACTACTATCATTATCATTGGCAGAGACGCGATCTGGCTATACAGGACAGGCAGCATTCTGGCGGGGGTTACTAGCAGCGCTCAGCCCACTTTTCTCTAGGCCAAAAAACATTGGTGAAGAATGGAGGGGGAAAGAAATGTATAATTTAAAAAAATTAATTAAAATAAAAATAGAATTGAAAATATAATATAAATGTCGATTCCAAAATAAGGAAGTGGAAAAAGGGATAGTGGAGAATGGAATCCAAACCTATAATGTTGTTCATAATGTAAAATTGTTAAATCAATAAAAGAAGTCCGCAGAAGTATCCTTCCAAGGTACAGTAGATCATACCATATCCATAAAATTCATAAATTGGAATGTAACATATAATATACTTAATGTTAAAAGAACACCACATGGAAGTCCATAACAACTAGTCGTCATGATATCAGCATGATACTAATCTAGGAGGAAGGATTATATAATATAATAAATAATACATAGTAGAAAATACATAAAATATGGGATCTCAAAGTGAATACTGAACCTCATCACCCTATACCAATATAGGTTACCATTGGAAACAGCAATAGAGTGTTCTTACTAAGAGGCTACACCCCACTCCATGTAGATATAAAATATATATAGTGACAAATATGTATATAAACCATATAATAGTAAAACATACTGTGCCAAAATGACAGTGGTACCCATCACCTTTTTTAGCATATACCCTGGAAGATACCTCTGCGGACCGGCATACCATAGACGAGAGAGAGAAAGAGAGAGTTTGTCAAGATTTTTCTCACTGAACAATAAAAGAGGATTGCTCAGAGATGGATTAACTCTGTGTGGCAAGACTGGGCTCAAATGATAGGAAATCTTATACTCTACAGTATGATTTTAAAAAAAAAAAAAAACAATTTTCGGGTTTACATCCACTTTAAGCTTATGCATAGATGACAGGGACACACAGTCCACTCTATGGGCAGCCAGATGTAAACAGATCACCTGTTTACACCAGCCTTCCGATCCAATCGGATTGAGGGGAACAGATCCCCTTAGGTTTGTTTTTTGTGCTTGATCGACCAGACCCGGAGTTAGCTGGGCGTAAACAGATTCAAGTCCATTGACAGCCCTTAGGAGGAGAATAGAGGGTCCTACAAAACAAAACAAAACAAAAAAACAAACCACACCATGGACAGCCAGACCCAATCAGACCCCTCACGTGAGAGGGGTCCAAGTTTACTGGAGTCAGCCAGGCTAAGTACTGACCCCTGGTTGCTATGGGTTTTTTGCTCTTTGCATATTTTGTCATCTTACTGTGAAAGCTTTTGGGTGGTTCTATTTAGAAACAAGTGAAGGTCCCTAAAAAGTTTTGCTTCTTTGAAAAGCTCACCCGAGATAGGACAGCAGTATTCCCAGGTACACTTGATAAGCTGGGAAGTAGAGGCAGTAATATTTTCAAAGTCACTGCTGAATCAGGCTAGGAAAGTGTGTTTCTCAGGGACAACACTAATGATTCAATACATAGGGCAAAAGTGACCTGATATGAATTGGGGCACTTCTACATGCACTGAAAACAGCAAAGTCAGGGATATGAGAGTGATATTACAAGAGACACTATACTGACATGTCCAGGCAAAAAGTGCTGCAGAGCCAGGGAGGCAAGCAAGAGACATTTCCAGGAACACTGGATGGGTGGCAGTAGTATCTAAATTACTGAAGTCAACAAATCCACTTGTCAAAAGGAGCTGGGTGGAAAATTGCCAGCCAAACAATGACTGTATCCAATTAGCTGCAGTTGGGAGACAAGTATGGGTACTCACTCATTCAACCCTGCCATTTATTGTGGATGGAGAAATCTATAAAATGTATGGCCAGAACAAATAAATTATGTGGAGGCATGTCCCTTTTACAGGTACAGAATGCTACTGAGACAATGATAGGGGCATACAAAGAATTCCAGGGACACCCTGGTGCTGAACATAAATTCTGGAAGGTAAAGAAGGCAGAGTCACACAGGACAACACTGTACATCTTCCTTTACCACATACACCAGTAAATAGATATTATGTTGCAAAAAAATGTGTTTCCAACATAAATCACCTAGTCTTCTTACATATTGCGCAAAAAATAAAACTGACTTCTTTTGCCAAAATAAAGCCTTCTCCAGTTTCTCTTGCACTTTTTGTCCAGCTTTAGCAAGAAAATCTCAAAGCTGTGTGAAGACATAATATACCTGCAAGCAACAACGATAAAGCAATATTGTGCAACTGTATTTTGGAAGAACGTTGTGTTTGTGCTTCCACAACTGCTTTTTTTTTTTTTTTTTTTTAAAAGACAGGATTTTTCTATATTGCTTTGGCTACCATTACTAACCATAGCAACAGTTTTATCCATCCCTGAAGGCATATAGTAAGAAAGTAGAAAAGGTACTGAAAACAGGTTTTATTTAGGATTGTAAGCAAAGCACACATTTCACAAAAATTTGACTAGCATATGCTGCAGATAACACATTTCTTTCATTGGCTTCATTAGAAAAATCAATAAGGTCAGAGCCTCTCCAGCAGTGATGATTCCATAGACAAGTCCAAAAGAAATTGCTATATCTAAAAAGGAGAAGTAAACTACATAAAAGCCAAGCAGAAACCTGGCATAACAAAAGAAATCCTCGAGTGGAGAATTATGTGAAAGCTAATATTAGAAAATAAAAACAACTCGCTGCTGACTAGAATCTCCACAGCTGCTTTTGTTTTCTTCTCTTAGTAGGCTGAGGCTATGCGAGTGTCAAAGCCACCTCCTCTTCCTTCCTACAGATCCCACATATACATCATGTGAGAAAATATATATGCACAAGTACGTACTACACACACACACACACACACACACACACACACACACACACACACACACACACACACACACGTTATGAAATCACTGATGCAGTAAGGGTTTGTTTTTGTATTGCACATTGTAAGCTCCTGACAAAAGCCTCAATTTGCTCCAAGATGGTCTTACAAGCCACAGTAATCATTCAGTATTATGCCACACTACAGACCCAGAGCTTTGAGGGCCAGTTTACAGTGCTGCATTTAAGGCACGCATTACATAGTGCTAAAAATGGAGGTGAAGTCCCTTAGAATTAAAATGGTCTTCTCCGCATGTTTTGGGAAATACAACATGTTCATTTTGTGTGTTGAGGCCCACTGAAGTCAACAAAAACACTAGTTTGGATTGGTTTGCAACAGTAATAACAAGCCTCCCTTGGTCAATGGCTGTTTAATCCTATACACTCCAAATTCAAAGACATCAATACATATGTCATTGCACAAGAGAAAAAAAAAAAAAAGCACTTTTAGTTAACGATTCTGCACTCCTGCAGGCTCCCTTCGACTCCAATAGGCTACATGGGCACCGGTCTTTTCTCCCCTATGCTCTGAGGGTCAGGGGTTCTGAGGTCATCAAATATAATGTAGTGTCGCATGAGAACCAGTATAAGGTAACACATTTTTGTGCATGCCAAAAAAAAAAAAAAAAAAAAAAAAAAAAAAAAAAAAAAAAGAAGGTCAGGGACTTCTTTCCCTGCATTTCTGACAATAGGCCACACACACACACACACACACACACACACACACACCAGGACTGTGTGAACCTAGCCCAATATCAAACCCACAGCAAATAAAGTGCTTCACAAAGAGCCCTTCGCACACGCTAATAAAATAGAAAAATATGTGCAATCCTACTGAGCAAATGTATCCTATGCAATAATCCCACTACTTCGTTTACGTACACACTTATTTCAGGTATAGCACCGTCAGTTTATGCAGCGCTTTACATACATACACAAGGAGATTACAATCTAAGGTCCCTAACTCACATTCATACATACACATACTAGGGCCAATTTAGACAAAATCCAATTAACCTACCAGCATGTCTTACTTTAAAATGAATGAGATTTCATTAGAAAACATTTAAACAGTAATATATGTCCTAAGATCACCACCTACAACACTGGCACAAACTGCAGACTAAGCAGCAGTGTAAACGATGTAGGCTACTGAAAGCCATCAGAAAAAGTGTACTTTTTATGTTGCAAAACTGCTTATTTTTTTACACTGTCATTACGGTTCAAAATATAGCTGTCCCCAACAGTTATATCATGAAAACAGTATGTGAGGGTAATGTAAAAGCCAGTGAGCACTAAATAGATCATATAATACTTAATCAATGTCTTAAATGCCATCTCGCTCTAAATAAAAGAACAAATCCTTTAAGTGACGTTATCAATGTAATCTAAAGCCTGTGTCCAGGCTCCACAGCTCACCACAATGTCAGTTTATTTTCCTCATGGGCAAGAATGAGAGAGGAGAAACAAAGAACACACCAGAGGGAAGTGCATAGTTAGTTGCAGGGGGAAAGTAATGGAAAGCAGAAGGAATGAACTAGAAAGGAGTGAAGTGCACAAAGATCACAGGGGCCTGAATAGAGAAATAAGGATCTTTTGTTAAAAGCAGAGCTGAAACCAGGAGCAACAACTCCACTCTCTAATCAGCTTGATGGACCTGAATACTATTCGCTATGACCCAATAACTGCACATCGATCAAGCATTAAAAAGGAACGCATTTCAATGCTATGTGAAAAGAGTAAAATCACATATCATCTAAGCATATGGTTATTTAGGAAGCATCTGTAAAGTGCTGTCTAAAGCTTTTAGAATGTTGTATCAAAACTTTCCCCCTTTTTGTTTTTTTGAAAAAGCAAATGTTTCCCGCAAGTTGCCAACCAAACGTTGCTGATAAGATGCCAAGCAAACCAACGTAAAACGCATTGTAAATTGTATGTGTATGCTAGACCCTTTTCAGAACAGGTATGGATGTTGAAAAGAGCTAAGAAAGCTTCAAAGTTGCAATCAGCAAAGCCTTGCCATTTACATGTAGTGAATGAGGTCTTAAACTACCCCTACACATTAAGGACAGCCATAAACCGTTTAAAACTCAGCCAATTCAGCAGGAACCGGCCGAGATTCAGTGCCGGTTCACACTGATGCGAGTTCATGATGAATTTGATGCGTCAAAAACATTCTAAATTCACGTCATCCATAAAGTCATTGTTTTCAATGACCGTCGTTTACATACATGCATTGCAATTCCCCTACGAATGCGATGCGATAAAAAAAAAAAGGGTCTTGTGCGAGTTTACTGCGTTGCGAATTTAGACTCCATAGACATCAATGTAAATCGTTCTGGAATCGCATTGTTGGTTCAGATATGTGCGAATTCCACCACACTACTCTCCACAAAAACCAGGAAATACACAGGAAGTTAACACCTTTTTTCTTTTTCCATTATGATTCCATTGGCTAGAACATCAATCGCAGCTATGTCCAACTCCTGAAATTCGCGGTAAAATCGCACCTCACACAGGACAAAAAAACGGAACAAAAAGTGTGAACCGGCATTCAAACAGTGTATGGGCAGGCTAAACATACCAAGTTGATCAATCGATCATTGGGTAAAACCAGCCTGATGGATTTTACTTGGAAATATCGCTAGCAATAATCTGTCTTCTTCCAGCGGGGATGACCATCTCTCGGCAGGAGAGATTCCCATAAGCGCTGTCTGTGTTGATGGGGGAATCGTACAAATTTCCTTCCTGCGACCAATTTGCACCGTCTATTACTCTATGGCCTGCCTAAGGGCTCATTCACACAGGCAATTAGTCCGGTCCTCCTAGGGCAGATGCATTAGCATCCACCTCGGAGCTGCATGCAGGCAGCCCATGGAAGTTGACACACAAGTAGCAACTACAGACAAACACAATCGCATGTTATAATCTGACTTGCAGGCGGGTGCACGGATCCATGCAACCAATACTGCCTGCATGTCAAAATAGGCAGTGTGGATTTAGAGATCTACACTGCCGGGCTATTGTATTCCTACAGCTGCAGCACCCATCAGAATACTCAAACAAAGACTGCACACGACTTTACACAGTTGCTGTTTGGTCGACAATTTTCCACCTGGTTCCGGCCAAAAAGGCCATACATGGAATAAATTTCAGCTGATTTTGCAGAAATTGTCCTAAATTTGATGTATGTATGGCCAGCCGTAAAGTTATATGATTTTTGGGGGGGGGGGGGGGGGGGGGGGGGGGATATGAACACAAAACAAGAGGGTTTTAAATTGTGCACGTTGAGCTGAACTCGCATGATTTCAAACCAGCAATGCAGTCAAATTTTGGGGGCGATTTGACAGACATCGGTGCAGTTTCAGGCACAGATGTCTATTCAAATCGACCCCAAAGTCGCCAAAAGTAGTACAGGAACTACTTTTGGGAATCTCTGCAGCGTCACATTGATTCGGACGGTCCTGTTACCGGCAACTTGACACGTCAATTTGCATGTCAAAACGGCTCGATGTGAACGTGCGCTTAAATAATCAAGTTTCCTCAGATAATGCATTGCATAGTAGCCCATTATGTGTCACTTACCTGACACAGGAGCCCGCGATTTCACCGCTGTCCCTTCTCCTACGAAGCGACCATCTTCTTTCTGGGTATCGTAGCTCCGGCGCTGTGATTGGCCGGAGCCGCAATGATGTCACTCCCACGCACAGGAGCCGCCACATCACCGTTAGCAGCGGCATGCTCAGTGCGCCGCTGTCTACGGTGCATGTGCCGTAGACAGCGGTGCCTGTCTTTTTGAAAATATCTCCCAAACTGTGTAGGTTTATGAATATATTTCTTGGACCTGCAGGTAAACCTTAATCTAGGCTTACCTGTAGGTCAAAGTGGTCTGTAAGGCTTTACAACCACTTTAAAATCTACAGCTTTAAATTTTAAACACCTGGAGATCCTGCCAGAAAGATCCCAGTTCAGATGCTTCCTGTTATGGGCTGACAAAGCTCTGTTCCTGTCTCACAATCACACACCTGTATTGTCACCCTGCCACATGGGCATCTGAAGGACAAGGCTAGGTCTTGTGCATCTTCATTTTAATTTTTTTTTTTTTGCCCCATAGACTTCAATCGGAGCACCAAAAAAAAAAAAAAAAACACCCCACCACCTGTACCTATCACTTCCCCCTGGTTCCCCACCAGAAGGAAAGGGCACCAGTGTGAATAAACAGGCCCCATGGCAAGTAATGGTACTCCTTGTTGTGCATGGTTGCCTGTCGGCCAATGTGCTTGCAAACATGTAAGTGTTTTGTTGATCAATTCCTGAAGTTAAACGACAAAATGAAGAATCCCCTTATTCTCAATGGGCTCATTCATGCCTGTATGTTGCGTTGCTTTAAGCTTGAAAGACTACATGGCCTTCTTTGGGGCAGAATCAGCTATTTTAGCCTCAAAAATATATATTTTTACCAGGTACTCCCATGTAAACATCTACAGGGCCAAGAACGTGCAGTTCTACTCCTGTACTACAAGTCTTAACTAAAAAAGCAATGCCTCTAAAATTGCCTGGCTACGCACACAGCTGTGGGACTGAAATTGCACAGGAGCAAAACAGGTCCATCTCAATGCACGTTGTGCAGTGGTGGCTGCATCAGTTTTCCTTGGCTTTTTCACCTTGTTTTCACCTAGTGATGTGGCCAGTAACACGCTTTCTGTATTAGAGTGCCCCCACTCTGGATGAGAAGCACAGTAGACAGTAACACTGTCAGTCTGGGAATAAGAGTTATGCCGTGTACACACGGGCAGACTTTTCGGCATCAAAAGGTCCGACGGACTTTCGAACGAACGGACTTGGCTACACACAATCACACCAAAGTCCGACAGATTTGTACGTGATGACGTACGACCGGACTAAAATAAGGAAGTTGATAGCCAGTAGCTGCCCTAGCGTCGGTTTTCGGAAGTCGGACTAGCATACAGACGAACGGATTTTTCGACCGGACTCTAATCCGTTAGAAAGATTTGAAACATGTTGCAAATCTAAAGTCCGCCTGATTTTCGACCGAAAAGGTCCGTCGGAAGTCCGATGAAGCCCACACACACAGTCGGATTGTCCAACGGATTCGTTCCGGCAGACGAGTTCAGTCGAAAAGTCCACCCATGTGTACACGGCATTAGGCTCCATTCACACACGCACTTGGAGAACGTGCAACTGAGAGCAAATTTACGCTCTCTGGCACCAAGCAACATCAGAGTACTGCAGGCACCTTTTGCACCGATCTGAACGGGTGCCACTGAAAACAATGGACTGTGACTTTATGTGTCCAAAGTCGCACAAGCATAAACTGAGCCTTAGGCCTCATTTAAATCTCATGATTTGGGATCATGGACAGAATCGCCTGCAATACCAAGTTGCGTGGTAATTGCTGCACAATGCGCATTTGGATGCCATTATCCCTCGACACCCAAACCCAATGCAAATCTCCCCGCAAGTTGTGTCTTTCAAAATCTCAAAGACCTTGTCACCCGAAAATAATAATAAAAAAAAAAAAAAAAAAAAAAAAAAAAGTGTAGCAGCTTCCTTTCGGACAACAAACCCACATAGGGCTGCCCACTCAAGTGAATAGACTGGCTTCATGTGCCACGCAAAATGACATGCAGATCACGAGTGGGGATATTTGTTCTCATTACACAAAAGCATGCAGTGGGCCTCAAGCCTAGAACTAAGGATGAGCTCCGGTGTGTTCGCATGCTGCACATGCCGAGCCCGCCAGGAGGTCGGCACGGCGCAAATCGCAAGCGGTGAGACATTTCCCGATCTCTGTAGCCGCACATCGGGAAATGTCTCACCACCTGCGATTAGCGCTGCGCCGTGCCGACCTCCTGGCGGGCTCGGCATGTGCAGCATGCGAACACGCCGGAGCTCATCCTTACCTAGAACACACGATGAGATTACTGGACAAATGATCATCTGTTATTTTTTGCATGCTAGTCTCCATATTGAAAATTAAGGTTACTAAAGTACAAAAATTCTCGGACAGAATAAAAACTCGGAAGCGATGTCATGTATTTGTGAACAACAACTGTACCGATTAAGTTCACACTTATGCAAATTGGATGGGGA
Organism: Aquarana catesbeiana; assembly: GCF_042186555.1. NCBI lineage: Eukaryota > Metazoa > Chordata > Amphibia > Anura > Ranidae > Aquarana > Aquarana catesbeiana. Next base: position 570,718,040 of record NC_133324.1, read on the forward strand.
TTTCTCTCGCATGACAGGAGACTGATTGGCTCTCAAAGTAGCCAGTTCACACAGCTTCTGGGTAGTCACGTTCCACATTGGAAAAGGGTCCTGTAAGTCTTTGGCTCAGTTTCAGGTGCAAATTTAGCCAAAAAATTAGGACTGGAGTCGCACCTGAAATCGGTGTACAGGGACACACTGGAGCCCCTGCTTTGACCCATACCGCCATCACTGTGAACCCAACCAAAATGAAAATTGTACGCGTTTGTCCCTTTGGAAAATGTCGGAGGAAAACTGTGTACGAATGACCATATTATCGTACAATTGCTTCGAAAGCGGTATTTTTTGTAAGATTTTCTGATCGTTTGTACGGGCCTTTAGATGTACTAGCACTATAGTTTAAAAAATAAAAATAATTAAGCCAAACTCCAGCTCACACATTATAAGCAGTTACAGTAAGGCCGGCCATAAACTGTTCGAAACTTGTTCCGTTTAGCAGGAACTGACCAAGATTGGAACAGTTAATGGGCAAGCTGAACGTACCAAGTTGATTGATCGACTTGGACACAACCAGCCTGCCCAATTCTCTTGTGATTATCGCTCTTAACTGCTATAGCCACTAGCAATAATCATGAGCTTCCCCCGCCGGGAGCAGACAATTGCTCGGCAGGAGGGATTCCCTTGTCAGCACTGTCTGTGTTGCAGGAATTGCCAAACCGCTACATACGCCGGACGCTTGGTTGTGAGGCTGACTTCATAACACTTGTTCCCATCTAAGAGACGCCCTCCTGTGACCTCAGCACACCGCTCTGGCTTGCGCGTGCCCGGGTCGGGCGGGACGGGAGTATTGTCACACTCCTCCATGGTGACTGCAGCCTACCAACCTGCATTTCTCACCATCTAAGTATCAGCATCCACATTAGCTATACCACTATTGCTTACTCTCATACCCTGCCCTTTCTCCGTGGTTCTTTTTGCCTTTAGCAAAAATCTCCTTCTCACAAGCAAACAAACAATCATATACCTTCAGCTTAGATGAACCCTTCTCTCTCAACTATGCCCCTGAAGAAGGACCTTACTAATATTAAGTACCCCGAAACGCGTCGGGCTTGAGAAGAGCTTTTCATCATGGTTACTATGTAGTTTGACTATGTTACCTTAGATATCTATTGCTTGTTTTTAACAATTGTATTTTTCAACACGAATAAAATCATATGTTTTTTACTATATACACACGCTCTCTATTTTTATAAACTTTCTTTGCCCATGCAAGTGCCGGAAAAGTCCACCTAGGGGAACCCTTTGTTTTGTGTTTATACATTATTGGACGTGGCACGGCTCCTTCTCCTAAACTAGTTGGTCATCCTTTCTCTGTTTAGTGTTGCAGGAATTGTGGTTTTTAGAATGATCAGCTTTTATGTAAAACCTTTATCCAAAAAAGTCAGAGACTGTAAGGCCGGCCATACATGGTGCAAATTTCTTTCCAACTACGGGTTAGAGGAAAGAAATTTGCACAGTGTATGGCCAGCCTAACAATCTCTTTTTTTTTGGATAAAGGTTTTTTCTATAAATAAAAGCTGATCATTGTAAGAACCAATATCAGCAGTAAATAGTTTGTCTCATTTCGGTAAGGGTACTTTTACACTGAGGCGCTTTTCAGGTGTTTTAACGCTAAAAAGAAAAGCGCCTCTCAAGCCTGCCCAGTGTGAAAGCCCAGGTGCTTTCACACTGGGGCGGTGTGCTTGCAGGACGGGAAAAAAAGTCCAGCAAGCAGCATCTTTGGGGCGCTTTGGGAGTGGTGTATACAGATGTGTACCCTGTGCGGGTTCCTGGATCACATCTGAATCGCAGACAGTTCACACTTACATCGGCGAACCGCTGTGGGTATCAATATAAAGTTTATAATACCCCCAAATCTGTTTTCAGAACGCATTGTGAACTGTGGAATCCGATCACATTGGGTTGGAACGCCCATGTGATCCGATTCCAAGGTGGACCAGAAAAAGGGTTCTACACCATTCTGGTGCGAATGCGATGAGATTTCAGCCATAAACTCGCATCGCACAGACACTGCGTGTGATATGCGGAGCATGGCATCACATAAGCGTGAACCCACCAGAAGAGTTGAAGAATGAATTCCTAAAATAAATATGAATGCATCCACCACATCTAAGAATTGGTACATTGCGCAATAATAAAAAAAGGATTGCTTTTGGGTTTAATACTGCTTGAAAGTGAAGCCAAGTAGTTCCATTACAAATAATATGGTGTTTACCTACACCCATGACCTATCATCCCTCATTTAAATAAAATGTAAAAAGAAAGGAGTGGGGGAAGTGAAAGCACACCTAGGCTGCCATCCCTAGATGTGATGGTAGAGCACCATGGGGCTCCAGGCCAGCATGGCAAGTCCCAAAGTTGGGCAGAGGCCTTCTCCAGGAGAAGAGGATTCCCCGGGGAGGGAAGGAAGCGAGTTGAGGGCTCCACAGGGCAGAGAGAAGTGGGGGGGCCCCTCACCTCCACTCACACGGGAAGTAAAGCGTGGCAAGGCCTCATCCTGGGGGGGGGGGATTAGTGAATACATACACTCCTGGATACATACACTCCTGTGGTAAACAAAGCGCCCCCTCCTCACCTGCATGCAGCGCCTCCTGGCTGTCCGCTAGGACTGGTCGGTGCAGGCCGAGCTCTGGCTGCCTGTGGTCGGGGGCTGAGGGGGAGCCGATAGACTGTAAATACATGCAGGCAGCCGGAGAGAAGGGGGGGTAGGTCGGGGGGGAAGAGAGGAGAAGACTGGCCGAGCTGAAGTCACCTGAGGCGGGTACGCGGTGTCCCCAGTGTCCGGCCTGTTTAGACGAGGCGCCCGCTGGCTGGAGGAGTCAGGCAAATGGTGAGCTGAATAATCAGGGTGAGGAGGATGTGTGTGTACACAGAGGGGGCATAAAAGGGGCGTTCACAGGCCGAGGCGGGCCTTCCTGAGGAGACGAGAGGAAGAGGAGGGGACATGGCCGACCCGGAGCACACTCACCTCACACTATTTTTAGCCGGCTGTGGGGGGAGTCATGACTTTCAGCCTAAATAGCAGCCATGGCGCCGGGGGGGACACAATATGGAGAAACTGATAGGGGGCCGAATATAAAGGAGGGCGGGGGCTGACGTCACCTGTCAGGACGGGACACACAGAGCCCAAGATGGCAGCGTGCCGGAAATGACACTCTCCTGGATGGCAACACTTGGAAGTATCAAGCAGATGTACATGCAGAGTCCGAGTTATTACAATCACCTCAGAGATAATGTCCCACCAACAATAACCTCAGAGAGAGTGTCCCACCAACAATCACCTCAGAGAGAGTGTCCCACCAACAATCACCTCAGAGAGAGTGTCCCACCAACAATCACCTCAGAGAGAGTGTCCCACCAACAATCACCTCAGAGAGAGTGTCCCATCAACAATCACCTCCAGAGAGAGTGGCCCACCAACAATCACCACAGAGAGACTGTCCCATCAACAACCACCTCCAGAGAGAATGTCCCACCAACAATCACCCCCAGCGATAGTGTCCCACCAACAATCACTTCACAGAGAGTGTCCCACCAACAATCACCTCAGAGAGAGTGTCCCACCAACAATAACCTCAGAGAGAGTGTCCCACCAACAATCAGCTCAGAGAGAGTGTCCCACCAACAATCACCTCAGAGAGTGTCCCACCAACCATGCCTTCACCTAGTGTGTGTAGTATACTATAGTAGCTCATGTTTTCCAGAATCTTCCGATTTATAGACCCTTTCTATACAGTGTGAGGAAACAAGTCCTACAAAACGGTTACGAGTCTGTAGAGGCGTTCTGAACAGAAAATAATACTTAAGGGAGTTTGTGCATCGGGAACCAATCTTTACTGGTTGTAGGACACACATAATCTGCCGTCAATGGAATTTCACGGCAATTTACTTTTTCCGGAACTCATTGAACCTCTGTGAACAAAAAAGTGAACCATGAACTCACAGCCAGTGTTCATTTTGATGTCAAATTTTTTATAGTCTTTTGATTAAAATGCTACTTTTTAGGCTACTTTCACACTGAGGCATTTTACAGGCCTTTGTGCGCTAAAAATAGTGCCTGTAAACTGCCTCTTCTGCACCCCCAGTGTGAAAGTGCTTTCATCATTCATGGGGCAGTGAGCTTGCAGGACGGGAAAAAAAGTCCTGCAAGCAGCATCCTTGGGGCGGTGCTGGAGCAGTGTATACACTGCTCTTAAACCGCCTTTGCCATTGAAATCAATGGGCAGGCGCTTCGGCAGCGGCATTTTTCAGATGCTTTTAACCCTTTCCCTCAGCCACTAGCGGCCGAAAAGCGCCGCCATGACAGCAGCAAAGCTCCGCTAAAATTAGCGTCGCTTTACCGCCGCCGCCGCCCCGTGGGAAAGCAGCTTTAGTTGTATTTTAGTTATCTGAATAGTTTTACAAAGAGAAATGTTGAGATGAGGGTGAGCAATAGGGTGGGCCCACATCCCAGATAATTGGAACAAGTGGAAAAAATTCCCCCTTCACGGGACTTTAATGGCCCAACTTGTTAATGGTGCAATGGCAGCATAAAAGAGTAAATAAAAAATTTGAATGATGTATAAAAATTATATGAATTCATTTAACAACGGATAAAAAGATAGCTATATTTACAACAATGGTGGCTGGTAAACATGTAGGTCAACATAATAACAGAACAGAACCATACAGGTATGATAGCCATAGGTCCAGGACTACCATGATGTGACCATCATGGCAAATGTTGTCCATGGTTTGCCATGGTGGTCAATACCCTAGGTTTTTTTTTTTTCATTTTATATTTCATTTTTTTATTATTATTTTTTTTTTTTACACACACTTTTTTTTCTCTGCAAGGAGAGAGAGAGATAATAAGGATCTCTCTCCTCCATTCACAGAGAAAGGCTATCACAGTGACAATCGGAGGCTATTACAGTGATCAGGTGACCTGGAATTGGGCGACTGTAAGTATGGGGCTCTCCATGCGACCTCGCTCCCTGTACTGCCCCACCGAAAAAGCCCAGTCCAGCTGGGCCGCATATTTGCGTCTGGTCAGCGTGAATGGGGTTAAATTGTAATCCGTTATTTAAGCATTTCTCTAGAATTTCCAAAAATTCTAATACCATGTTATTATTTATGGTATTAAGGTTTGAACATGTACTACAGAGACAGATTTAGCCATTGTGATATACTGTATAACCAGTGTTAACTTTGATGCCAAATTTCGATTTAGTTTTAGTCATAGGCCCCTTTCACACTTGTGGGACTTCAAAGTCGCGCGATTTTACTGCAATTTCACGCCCGCGATTTTGCTGCGATTTTGCTGCGATTTGGGATAAGTACTACTTTGTACGACTTTACAGGGTTGGGGTTTACAAAAGCTGCTTGAGCTTACAGCTTGTGCTTACAAAGTCGTACTGAAATCCTGTCTATATTATTCAGGTACGATTTGCATGCTATTTGAGGGTTTAACATTGAGGTCTATGGACATCAACTCGCATGGAAGTTGGACCAAAGTCATGCAGGGACTACTTTGAAGTCGGTATGACTTAAAGTCGTGCCAATATGAATGGTAATCATTGAAAATCATGGAGAATGACTTGTCATGCGATTTTGCAGTACAAAGTCGTACAAGTGTGAAAGGGGCCATAGTCTTTAGACTAAAATTTTAGTTTTAGTCGTATTTATTTATTGAATTATTTTAGTCTTATTTTAATTGTCTAAAATAGTGTTAATTTCGTTCAGCGCACAAAAAAAAACAGGCAGAAGGGTATAGAAATGACCAGAGCCTCAAAACCCAAACTCCTGAGCACAATGCTTCTGACAGGAACAAGCTATTCTCTTTTTTACCTAGGCCGAAGCCAGGTGGATCCAGCACCTTAGGGACCTGCCAAAGCCATCCCACCAAGTTCTTGGTTGGGTAGAGGAAAAAGACCCGAAGGCCACAGATCCCCCAACATCAGAGCAGGCCCCCGATAAACTTCCATGCTCAGTCTCTGTGTAGAAATAAAAACCAAGGAAAAACACAAGCAGTGAAGTGCTCATGAAAAAATAGTGAAAAATAAAAAAAAAAGTGCTATGTAAAATTCACACCAGCAGGTTTTTTTTGGGTCAGTATTATGTTGTGTACACACTATGAGAAAATCAGAAGAAAAATTCCATATGAGACATGATCATTTGATTTTCATACAGTGTGTATAAGGTTTTCTACATGCGATTCAGACTTTCCAAGTGAAAACTTCTGAAGGAACAAACTCCATAATTTTTCTCGTACATGAGCAGAACTGCACATGATCAGAAACAATAAACAGCAAAAAAAAGCCTTTGTCTTAAAGAATTTTCGTACTTTATTTCTATCCTACGTTTCGACTTGTTGTGAAACATTGAGGAAAACTGGACAATTGTTTGTCAATTTTCTTATAGTGTGTACCCCCTTAAAAGTTTCCCAATAAGTGTATATTAATTGGTTTATGCAAAAGTTATAGCGTCTACAAACTATGATATACAGTATCTCACACACCCAGGGCAGGACTTAGGGTGGAGGGGGCCCCTGGGCTTCAGTCACTTTCAGGCCCTACCTTCTATACATTACTTTAAACCTTTAGTTTTCTTTTAAGCACGCCACTCTGATACTGTTTGTCCGACATTACATCACTGTCTAATGCAGACAGGTTTTCTCAACGGCAGTAAATGAGGCACTACGTAACTGCCAATAACCAATCAGCAAACCTCAAGATAAGAGTTTAAGGAATTTTAAGGAAAAAATCTATTTAAGGAAAAAACTTACATTTAAACGCTCAGCAATGCAGCCTTGCACAGCGTCCATCTGCATGCTTGTCCAGTGTCATTTGCAGCTTTGTCAGTGTCATTCGCAGCCTTACAGCCTTATCAGTGTCATTTGCAGCCTTGTCAGTGTCATTTGCAGCCATGCAGCCTTATCAGTGTCATTTGCAGCCTTGTCAGTGTCATTTGCAGCCTTGTCAGTGTCATTTGCAGCCTTGCAGCCTTGTCAGTGTCATTTGCAGCCTTGCAGCCTCCATCTGCAGCCATATCAGTGTCCATCTGCAGCCTTGTCCATGTCATTTGCAGCCTTGCCCAGGCTGCAGTTAAACTGCAGTGACTTGTCAGTGTCACTGCAGTTTAAATATGGCGCCACCGAGATACACAGAGCCGGTCCTGTGTATCTCGGCTCCTGTCGGCTTTTCTCAGCTCCTCTCGCAGTCCGCCCAATGATGGACATAACACAGGTCCAATGGCGGGACTGGGCGGGACTGGGCGTGACTGTGAGCCGAGCCGAGCACCGCCAATATACATACATAGCCGAGTGTACTCGGCTAGCTCCGCTCACAGTCACGCCCAGTCCCTGTGTTATGTTCATCATAGGGCGGGACTAGGCGTGACTGTGAGCGGAACTAGCCGGGTATAGCCGAGTACACTCGGCTGGGGCCCGCAGGGCCCCCTATTTGGCGGGGCCCATGGGCTTGAGCCCACTCAAGCCCTATGGTAAGTCCGGCCCTGCACACACCCCTCACATTCTTGTAAATATTTTATATCTTTTCATGTGACAACACTGAAGAAATGACAATTAGCTACAATGTAAAGTAGTGAGTGTACAGCTTGTATAACTGTAAATTTGCTGCCCCCTCAAAATAACTCAACACACATCCATTAATGTCTAAACTGCTGGCAACAAAAGTGAGTACAACCCTAAGTGAAAGAGTCCAAATTGGGCCCAATCAGTCATTTTCCCTCCCCGGTGTCATGTGACTCGTTAGTGTTACAAGGTCTCAGGCAGGGGCGGATCTAGAGCCTAGTCTTGGGAGGGGCACTGCCAGAAAATACATTTTTGTGGGGGTAAATTTTTTGGGGAAATGGCTGGTGTTAGTGCTTCAATCATCACGGCACCATGGTTGTTATGGTGTCAAGATGATTGAAGCGCATTATTGCTATTATTACATTGTTATAAAAAATGAAATTGTTCAATGCACCATAATGCAGAATCAGTGGGAGCCCCGAGTGTGTCACTTGCCACTGTCACCTGCCACACGTTGCGGATTGTCACTTGCCACGTCGCCTGTCACCAGATGCAGATTGTCACTTGCCACGTCCCATGGCACACGTTGCGGATTGTCAAGGGCCACGTCACCTGTCACCAGATGCAGATTGTCACTTGCCACGTCACCAGATGCAGATTGTCACTTGCCACGTCACCTGTCACCAGATGCAGATTGTCACTTGCCACGTCCCATGCCACACGTTGCACATTGCCACTTGCTACGTCACTTGCCACGTCCCATGCCACACGTTGCAGATTGTCACTTGCCACATCCCATGCCACGCTTTGCAGATTGTCACTTGCCACGTTCCATGCCACATGTTGCAGATTGTCACTTGCCTGCTATAATTGTCTCTTGCTGTGTCTCAGAGTCAGGCAGCAGATTACCAGTCAAGCAGCAGAGAGATGTTGTAATCTCTCTGCTGCCGCAGCTGCCTGCACACTGCACAGTGAGGGCGGAACTGCAGGGATGCAGGGTGGGCACCGGGCGGTGAGAGATGATGTCATCTCTCTGCTCCCCCGCCCACCAGCTCCCTGATTGGCTAGCAGCCCGCTCACACATTGTCACAGAGCCGCACAGCTGCTCACCAACCGAGCAGCCCGTCCCGCCCACGGAGATGCCCGCTGTCTCTAACTAACGGTAACGCTCTGCTCTCAGCCGCGCAGCCGCCCGCCGGCTCTCTCACCCGCGACTCCTGCTCGCCCAATTACTCATCCGCATTCTCGGAGGGGGCAATTGCTCCGTTGCCCCCCCCTGGACCCGCCCCTGCCACTGACACCAACAAAGGGTTACTATTTCTCCCACTGACACCAATGATGGATTACTCTTCCTCCAACTGACACTAATGATGGGTCACTATTCTTCCTATTGACACCAATGATTGTTCCCTATGATGATGAGTCACTATTCCTTCCACCAATGAAGGGTCAATATTCCTTGAAATGACAGCAATGATGAGGACTATTCCTTCCACTGACACCAATAACGTGGTACCATTTCTCATATTGACACCAATGATGTTTCACTTTTCCTTCCACTGACACCAATGATGGATAACTATTCCTCCCACTGACACCAATGATAGGTGACTATTCCTCCCACTGACACTAATGATGGCTCACTATTCCTCCCACTGAACCAAACAATACGGTACCAACGGTGCCGCTCTGCTCTCAGCTGCGAAGCTGCCCGCTGGCTCTCTCACCCGTGGCGACTCCTGCTCGCCCAATCACTCATCCGCATTCTCGGAGGGGGTAATTGCCCCGTTGCCCCTCCTGATCCGCCCCTGGTCTCAGGTGTGAATGGGAGGAGCAGGTGTGTTAAATTTGGTGTTATCGCTCTCACTCTCTCATAATGGTCACTGGAAGTTCAACATCTCACCTCATGGCAAAGAACTCTCTGAGGATCTGAAAAAAAGAATTGTTGCTCTACATCAAGATGGCCTAGGCTATAAGAAGATTGCCAAGACCCTGAAACTGAGCTTCAGCTCTGTGGCCAAGACCATATAGCATTTTAACAGGACAGGTTCCACTCAGAACAGGCCTCGCCGGGGGGGGGGGGGCGTGGCCTGGACGGTAGTACACAGAGCTCCCGCTATTGATCCTCTAGAGATCCTGAACCCGCCACCGATCCGTGCATATAACCGACCCACCGGCACAGCGTAACTCTGCAGGAAGCCCCACAGCATCCGTGAACTGTCCCAGACACCCAGAATGATCAGAAAGGGGGAGAAAGAAGCAGCAGTGGCGGCCATGGAAGGCCAAGATGGCGCCGGCTCTCCTCTGCCCCAGCGCGCGGCCCGCAGCATAGACAAGACACAGGAACCGAGCGGTAAGGCAGCAAAGTCTGTGAAACAGTGGGGGAAAGAGCAGCCCAGAGACATGGTGTATTATGCTCAAAAGATGCAGGGACAGAGCGGTGCTCCCCCCTAACCCAGCAGTCACTAGCAATGGAGACTGATGGGCAAGAAGGCGCCATGGCACTAGATGACACGCTACCTTTAGAAGGCTCCCTGATCCTTAATGCAGACGGCTCTGACTCCTTGCAGGAAGAGGTACAGCAGCCTACACTGAGTGACATTTTACGGGCAGTGCAGAGTTGCAGAGCCTCTGTAAATGGACTGAAAGTGCAATTTGGGAACCTCACTGAGACCGTGTCTCTCCTGCGTCATGACATCCAAAAGATCAGGGAGAGAACCACAGCGGTGGAGGGTAGGATCAGTGAAGTGGAGGATATGCTACCCCCCCTCACTAGGGATACTAGGAGTGCATTACAGCAATCAGTACAAGCCAACGCCAAAACTGACGACATCGAGAACCGTCTCAGGAGAAATAATGTACGCATAGTGGGGCTCCTGGAGAAGGTGGAGGGCAGGGACCCCACGGCGTTCACAGAAGCATGGTTACAGGACATATTCGGTAAAGATGCCTTCACCACGCTGTTCGCAGTGGAGCGAGCTCACCGTACACCGCTGAGACCCCTCCCTCCGGGTAATCCACCTAGATCCATGCTGGACAGACTCCTGAACTATAAGGACAGAGAAATAATACTTCGATTGGCCAGGGAAAGGGGTGCAGTGCACTATAATTGAACAAAAATATCATTTTATCCTGACTTCTCGGCAGAGGTACAGCGCAAAAGGGCCAAGTTTGCAGAGGTGAAGAAACGACTGCAGAGGATCCAAGTTACTTATGCCATGTTGTATCCGGCAAAACTGCGCATTACAGCAAGAGGACAGTCAACCTTCTTTGAATCTGCAAATGAAGCGTCCGCCTGGTTGGACCGCAATGAACAAGATCTCAGGAGGCGGAGAGAGGCTGACATGGGAGACTGAGCGACACTACACGGAGTTATAAGGTCGGTTTGCTCCTTTTAGACGTTTTAAAGTCTACAATTTACAATGCGGGACACTGTTCCTATTTTACAAAGTTAGCGCTTGACAAGAGCTTTGTTCACAAGAGATTCACTAAGACATAACAGACGCCACGGTGGGATAGTTATACCCACAGGAACTTTTTGGAAACTCACTTTGCCCCAGTTGAAGGGGCTGGTTAAAAAGTGCCCGGTTGGCACAAGTTTACGACACGATTTAGGGTGTGCAGGCGGAATGAGGGAATCCCCCTCTGACCTGTGCGGGACAGTTTCTCGCACCCAGAAAACCGGTTTAAAATTGCGAATCACACTTTTCAAGTTAGGAATGACGCTTTTCCATCTGGAAATACCACGCACATGCTTCCGCGGACGTCTCAAGTCACCATTGCAAATCAATACTGAACGCTATACCAGGAAAATTTGTGTCTCTGGGACATGCACTGACTTTCTACTGCCTGAGAAGGGGGCGAAGAAGCAGGTTTACCTTGGACATAACACCTTACTGCACCAAACATGGCAGACACTCCAGTTGTGACATGGAATGTCCGTGGTGTCCATGATCCCTTGAAACGCACTATGATAAGCACCTGCCTGAGAAAGTTTCACCCCACTATAGTGAGCCTCCAGGAGACTCATCTAACAAGTGACACAATCAGCTTCCTGCAGTATTCCTGGGTGGGCAAGGCATACCACTCCACTCACACTGCATATTCTCGCGGGGTGGGTGTCCTGGTACATAAGTCCTTGGCCTACCAGGAATTAGACGCAGTTATTGATTCTATGGGTAGATATGTATTTCTGCATTGCAGGTTATATACCTTGACGTTGATTTTGGTGTTTGTGTACATACCTCCTCCATTCTCTAGGGAAATATTGCAGCTCCTCTTGACTTACCTGGTTGACCAACCTGATGTCCCTATAATGATCACGGGAGACTTTAATGGCTACCTAGATCCCAGACTTGGCACAACCGCCTTCGGGGAATAGAGGCACTATTTTGAGTAGATTGCTGGTGGAGGTGGGATGGATAGACTTGTGGAGAGCTAAACACCCCACGACCAAACAGTTTTCGTGCTTCTCCAAAACCCATGGGTCACTTTCCCGTATAGACCTGTGTGTGGGGTCCCCACAACTTCTAAGCATTCTACATAAGGTGAATTATTTAGCCCGGGGGGTTTCTGATCACTCCCCTCTGGCCGTCTACCTTATTACCAGGCCGGCGACCTCACTACCGAGAGCACCATGGAAACTGAATGCTTTTTGGTTGAAACTTTTTACTTCCCACGATAGAGTAGTGAAACAGATAGAACAATACTTTTCTGACAACCGGAGACAAACTGATTTACTAATGAGATGGGATGCATTTAAGGCATGCCTAAGGGGTACATTTATTCCTCAGCCGTATTGGTGCAGGTGGAAGACCAGGTGAAGCAATTGGAGCTTGCTTTTGTCTTAGACTCATCAGAGTCCGCGGGGAGGCATGGATATCGGCTCAGGAGTCCCTGGACCGGTTGAGATCCTCCGCCGCGGTTCTTTACCAAACAAGCATTTTACGAAGAAGGTGAAAAAACTGGCAGATTGTTGGCTAGGATAGCCAGATCTCAACAGTCGTCCCCTGCTATAGGAGCGATACGTAGCTCTTCGGGACGTCTGGTAAATGATCCAGAGAAAATTATAGAGGAGCTGGCCTCTTTCTATGCTGAGGTATACAAACCATGTGACAGTTACACAGACGAGGAATTGCAGACATACATGGGTACAATAACACTTCCAACTCTGACCCACCAAGCGAGGGGAGGGATGGAAGCACCAATTTCGCTAGACGAATTGAGGGAGGCAGCAGCCTCTTTCCCTACCTGCAAGGCCCCGGGGGACAATGGGCTTCCCATGGAGGTCTATACCCAATATGGCGAAATAATCTTACCCAAACTGCTTGAGGTATTAAATGCCTCCTTTACATTGGGAAGGCTACCCACCACCATGATTAAAGCTAATATCATACTACTGCTAAAAATGGGTAAAGACCCCTTAGACCCCGGCTCCTACAGGCCTATATCGCTGCTACAGAGCGATATTAAATTACTAGCTAAAGTGCTGGCCATGCGGGTCAATAGGATTGTCAGATCAATCGTCCACTCAGATCAGGCAGGGTTTATGCCTCGAACATCTACAGCGACCAATCTTAGACGACTATACTTAAACATGCAGATCCCTTCGGAATCTACGGGTCGCAGGGCCCTGTTGTCTCTTGATGCCAATAAGGCATTTGACAGCGTGTGCTGGAGGTATCTGTGGGCGGTTCTGGCCAAGTTTGGGTTTGGGCCCAGGTTCATCCGGTGGGTGAGGCTGTTATATGATACGCCACGGCAGATAGAATGTCACATGCCTTTGGACTGGGCAGGGGGACTAGACAGGGGTGCCCTCTGTCTCCCCTGCTCTTTGCACTGGCTATAGAGCCCCTTGTGGCACAGGTGAGAGATTGCCCACAGATTAGGGGTTTTCGGTATGGCGAATTGCATGAAAAAATCATGCTCTATGCCGATGACATGCTTCTGTTCTTGGAAGACGCGGAGGGATCCCTAGATCAGGTAATGTCCCTTATAACAAAATTTGGCCACTTTTCAGGCCTCACTATTAACTGGACTAAATCTGCGTTAATGTTTATAGATGGATCGCCGATAACTAATGAGAGACCCCCGAGCCAGATACCCATAGTATCTGCCTTTAAATACTTAGGTATAAACATCTCACCCAAACTTACTGAATTCTGTAGCCTGAATATCTACCCTCTGCTATCGTGGTTTAGAGATAAAATAAATGTATGGAATAAACTTAAAATGTCCCTGGCAGGGAAAGTGAATCTCATAAAGATGATTCTGATGCCACAATTTCTGTACATGCTACATAACACGCCGGTAGTTATTACACTGAAGATATTTAGAGTGGTTAACTCCTTATTTCGGCTGTTGTTGTGGCACACCAAACCCCCCCAGAATCAAATTAGAGCAGCTGCAGTGTTCAAAGGAGGGGGGAGGCCTCGCCCTACCCAATCCCTGGATATACAATTGGCAGCACAATTGCAGCATCTGATAGGTGCCATGGCCCCTTCGCCGATGGGCTCATCGGCTAAGCTTATGCTGATGGGCACAGGGGCGGAGTCAGTACCCGAGGGATTGGAGGCTCATCTTTTCCAAAGGCCCAACAAGCAAATGCCCACATATACACTTATTCAGAAAGTTTGGAACAAGGCTAAACAACTGCAAAATGTGACAGGCTTCACCAAGTATAGCCCGCTTTGGGAAAATAAAACATATGCAGAACTAGCCAAGATCCAACAAGGGCCCAGGTGGCGCTGCAGGGGTATCACTCATTTGAATCAGATTTTTAGTAATGGAACATTGTTATCGTTCAAGGACTTACAAGCTAAATATTCTCTGCCTATCAGTATGTTATTTTATTATTTACAATTACAGCATGCAATTAAAGCACAAGGGGATGCGACAGATTGGTCCCAGTCCCCCACACCGGTTTTTCATATGATGCAGGAGGCGTCAGAGACTAAAGGCATAATCTCATAATGCTATAACATGCTATTATCGTCATTCTTAGAAGGGTATCCCACAAGGGCGGCTGCTCAATGGGAGGCGGATGTGGGCCCCATATCCGGGGAGGTGTGGGAAGAAGCTTTGCAAGCGGTTAACACCTGCTCACTAAACGTGGCGCAAAAGGTCTCCCAACTATATATCCTATTGAGAGTACATTATACCCCTGTAAAGTTATACAGAATGGGCAGAGCACCAGACTCACTATGTGGCAGATGCAGGGCAGCAGCTGGGGACCTGATTCACCTCCTTTGGCGGTGCCCCAAACTCCATAGGTACTGGACGGAGGTCCTGGCTACACTAAATCAGGTGTTCCAGGCCAATGTCCCCCTAGATCCGTTGTGTTGTTTACTGGGAGTTTTGGAGGGGGTGATTACGGAGGAGGTGACGAGGGTCTCCTTTGCACGGGCACTGTTTCAGGCTAGGAAGGTAATACTGATGGGATGGAAATCTGCTACGCCACCTAGTTGCAAAACATGGATACAAAACATGGGAAAAACACTTATAATGGAAAAATATATATACCAGCACAGGGGGAGCCCTGGAAAATTTGATAGACTGTGGGACCCGTGGTTAGATGTGCCTGGAATAAGCCCCATGGAATTGGTACAGATGAGAATGTTAAGAAGTGCTTGAATTCATAGACGGAATGAGGTATCTGTCAGGTGGTTGGGAGATAGGCCACATGACGAATATGACACGTAGCTGTAGAAAATGTGTAATGGAGGATGGAGGAGGAAGGTGTGCGGTAACTGAAGAACATACTTCTGGTTAAATCAGATGGGACATATAGTCCGAATGTTGAAAGTTTTAAGTTGTAAACTATAACACTTGATCGATGGCTATTTTCATACTTGAGAAAAAATGTCGATTACGGTTCATGTATAAATGTACTGTTTTTTTTTATGAGCAATAAAACCTTTTTTGATTAAAAAAAAAAAGAACAGGCCTCGCCATGCTCGACCAAAGAAGTTGAGTGCACGTGCTCAGCATCATATCCAGAGGTTGTCTGGAAAGTAGACGTATAGGTGCTGCCAGCTTTGCTGCAGAGGAGAAAAAAAGGGATGGGGGGTCAGCCTGTCAGTGCTGAGACCATATGCCGCACACTGCATCAAATTGAAATACAAGATATTTAACTACTATTGTTATCAATTTTTTATATTTGCTACAGTTTTTATCCCCAATCTTGCATTTAGATAAAGAATTATCAGACATGTCCCTGCATATTTACTTTGCAGTTATGCTTCAATTAAAGTCCCACCTAGCTTCATTTAATACAGTATTAGGGATGGAGGCAGATGAATCTACACATTCATCGCCTCATTTAAAGTCCCAAATTCCCCTCCCCCTCTCTTCGTTCAGTCTTTGGAAAATAGACGTATAGGTACTGCCAGCATTGCTGCAGAGGAGAAAAAAAGGGATGGGGGGTCAGCCTGTCATTGCTTAGACCATATGCCGCACACTGCATCAAATTGGTCTGCATGGCTATCGTCCCAGAAGGAAGCCTCTTTTAAAGATGATGCACAAGAAAGCCCGCAAACAGTTTGTTGAAGACAAGCAGACTAAGGACATAGATTACTGGAACCATGTTCTGTGGTCTGATGAAACCAAGATAAACTTATTTGGTTCAGATGGTGTCAAGCATGTGTGGTGGCAACCAGGTGAGGAGTACAAAGACAAGTGTGGCTTGCCTACAGTCAAGCATGGTGGGGGGAGTGTCTTGGTCTGGAACTGCATGAGTGCTGCCGGCACTGGGGAGCTACAGTTCATTGAGGGAACCATGAATGCCAACATGTACTGTGACATACTGAAGCAGAGCATGATCCCCTCCCCTCAGAGACTGGGATGCAGAGCAGTATTCCAACACGATAACGACCACAAACACACCTCCAAGACAACCACTGCCTTGCTAAAAAAGCTGAGGGTAAAAGGTGATGGACTGGCCAAGCATGTCTCCAGACCTAAACCCTATTGAGCATCTGTGGGGCATCCTCAAACAGAAGGTGGAGGAGCTCAAGGTCTCTAACATCCACCAGCTCTGTGATGTCGTCATGGAGGAGTGGAAGAGGACTCCAGTGGCTGTGAAGCTCTGGTGAACTCCATGCCCAAGAGGGTTAAGCCAATGCTGGAAAATAATGGTGGCCACACAAAATATTGACACTTTGGGTCCAATTTGGACATTTTCACTTAGGAGTGTACTTACTTTTGTTGCCAGCAGTTTAAACATTAATGGCTGTGTGTTGAGTTATTTTGAGGGAACAGCAAATTTACACTGTTATACTGTTATAAGCTGTACACTCACTACTTTACATTGTAGCAAAGTGTAATTTCTTTAGTCTTGTCACATGAAAAGATACAATAAAATATTTACAAAAATGTGAGGGGTGTACTAACTTTTGTGAGATACTGTATATACTGGAAATAAAGCAGCTTTAGATGCTATACTATAATGGTGGTGATCAGCGACTTATAGTAGGACTGTGATAGTGTGGCGGGCAAACTGCCACTAGCCGATGTTGGCAGGGAGGTACACTAACTGACACTGACATCATAGTGACTTTAATACAGTGATTAGTGCTAATATTGTACACTGTCACTGTATTAATGATGCTGGCTTGGAAGAGGTTAACATCTGGGGCAATCAAAGGGTAATTGTGTGCCTAACAAGGAGGAGCCCAGAAATAATAGGATTTCAACGGGGTGAAATGGAAGACAAATTGGCACGTTATGTTGACGATGCACATCTATTTTTAGGTGACACTTCTACTTCCCTGGTAAAACTTATGAAATTGATCCACACATTTGGAACCTTCTCCGGGTTAAAAAAAACTGGGACAAATCCACAATACTACCCTTAGATCCACTGGCGGGGCCCCTGTCTCAGATTGCTGAACAGATCAAAATAGCGGATAAGTTCAAATATCTAGGCATAGTTATACACCCTAACCTAGACCAATATATTAAGCTTAATAGAGACCCACTGCTTAAACAATTTCAGGAAAAAACTACTAGTTGAATTGGGTTGCCACTCTCCGTAGTCGGCCAATGCAACTTAATAAAGATGATCTGGAAGCCACAGATATTATATGCACTCCACAATGCCCCTATCTGGATCCCTATCCATGTATTTAAGAGGTGTAATGCCCCGTACACACGGTCGGATTTTCCGATGGACATTGTCCGATCGGAGCGTGTTGTCGGAAATTCCGACCGTGTGTGGGCTCCATTGGACATTTTCCATCGGATTTTCCGACACACAAAGTTGGACAGCAGGAGATAAAATTTTCCGACAACAAAATCCGATCGCGTCAATTCCGACCGTGTGTGGCCTGTTCCGACGCACAAAGTGCCACGCATGCTCAGAAGAAATTCCGACACGGGACAGCTCGTTCTGGTAAACGTAGCATTCGGAATGGATACAGCACTTTCGTCACGCTGCAATGTTCAAAATGGTTTAATACAGCGCACTCTCTTCTTCTTTATAATGTGACAAGAATTAAGTAGTTTTGATGCTCATATTCACACACACTTCTCACAAACTTATTTCGTTACTATTTATCGGGATTCCCTCAATATATTTTGATTTCTCACATCTGACAACAAAATTTTTTTTTATTTTTGGACTTTAATGTAGATTCTTTTTTTGTGTTTCTCTTTTTTATTTTTTTATTTTTTTTGGTGATTTTGATTTGTACTCCCGAAAATGTTTGTGTGTGTTTTTGGTGACAAGTTCCCACAACACCACTAATATGTTGTTCTATTTAATCTGTAGGAGATTGTTTGGTGTTGTTGTCCCTTGTTAATTTCACATTGTACTTTAGAAATGTACCTGAATCGTCACCAACAAACTGTCCTTTTTGGATGAAAACACACACAGGAGAGTAGAATTTCCCTAAAAAAATTTTATTAAGGGCTCACAACTATAAACAAAGAGGGAGGCAACGCTGGAGAAACTGCAGAAGTGGGCGAAGCCTTGGACCCCCAGGGCACACATCAATTATTTAAAAGCAAAATTGGTGGCCTGAGGAGTCCATATCATAAGGGAGGGCAGTCTGGTCCAGAAGTCCCAGAGATCCGGAAAGCAGCAGATGACATCTGTGTCCCCAGGCTGTGGTCATACGAGAGACTGCATCTTCTGTCAGACCAGACTGAACCCAGGGTCATCACTCTTTGGTCTTCTTTCCACGCTTCCTTCCAGCCTTTGGCTGTGGTGGTGGAGTTGTGGCAGCAGGAGGAGGAGGAGGAGGAGGATCGTCCCTCTCAATGACATCCGTCTTGTGTGTCAGTTCCCCACTCAACCCCTTACGAAGGACTTTATAAATCAGGTCCTCAGAGATCTTGCGTTGGCCCTCCTGCATGCCCTGCAATTTTGTGGCAGCCATGCAGGCAAAGGCCTCTTCAGGACTGGGGAAGGCTCGGAGGGACGCCGAAGCCTCCTGGATCAGCCTGTATGCTGAATCCTGCACGGGACTCGGAGTGGCCTTCCTGGCTCGTTTATATGGCAGGCGGAGGGGAGGGACCTGAGACTCAGTCAGGCTGCGACTTGTCCCTGGCTTCTCTTGGCTGACACTTAGCCCCGCCTCCTCCTGGCTGCCACTAATCCCCGCCTCCTCCTGGCTGACACTAATAATCCCCGCCTCCTCCTGACTGCCACATTCCACAGCCTCCTCCTGGCTGAGGTCTTCCTGTGTATGAAAAAGGGACATAGTTTTAGTTTTTTATTCATCAATCACACACAATTTTCACCTCCTGACTGCTGCTAATTCAATGTTAACAAATATAACAGACTATCCTTCTGAGCCCAGCAGTTTTCATTCTTGTCCCAATTTTGGGTGCCCACTACTGTCTATTGATATGTAAAGCACTTTTTTTAATCAGCAATTAGTGATCAATAATAACATCTAATAAACATCATTTATTTATTGACCAGAAATCTGTAGAAGAATGCTATACCTGACTCCAGCTGGGCTCCTCCACTTCTTCCTGGCTGGAAGGCCCAGGTTGGACATCGGAAGCCTCAGCTGGGGTGGAAGGAAGAGTGGAAGGAAGAGTGGAGAGGGATTCCCTGACTTCAGTGTGGTCTGACAGAAATCGCAGTCTCTCATAGTACCACAGCCTGGGGACATAAATGTCATCTGCTGCAGCTCCGGACCTCTGGGAATCTGTGACCTTCTTGCGCTCCCTAAGATAAGTGCTCCTCAGGCCACCAATTTTAGCTTTCAAATAAGGAATGGTTGCTATGGGGACCACCGGCTTCACCAACTCCAGCAGTTTCTCCAGCGCTGCCTGCCTCTTCTGTTTGTGGTTATAGTGGGGGTGTCTCACTTGCCACAGGCAGGGCAGCTCCCTGTACTTGTCTATGAACAGGGGCAGGAAATTGTGGTTGTTGAACCCATCCATTTTCTCTGTAAGACACAACACAAGACAAAGCCTAATGTCAGGCCAAACTCCCCTAATCTTGTTACAATATAGGCTTCCATTTCGAAGCAGTATAGGCCCAAGTTTAGATCCTACCTTCGTTAGCACGATCGGCGTCTCCGATGCTCCTTCCTCCGCTCACAGATCGTACGTAAGACGCGCGCGTTACGATTTATACACACTGCGCATGCGTATAACTCCGCCTGCCCCTGACGTTCTTTCTAGTCTATTCCCCGCCCCTTTTCGTTCGGCGCAGTGGAGGAAGAGCACATGGCGGAGAGACAGCAGGATAGTGCTAAGTACAGCAACGATGAGGAGGAGGAGGAGGAAAGGCTGGAGCCTGAAACGTCCCGATCCAGAAGGAGATTAAAGGACTCAAATATGTCCTTTGGGGAGATGTTGGAGATGGTGGACATCCTGAAGAAGTATGGGCCTTACCCCAACCCCAATGTCAGAAAGGCCAAGATCATGGCAAAAGTGGTCAGGAGTCTGCACCGGAAATTCGGGGTACGACGATCGAAAGATCAGCTCAGGAAGCGGTGGTCGGACCTGAAATTACGAGAACATGAGCAGTACAGAAAGATCCGGAGAGTGCTGCAAAAAAGTAAGTAGTTGTGCTGTGTTCCTATTCTTTATGTTTATTACGTTCGTGCTGCTCCATGTGCTTTTAGGAACTGTTGTACAGTTTAAAATGGCAACTTTCATGTTCATGGGCACATTATTCGTTCGGATCACACATTGTTATTTCGGACGATAAAATACCATTGTTTAGGCCATATGCATTTGGCCACCATTTTGACGCCCTATACTTGTCTTCAAAGAATTGTGTTGTGTAGATGGCTTTGTTACTAGAATGAAATGCAAACTAGATTGTGTGTAAGGAGAGGACACTGAGCAGCTGTTTTCACATCTTGACACTGGAGCACTATAGTGTGGGACACAAGAACACCATTTTTATTAGGGGGGCCACACAGGTGCCCCAGTGTATACTATAGGGGGGCTACATCTGTGAAGCTTGTACCAAACAGGTAAAGTATTGCAGCTTGACAAAGGGCACTAAAAAAGCTACATCTTGGAACTCGGCTAAAATAGACAATTGTACCCCACTTCCAAGGAATGTTTCATCTTTATAGTTCTGACATCAAATATCTGTGTGCTAATTATACCATTTTTGTTTTACATAGGGGAGAAAAGACTCGGAGGACACCCCTCATCCGAGGAGACCAGAGCCCCCCCCCCCCTCTGGAAGAAGGGGAAATCCCCCCAACACAAGATGAGCAGGAGGATGAAGACGTGGTGGAAGTAGTTACCACAACAGTTGAGTGTCTGCAACCACAGGCTCAGATAAGAGATGGATTGTGGCATTTTTTTTAAAACTCATTTATTTTGGGGTTCCTCTCTTTTTAGGTGATCGTGAGGTTGTGGATCCAGATCCTTTCACATCCGAAAGTGCCCAGATCCTGATCGGGGAGATCATGGGGTGTAATTTACAATTGGAAAACATCAAGCAAAACATCAATGATGTTATTCCAAAATATAAAAACATCATTGATGTTTTGGGGCGAGTTTAAAACCCCTCCAAATCACTTTCTTCTTTTGTCTGCTACAATGTGCGAAATGTTTTTGTGATTTTTACCAAAGCCAAATTTGGAGGATGCACACAGTGTGTCAACATGTGCTATCTGCCATCACGGGAGATCAATGGACGCGTTTTGGGGGTGCAACCCCTTCCTCAATTATAAAGTAGCGGTGAGGAAGGGCTTTCTCCCCCAAAACACGTCCCTTGATCCCCCGTGATGGCAGCTAGCACATGTTGACGTTGGGAAATTTGTGTGCATCTTCCAAATTTGGCTTTTCCAGGGGTGATTTCCCCCCATCTGAACGCAATATCAAACACAGTTCCTAAATACTCATGTCTGATATTGCCTTCCAGTTCTACCAAATGTGAACTTTGTAAGATCAAGATTTGTGTCTTTCTTGTTGGTTTTACACAGGCCTGTTTTCTATAAAATGGACATTTTGATTTTGGATAATGACACCACAAAAATTGTTATACAACAAACATGTTGGTTTGTCAGAAAAACCTTTGGTAAATGCACATGTGATTGTGCAGGTATTAAAAAGATTGCTCATCAAGAATGTGTGGATTATTGTCTCAACACTACAACACTTTTGGGGTGATGTAATTGTTGTTTTAGGAGAAAATGGGGGTTATTTCCTAAGGGGAAATCCACTTTGCACTACAAGTGCTGTTTCAGTGCAGTTGCAAGTGCACTTGTAGTGAAAAGTGTCTTTGCATTTAGTAAATACCAGCCAACAGTGCTTTGTATAAGGTTACACAATCACGACATTTTCTGCACTCCACACATTTCTGTCAGGGTCAGCTCAAACAAACACAAATAGTAAATGTCCACAAAGAAGAGCCTGGGGGGAGATGCCTGTCGAGAACTTCAAGTCCTGCAGACTTCTCCCTGTGGCCAAATACCGCAGGGTAGCGACCAACCTCTGCTCCAGAGTGATGGCTTGCCTCATGCAGGTATCCTGCCTGCTGATATAGGGGGTCAGCGAAGCCTACAAACGGTGAAACACGGGGTCCGTCATCCTGAGAAAGTTCCTGAAATCATCAAGATTATTCTCACGGATCTCACGGAGCAAAGGCATATGACAGAACTGGTCACGCTGAAGCAACCAATTCTTGGTCCATGAACTCCCCCCCACCCTGTTCATGGACTGGACTTGTGTCAAGGTCAGGACCCCAACACCAAGCCCCCGCACAGCACGAACTGTACGAGGAGTACGCATACGAAACATGGCTAGAAAACGGTCGGCTGCTCAGAACGAAGTAACAGAACGCACTGAAGAACAGCAAGACCTGTGAAGAGCGACCTGAAAAACAGCAACGAGCAGGCAAGATCACACAGAAAACTCTGATACGAAATGACTGCACGCACTGAAGAGCAGATACAAACCCACAAGCACAAACTGAACGGCAGAAAACGATCTGAAAGCCACGAGTCTGAAAAAGCGCGAATCGTCACCAAACTTTTACTAACACGAGATTAGCAAAAGGAGCACAAAGGGTGCCACGCTTGGTTCTGAACCGGCCTTTTCTAGTCTCGTCGTACGTGGTGTACGTCACCGCGTTCTTGGCGATCGGAAATTCCGACAACTTTGTGCGACCGTGTGTAGGCAAAACAAGTTTGAGCCAACATCCGTCCGAAAAAATCCTAGGATTTTGTTGTCGGAATGTCCGAACAAAGTCCGACCGTGTGTACGGGGCATAACACCATCTATCATACATTGATATGGAGGAAACAGGTTCCAAGAATTAAATTGGAAACCTTACAGGAAGCAAAGGACTCAGGTGGCCTGGCGGTAGCAAATCCACTTTATTACTTTATGGCGGCTCAGCTGCAACACTTAACGGGCTGGCTTTATCCTGAGCCCGCCGACCCCATTCACCAAATCCACTTTATTACTTTATGGCGGCTCAGCTGCAACACTTAACGGGCTGGCTTTATCCTAAGCCCTCCGACCCCATTCGGAACATCGTGTGCACCCAGATGTATGGTGATGGACTTGTGGAATGCATAGAGGCAGGTGAACTGGGAGCACTGACCCAATACCCCACATTACTGCTCATAGATAAAATATGGCACAAAACCAAACACCTGCAATACACTGGCTACACAAATTGGTCACGTATCTGGAACAACCAAAATTACCCAGAACTAAACAAAATTACAAAACTTCTCTAATTGGTCAAGGAGCGGAGTAAACTGCATTCCACAATTATATTGTGGGGGTATACTCCAAGACTTCCAATCACTTCACGCAGAATTGAACTTACCAAACACCTCATTCTTCCAATACCTACAACTTAGGCACGCTATAGTGGCTCAGGCTACAACCTCCACTTGGGAACTATCCAGGCCCACGGTGCTTACACAACTAATTATGTCATCATCCCAGAAGGGACAAATTTCCTCTATATATAGTTCTCTTCTCTGTCATATATCTAAAGCGATGACTTTGAACTGTAGAGCTGGATGGGGAGATGACACAGGGCATATTTCAGACGAGGAATGGAACACCATACTAGACAATGTACTTAAAGTTTCACTATCCTCCTCTCAAAGACTTACCCAATTATTCATTATTCACCACATATACCGCACACCTGAGAAATTACACAAATGGCACAGAAGAGATGATCCACTATGGCCCCGCTGCCTTGTTGATAGTGGTACACTTATCCATATGCTGTGGAAATGCCCAAAACTGCAAAGGTATTGGGAAGCAGTGATAAACACTATCAATAGCATATGGAATCTCAAACTCACAACAGACCCTAAACTTTTGTCTATTGGGCTGGCTAGATGAAGAACAATACACACCTCACACATACACCACCATTCATAGAGTACTATTCCTAGCTAGATAACTTATAGCTAGAAAATGGCTATCTACGACGGCCCCAACACAAGCAGAATGGATTACATCCGTAAATGACTGTCTTGTCAGAGAACAACTTGCATGCAAACACGAGGTAGTCCGAGAAAATTTGAGACTATATGGGATCCCTGGCTGGACACCCCTGGACTAGCTCCACTACGCCTGGTCCACGATAGAATCCTAGGGGGCAGAACAACACCAGCAATTATACCACCTTAGAACTTAGCACTAAGAGGAATTTGCTAGGGGTGAGAGAAGGGGAGACAATACCGCTTCATTTAAACCGTTAATTCGGAAGGGAACTATTATGAAACTACCAGGTCTTGCAGAAGTTTAAATGATTATGTTTGTTTTACCCAACGGTTAATGTTTATAAAAGCTGTACACTGCTCTCCGCTGGTTAGGGGTTAGTGGTACCCCGCTCTGCTCGGTGGCCCTGGTAGGGCCGGGAGCAGAAGGGGAAAGAATGATACACATGACACGTAACGAGACCAAAGAATTACAACCACAGTTGCCTTATTATAAAATCATATCTTTATTTCTGAAAATGTCGTTACTATTATTATTGTACAAGCAAAGAACATAATAGACCGCATGGTCATCTGACATTGATTCTTATGTGTCCTAACAAATATGGGATCTGTTTTGTGTCCGTAAAATGAAAAAAATTTAGTTTTTTGTGTTTGTTTTTCAATAAAAAATTATCTGATTTTAAAAAATTGTGTGCCTAACAATGTGTCCTTAACTATCTGGTTGTTTTATCTCCCTGCAAAGCAGCCAGATCACTGTTCACAATACACAGGGTTCTGTGTGTGATTGGCCACAGCCGATCAACTAACCTCAGCCAAAGTCATTAGTTGAAATCAGCTGCCAAACTCGTGCAGTGTTCAATCAGGGGGTGCGCCCCTAACCTGGAAGAAAGGCCGGGAGGTACCAGTACCTCCCCCTTCCTGCAGCTGCCGCTCGATCACAGTACAACTAGTGTGGGTGGGCAGTTAATTAATCAATTAAAGGCAAAACTTTTTTTTTTTTGGTGGCTTAGCTATGGTAGAGTGAGTTCTTAGCCGATATGGCTACCTCGCTCCCCAGCCACCAGTTGTGAGGCCTCTGGACGTAAAGCTCCTAGACCACGGCCAGCTGCATCCGAGGACTAACCAAACAAGAATCTACCTATGTGGACTCACTGACTTGGGTCTGGTCTTGCAACTTTCACCTGCAGAGACCTCTTAGGTTTACTGGATACCTTTCTGCGATTGCTATTGTTACATCTCTGTTTATAGTAGGTTTTGTTTGTCTCATTTATTGTTGCTTTGTGACACCCCTTACCTTTTTTCTTTATTTTGGGCATTGATGGTCCCCAACCCTCTAGGCTACGCTAGATTTTGTTTTAGTAGCCTCTTTTGGTGCTGATTGGGCTGTTTTTTAGCCTCATCTGCCTCAGTGTTGAGGCCTGGGGTCTCGGTAACCTGCCTCATTAAGATACTGTATATTTATTGGACCCGGAACTGCCACATTTGACATTTTACAAGGTTGTGTTCATTTGCTTCTCTCCCTCTTTTCATTGTTTTGTGGCTGTCGGCAATTGGTCACACTGGGTAGTGTTTATTTAACTGCGGACAGACCCCCTTCCCAATTGTTTCCTGCACACTGTGCCTGGATCAACTACCGATCCGTGGCTCCTTCATAGATTGCCCCCTGGGAAGTTTATACGTTTACCCTTTGGTCAGTTTTTCTTGCTTTATTGCCATGATATGGACTGTGACTCACTTAGTGGGGTTATGGTGTCTGTCCTGTGTTTTTACATATTTTTATTGCTTTAACTTCGTAGGACAAATGTATGCTTATACTGTTTTTGGCATTGGGCGGGACGTTGGTCCTTTACTGTTGGTGCCGCCGGTTTGGATTCTGGGACCTGTCTTCCCACTTCTCAGCTTCAGCGGCCTGTGGCAGTGGCTGGCCCCAGATTCCCACCTGGGGCACCCATGCGCTCATGCCCCGATTTCAGTATTTTGCTGTTGTGGTGT
Source organism: Aquarana catesbeiana (assembly GCF_042186555.1). NCBI lineage: Eukaryota > Metazoa > Chordata > Amphibia > Anura > Ranidae > Aquarana > Aquarana catesbeiana. The sequence continues at coordinate 570,744,485 of NC_133324.1, forward strand.
CATACTAATATTGCGTTGATTCTCTTAGGACCCCCGGGCCGTACATCTCTATCTATGGTTCCTTTGTGCTTTTTCCACCCCCGATAGGGTGGCTCCCTGCCTGGGTGCCTATTGCGCTCGGTCAGGGACCCAAGTGATACACGGTTCTTTGTAGACTTCTCCCACCCCATTTCTCTCCTTTTTTCTCCCCCTATTTTTTGTTTTGCCTGGTAAGGAATCAGAAGGGGCTTCATTCCTTGACCTAAGGCAGCTACTCCTCCCTTTCTCTTTCTTTTGCTCTCCCACCACTTCTTCTCTTCTTCTTTTCCTCCTCCCCTCTCCTCTTTCTTTTGTGCTCCTCTTCCTGGTTTCTGGTTTCTCTTGTCCAGGGCTACTTTGTGGGAAGTTTATCCCTCTTACTCTCCTGTTGGTGTGTTCTTTCCTGGCCTGCCATGGGTCTCCTCAAGATTTCCACCCTTAATGTACGAGGTCTGAATGTCCCAGAGAAGTGCTCTTGGCTGTTAGCTGACCTCCGGAAGAGTAAAACCCAAGTTGCCTTCCTGCAAGAAACGCATTTCAGAAGTGACAATGTCCTTAAACTGACTAACAGAGACTTTCCATTGGCGTACCACAGTCCCTCATTTATTTCTAAATCTAAAGGGGTCAGCATATTGCTCACCAAACGGTACCATGGACTTTTGGTGTGGTGCAGCCGGATACCCAGGGTCACTTTCGCTTGCTCAAGGGGAAGATTCAGGACGTTCAGGTCACCTTTGCCAATGTCTATTTCCCAAATGTGGACCACCCACAGTTTTGGCGGGATCTTCCTGTGCTCATAGAGTTCCCAGAAGGGATCTTGGTTTTTGAGGGGATCTTAATTTTGCTATGGATCCCTTATTGGATGCATCACGTGGGTTTCCTCCCACCTCTCCTATTCTCTTCTCAAGCGCCTAAAGATAGATCTGCAGCTTCTACATGTGGTGGACGCAGGGGCGGATCCAGAGCCTAGTCTCGGTAGGGGCACTGCCAGAAAATACTTTTTTTGGGGTAAATTTAATGGGAAAATGGTTGGTGTTAGCGCTTCAATCATCACGGCACCATGGTTGTTATGATGTCAGGATGATTGAAGCGCATTATTACTATTATTACATTGTTATAAAAAAAGAAATAGTTCAACTCACCATAAGGCAGAATCAGTGGGAGGTAAAAAATACTTCCGCGCCAATGGTGTCAAAAAAGATTAAACCAATAGAAAAAAACAACAAATAAAAAAAATATAAATAGCAAAAAGATGAATCACCCGTGAATGATCAATCGTTACAAAGAATCCCAAAAACAGATGGCAAGCTGCTCCCCTAAATTTGAATGAAAAAATCTAATCTAGAAATGGTATACACTAGGGGGCGCTGTAAACCTCAAAAAATTAAATGCTGATAATTGCTAAATAATTATAAACATATACACACGATTCACAACAATAATAATGAACCACAATATATTTATATTTATATTTATAAATATTTGTTACTTGCCACGTCCTATGCCACACGTTGCGGATTGTTACTTGCCACGTCCCATGCCACACGTTGCGGATTGTTACTTGCCACGTCCCATGCCACACGTTGCAGATTGTCACTTGCCACACGTTGCAGATTGTCACTTGCCACGTCCCATGCCACACGTTGCAGATTGTCACTTGTAACGTCCCATGCCACACGTTGCGGATTGTTACTTGCCACATCCCATGCCACACGTTGCGGATTGTTACTTGCCACGTCCCATGCCACACGTTGCGGATTGTTACTTGCCACGTCCCATGCCACACGTTGCGGATTGTTACTTGCCTGCTATAATCATCTCTTGCTGTGTCCCAGTCACGATTCACAACAATAATAATGAACCACAATATGTTAATGTGCTAGAAACAAATTGCTCAAAAATCTTGATATATATTGGTTCAAAATATAAAGTCCTTAATTTAAAGGTGAGTTGAATATATTCGTGATAATTAATTATCCCACTCCAGTGAAGAGATTAGAGCAAAAATAGTGAAAAAAAAAAAATCTGGCTGACTATGCGCACTGGGTGGAACGCACGCCGCACATGATGTGATGTGATGGGTCTTGGACATCATTTACCCTGACATGCAAGCAGTCCCATTGCCGGGTAGGCACCGATCAATGTAAGCGGCCATTTGGCTATTTTATTGTCTTTTTTTATACTTATTAAACGGTTTTACGCTATGGAGACTCCTCTTTGTTTCCTATATTTCCTATCCTGAATGAATGGGACGGGAGGGATCTATGCCTAGAGTACCACCCAGCCTTCCAGCCTTCATGTGAACAGGCACAACCCTGTACAAGCGCTAATGACTCTCTTTTTAGTTAAAGGAGTCATTGGTATCTGGTAAGCAGATATCTATTATTCCAAGGTGATCTCTTCCTCTCTGGTGACGGAACCCTTTATCATCGATAAGATTTTGTTGCATCTATGAAGATCTATGCTGTTTTCCTTGGTTTTGTTTTTTTCACTATTTTTGCTCTAATCTCTTCACTGGAGTGGGATAATTAATTATCACGAATATATTCAACTCACCTTTAAATTAAGGACTTTATATTTTGAACCAATATATATCAAGATTTTTGAGCAATTTGTTTCTAGCACATTAACATATTGTGGTTCATTATTATTGTTGTGAATCGAGTGTATATGTTTATAATTATTTAGCAATTATCATCACTTAATTTTTTGAGGTTTACAGCGCCCCCTAGTGTATACCATTTCTAGAATCAGTGGGAGCCCCGAGCGTGTCACTTGCCACTGTCACCTGCCACACGTTGCGGATTGCCACTTGCCATGTCGCCTGTCACTAGATGCAGATTGTCACTTGCCACGTCCCATGCCACACGTTGCAGATTGTCACTTGCCACACATTGCAGATCGTCACTTGCCACGTCCCATGCCACACGTTGCAGATTGTCACTTGCCACGTCCCATGCCACACGTTGCGGATTGTTACTTGCCACGTCCCATGCCACACGTTGCGGATTGTTACTTGCCACGTCCTATGCCACACGTTGCGGATTGTTACTTGCCACGTCCCATGCCACACGTTGCGGATTGTTACTTGCCACGTCCCATGCCACACGTTGCAGATTGTCACTTGCCACACATTGCAGATTGTCACTTGCCACGTCCCATGCCACACGTTGCAGATTGTCACTTGTAACGTCCCATGCCACACGTTGCGGATTGTTACTTGCCACGTCCCATGCCACACGTTGCGGATTGTTACTTGCCACGTCCCATGCCACACGTTGCGGATTGTTACTTGCCATGTCCCATGCCACACGTTGCGGATTGTTACTTGCCTGCTATAATCATCTCTTGCTGTGTCCCAGTCAAGCAGCAGAGAGATGATGTAATCTCTCTGCTGCCGCGGCTGCCTGCACACTGCACACACAGTGAGGGCGGAACTGCAGGGATGCAGGGCGGGCGCTGGGCGGTGAGAGATGATGTTATCTCTCTGCTCCTCCGCCCGCTGGCTCCCTGATTGGCCAGCAGCCGCTCACGCTGCCTGTCACCGAGCCGCACAGCTGTCTCTCCCCAGTCCCCACCGGAGCTGCCCGAGATCCGCTGTCTCTCCCCACCGTCTTTCAGCCATGGAGCCGCCCACCGGCTCTCTTACCCACAGAGACGCCTGCCAGTGCCAGCACATTTACTGACACACATTCTCGGAGGGGGCAATTGTCCTGTTGCCCCCCCCCCTGGATCCGCCCCTGGGTGGACGTGGTATTCCCAAGAACAGAACTACTCTTTTTTTCTCTTCGGTCCACCATTCATACCAGTTGCACCAGTCAAACTTTTTCTCGACTTGATTATAATTTAATTTCACACCAGGCCCGCGCTAGAGTTGTGTCTGTGTGCCTAGATGTTATTTCCTACTCCAATCATGCGGCCCTGTTGGAGTACTTTTCCATTAATCGTGACTCGGTAGACAATCCATTGGTTGTTTGAGAGGCTCACAAACCGGTTGTTAGGGATACGCTGATTAGGATTGGAGCTCGACCTTAAGAGGGAGCGATCCCAACAAACAGATGAACTCTTGGCTGAGCTACGCAGACTTGAACACTCCCATTATGCAAATCTTGCATGCTCCACCTACCAGGATCTTCTTAAAGTCTGGGAAGAGCTTCAGTCCCTTCTATATCATAGAATAAAGCAAAAACTGGCTTGGGCCCATCATACTATGTATGAATTCTCTAATAAACCGGGCACTTTGCTGGCTCAGGCATTGCGTTGGCCTGAAACCAGAACTTATATCCCTCATATTATGGCCTCTTCTGGGCAGAAGTTGATCACCTCCCCTGCAATGGCAGTGGAATTCTGAACCTTTTATCATGACCTTTCAACCTTGGTCTTTCTTCTCAGTTGGACTCCTCTTCAATTGACATTTCGACAATACAGTCCGATATAGCGTTTTCCGCTATAGCGAGATCTGGGAGGAGTTGGAGAAGCCTATCACAGCGGAGGAGCTTGGGGTGTCTCTAGCTCATTTCAAACCCAAGAAAGCTTCAGGCCCTGATAGCCTCACTCCAGTCTACTACAAGGCTTTCTTTGCAATATTATCTCCTCATCTGGTCCCCGCGCTTAACACCCTTACGGAGAGGAAGCCCATGCCTTTAGATGCCTTACAAGCTTACTTTTCTTTAATTTCTAAGGAAGGGAAGGACCTGTCTCAGTGTGGGAGCTACCACCCTATTGCCCTCTTGAACTCTGATTTGAAATTGTTTGCAAAAAGTCTGGCAAACAGGTTGCTCCCTCATATCCCTCGTCTAACTAGTTGGGATCAGGCAGGCTTTGTACATCTCCATGAGCCCGGAGATAATAAGATCCGGGTCGTCAGTTTGATCCATGCTGCCAAGACTTCTCACCACCCCCTTCTCTTGCTGTCTACGGATGCTGAGAAAGCCATTGACAGGGTCAATTGGCAGTTTATGCGTGCCACCTTGGAGCATATTGGGCTGGGGTCGTCCATGTTGAGCTGGATCTTTTCTCTTTATTTATGCCCCTTGGCCACTGTCAAAGTTAACAAGACGAGGTCCAACTTCTTTATGATCATGAATTGTAACTGTCCCCTTTGATCTTCATACTCTCTCTGGAGCCCTTTCTTTGTACAGTAAGGACGGACCCTGGCATTGTGGTTTACCAGAAGACGTCCAGCATTCACAAGGTGGACGCTTTTGCAGATGATTTGACTTTCTTCCTGACAGACCCTTTGTTGTCTTTACTGAATTTACTCCAATCTCTGCGCACTTATGGTACACTTTCTTATTTTCGGATAAACCCATCCAAGTCCTCTGCTTTTAATATCAATCGAACACCTCCGTCCTTCCTTAACTTTCTGCTGGGCGACCGACTCCATTCGCTACTTGCTACCCTGCTACTCTTTTTTTTTTTTTATCCAAAGAAAAGTTTATTTTGTTCAACATAAAAAAACATAGCCAGGCTTCAACAATACTCAGTTACCTTGCATAGTTTATGAATTCTCATTACATTTTGGCAATACCACAATACTAAGTGTGGCCCATCATTCTAATCAATAGTATGTTCAAATGCATTTAGTCAGCATTAATACCCAATAATCTCTCCATCACCAGGTCCACCGGGACTAGTCCCGGTACATCTAGCCACAGTCCCCATAGCTTCTCAAACTTTCGGGTGCACCCCCTGTGCTGGTATACCATTTTCTCCATTCTGATCATGTTCCCAACTGCAGCAATCCATTCCTTAACTGTGGGAGGGTCCTCTGATATCCAATGCAACATTATCATTTTACGTGCTAACAATAGTGTCCTAGTGACTGCTAATCTGACGCTTTCTTCCCATTCAAATACTTCAAGCACATTTAATAAACAGTGTTTTGGGTCAGTAGGCAAAGAGATCTGAAATACCCTATTAATGGTATCCACCACTCCGCCCCAATAGGGATGAAGCTTCGGACACCGCCACAGAAGATGAAGCAGATCTCCATGATCTCTTTTGCATCTAGTGCACGTCGGGGTGGCTCTAAGACCCATTAGGTGCAGTCTGTGTGGAGTATAATACACTCTAAAAATAAGATACAGTTGTGTTAGCCTCTGCGATACATTAAGTGAACTCGTGGGCACTGCTTGTAAAATCTCCTCCCACTGATCCCCGTCCATCTGTCCCACATCTCTCTACCACTTCTCCTTCACTCTCAAGGGATGTTTATTCATGAAGCCCTGCAGGAGCATATTATAACATTTAGAGATAAAGCCTTTAGTATTAGTAGCTCTCAGGACTAAGTTAAAAAGTGGTGTAGGTGAAGGAGACCACTCGGAAGCAATGCTCTGAGCCTTCACCGCATGTTTCAATTGCATATAATTGCATATAATGGAACCTCATATTGGACGGCAAGCTGTGTCTTTCCTGCAGAGCCTTAAAAGATAGCAAAACTCCGTTCTGAAAAATATCTCTAATATATACCACCCCATATCTCTTCCATAGTGCCCCATGCTGTAACTGTGCTATTTCAGGGTAAGTCCCGTTAGACCATATCGGGCTAAAGTCAGTGTATCCCCTCACCCCCTGCAGGTATCTAATTTTGTTCCAGATTTTCTGGAGAAGATTGTAGGTCAGGTATATCTTATTTGGTTTCCCAAAGGCTAGAGACTTAAGTGCCAACGGCACTGAATCTCACTTTACCGTATGTAACATCACAGTCTCCGAGGAGCTGCGGGTGATACTTGACCTATCTGTCTCTCCACCCATGATCCCTATTAGGTGCTGAAGTTGGGCTACTAAGTAATAAAGCCATGGGTTCGGTAGGGCCAATCCCCCCTCATCTTTAGGGTGCTGTAGGTGCTCAAGCTTGATTCTGGGAGGGCGATTCTTCCAAATTAACAGACGGAAGAGGGAGTTTACAATTCTGAATGTTTTCAAAGGGATCACCACTGGAGAATTGTGAAGTATATATAATAGCTGGGGCATGAGGATCATCTTGATCAGATTCACCCTACCAGCTATCGATAAACATAGTGAGTTCCATGTCTTAATCCGGTCTCTGAATTTCTGTAGTAATGGGGATATATTCAATCTCCCATACTCTCTCACAATCGGCGTCACTTGGACTCCCAGATACCTAAAGGATGTAAACAGGGGTATGGAGTTGTTGGTGGGAGGCTTGCCCCCTTCATCTATTAACATTAGGGACTTTGTCCAGTTGATCTGGAGTCCCGAGTAAGTACCAAATTCCGTTATGGTGGCCATGGTTTCCCGAAGAGAGTCTTCAACGTCTCCCAGCAGAATCATAGAGTCATCCGCATAGAGCATCAGTTTCTCATGTCTGTCCCCATAACGAAAGCCAGTGATACCCGGGTGATCTCTAATTTTAATGGCCAGGGTCTCAATGGCTAACGCAAAGAGCAGGGGAGACAAAGGGCACCCCTGTCTTGTACCCCTACCCAACGCAAAGGGAAGAGACATTCTGCCGATGCTCTAATGGCTGCCTGCGGACCGCAATAAAATAAACGGACCCAGGAGATGTATGTCTCCCCAAATCCAAACCTCTGGAGAACGCCCCATAAATACTCCCATTCGATGCTATCGAAGGCCTTCATAGCATCCAACGAGAGCAGAGCCCTCTGTCCCCTATTGTCGGCCTGAGACTGAATGTTCAAATAAAGTCTCCTGAGATTCACTGCCGTTGATTTATTTGGCATAAACCCTGCCTGGTCTGGATGCACTATTGACTTAATGACTTTATTTAGTCTTATTGCTAGGACTTTCGCCAGTAGCTTAATATCGCTCTGTAACAGGGAAATGGGTCTATATGATCCAGGGTCGACAAGATCCTTCCCAGGCTTTAGTATCAAAACGATATTGGCTGTGGACATAGAGGGGGGCAGAGTTCTATTTTCCCTGGCTGCGTTAAACACCACCAGGAGCTTAGGAAGGAGAACTGCGGAATACTGCTTATAGATTTCCATAGGGAGCCCATCCGACCCGGGGGCTTTACAGTTTGGGAATGTAGTCAACGCCAACTGTAACTCCTCCACTGTAAGTGGATCGTCCAGGGCCTTCCTATTCTCATTAGTGATCTGTGGGAAATTAATGCCCTGTAGATATCCCATAAGTTCCTCCACAGTATGCTGTCCAGTAGGACGATACAAGTTCTCATAAAATCCTGCCAGTTCCTGTAAAATCAAATCAGGGGAACTTACTATCTTCCCTTCCGCCGTTCTAATTGCCCCTATTACCGGGGACCGCTGTTGTCAGTTTGCTATTTTAGCTAAAAGGCGACCCGTGGTTTCCCCCTCCTCAAAGAAAGCTGCCTTGGAGAAGAATCTTTTCTTCTCTGCCGTGGAGGACAGAAGCCGCTCATAAGCTGATTGAGCCGACCTCCAAGACTCCCTGGCAGAGTCGGTGGGGTCCTGAACAAATTGTTCCTCCAAATCCTGCACCATCTTTTCAAGTTCCTCTCTGTGCCCTGATGAGCGCCTCTTAACTTTTGTCATTTCTGCAATTAATAAACCCCTCAAGTGAGCTTTAAACGCTTCCCATTGAATTAAAGGGGAATCAAGAAACTCCTGCCTAGCTAGAAATTCCCTCATGCTCCTCTCCAGCTCCACAGGGGATGAAAATAGCTTTAGCCAGAAGGCATTACATTTCCAGGGTGCCCTAGGCAGCCCTGACAGTGGAGCCACTATCAAACTAATCACCAAATGGGAGTGGTCAGACACACTGCGCGGTTTATATATCACCTCCGAGACCGATGGGAGCATGGTAGAGTCACAAATTGCTAGGTCGATCCTGAAAAGCATCCCATGAGTTTTGGAGAAACAGGAAAACTGTTTCTCCGATGGATTCCTGTGTCTCCAAACATCCACCTAGCCCACCTCATTTAGTAGTCTAAGCAATGGTGACTCCCTCGATGAGGCAGACCCCCTTACACTTGGGTGCCTGTCCATGGAGGGACTCAACCAGCAATTGAAATCTCCAACTATCAATAACGGCAGGTCCAGCCTGCCCACCATATATGTCAGCAGCGTCCGTAGTACCCCCACCGCGAATGGAGGAGGAATGTAAATACATGCCAAAATACAGTGTAGCAACCCTATGCGACAATGCAAAAAAATATATCGCCCCTCTGAGTCTATGCATGTGTCAAACTCCTGGAAATCTATGGCACTGTGCACCAACACACTCACCCCCCTGGAGAAGGAGGTGTGTGTGGAATGATATATCTTCCCCGCCCAGGAGTACCTTAAGCAGTTTTGAGTTTCCGGAGTCAAGTGTGTTTCCTGGAAACACAATATGGCTGGGTGAAACTTTTTCAAACAAGTGGAGATCATCATGCGTTTAAGCGGGGAACCTAGCCCCCTGATGTTCCAAGACACCACATGGACCTTAGCTATTAGGAAACATGTTATCCAGGAACAGCAGGGTGCCAATAGAACAGTATAGCAAAAACAGACTACGCAGTAAATATACCATATTGAGATATCCCCCTATAGGAACATTGGGCCAATCTAATATCAGCCGAGTTTCCCCGCCACATAAAATATTGGCTGTGAGCCATAATTTAGGCGCACCAAACATGTCATAATTAGCAGAGTACCAAGTCCAGAGTTTAATTTCCTTCAATCGAAGCCTGTGGGTGTAAAGGGTTAAACATATAAACCAAACATGGGTCCAGGCTGTCAATAGGACAAGCCCAAACGATCCAACGTGGATCAAAAACTGATTAAGTATTTTTGTTCCACATCTCTCGTGGAAAGATCGCATTTTTCTTGCAACTTTACAAGATAGCTCAAGTTCACATGGTAGTATTACGTCTCCCAGCAGAACAAGGCGCGTGTTACCCCTTCTGTCCAAAGGTTTATTTGCCAGGATCAAAACAGACAGTAGCACTGTATGCCAAAAATTGAAAAATTAGTACAGAAAAAAAAAAAAGAAAAGGGGGAGGTAACAAAAGGGGGCAAAAAGTGAACATAAGGTGAGCTTTCCAGATAGAACTTGCCGGTACATCCAATATATATCCATTGATCATCATAACGACTTGCTGCAGCAATGACCAAATCAATCACCATCCTCCTCTCCACCTCTGTGGCGTAGAGCCTGCTCATTACGATCCAGCCAAAGAGCAGCATCCTGAGCAGATTCAAAAAAAGTGGGTTTGTCGATTGGCAGTATCCCTCAACTTAGCAGGGTAAAGCATGGCGTAAGGAAGCTGCAATGATCGTAGACACCTTTTCACATCTGAAAACTTGGCCCGGCGTCGCTGAACCTCCGCAGAAAAGTCCGGATAGAAGGATACTCGGACTCCATTCACCTGCACATTAGCTTTCTCCCTGGCCTGTCTCAGCACTGCCTCCCTGTCTCGGTAATGTAGAAGACGGGCCAGAATTGACCTGGGGGGGGGGCGCCTGGTTGTGGCGGACGGCCCGGTGTGCGATGAGCCCTCTCGACGGTGAAGAACGGGGAAAAGACCTCCTTTCCCAATATCTCCTGCAGCCATCCCTCAATAAAGGTGGTAGGGTCTCTCCCCTCTGTTTTCTCCGGTAACCCCACGATGCGCACATTATTCCGTCTCAGACGGTTTTCGATGTCATCTGCTCTGTTGTTGGTATCTTTAGCGAGCTGGTGTGCTGCATGGGCCTCCCGAGCAACTGGGGGTAGTTTATCTTCAACCTCACTCACCCTGTTTTCTACTGCGGTCGCAGGTTCCCGGATTTTTTGCAAATCCTGTCGCAGCAAGGAAACATCTCTCAATCCCCCAAACTGCTCCTTGAGAGTATTCACAGGGGCTGTGCAGACATGCACCGCTCTTAAAATCTCAGCCAAAGTTGGCTGCTCAGCGTCCTCAGCTTCTGTGTCTGTGTGCAGGGGAAGAGAGTGCACGGCTGCATGATACTGCTCTCCCTGTCCCTCCTTCTCTCCTGCCTCATGGCACTGTGGGCCCTGTGCAGCTGAGCCCTGTGGTACCATGCGGGGCTGAGAGGGACTTCCTCTAGCATAATAAAGCATGTCCTGCTGTTGCTCCTTACCCTGTGTCTTCTGCAACTTCTTGTTGAGATCCCCCTTAGCTGCCTCCGCTCCTCTCGACGTGCGCTGTGCCTGGGCCGCGGCGGTGCCATCTTGGATTTCCGACTGCATGAAATCCTCTTTTTTTTTTCTTTGTTTTTCCCCGGGTACAGAGGACCGGCGGATGGTCCGGGATGTTGCCCCGATCGGTAGCCAGCTGGAAAGCCGTTTCTTAGCTTCAGATCACTGCTGGGAGAGGATCGATACACTGTACTGTGGAGGAGCTGTGAGACATACGTCTTCTCACATGCCTGTCTTGGCCACGCCCCACCCTGCTACTCTTTAAAAAGACAATTTTGAACCACTGTTCCTCTGAATGCCAGGAGACCTGCTCCATTGGCACTCCCTCACCTTAACCTGGTCCAGGCGTTGTAATGCCCTCAAGATGATGCTACTGCCCAGGGTTTTTTATCTGTTACAGGCCCTCCCTATCCGGCTACCTTCACATGTTAATTCCCTGTTTCTGGACTTTGTATGGTCCCAGAAACTGGACTTTTAGGGCCCCCAGTTTCAATGCCTGGTGTCGAGTGGTCGCCTTCACCTTTGGGGTTTCCTGCTGCCTGGTGGCAAGCTCTCCTCTGCTACACTTACCAGCGCCTTGGATCCACTTTTGGACTTTTGAAGTAGCTTCCTGCTTCAACATATTCTTCGTCAATGCTCCCATTTCTGGAGTGTTTTCCGTCAGCTCGTGGAGCCAGGGCCTCTCTACCATCTGATATGACTGACGGTAGATTTCACCCCTACCTTTCTCTCTAAATGGGAATCCGATCTCACTATGCAATTTGCCGATTCACAAAAAGAGAAAATTCTCTATTTTGCGCAGAAATCCTCTATTGCCACCAAGGCCCAAGGGATGGCTATAAGATTCTGACTAGATGGTACAGGGTGCCCACGACCCTGCACCATATTTTTCCACAGGTACCAGACATGCTGGCGATGTGGCATTGAACAGGGCACGATGCTACACATTTTCTGGGACTGTTCGAAAATTAGACTGTTATGTCAAGAGGTGGCCAGCACTATTAAACACCTGACAGATGTAAATTTAGCAGGGAACCTCACGGCATGCCTGCTGCAACTAATGGAAGGTCCCATCAAAAAATATAAGACCTCCCTTACTATTCAGCTGTTGAACGATCAATAAACTCAGGGATATAGAAGACCTTAAGGCCACTCTATATAACTGGGAGGAGAACTTTGACCGTGACACATGGAGGCCATGGCAATATTATGTCTAATAGTGATGCCTATCTACAGGAGGTCTCGCAACACGGTTGAGCCCCTGTCGAGAGAATTTGCTTTTCTGGTCTCTCTATACCTCTTCTTGTTTCCTTTCTGTGCTGTCTGGCACCTGCATTTATTCTATTGCCAAGCTCCTTCTTTTTCCCCTTTCTGGGGCCTTTGATCTCGCTTCTTTCTATACTTGTTCACCAATTTTCTCTTTTCCTTGTTTTCCATTCCCCTTCTAGTCACCTCATTTTTTTCTCTACATAACCTCCTCAGTTTTGAGATATTTCATTTGCAATTTTTCTGCAGTTACCCTTACAATGTATTTTGTTTACCAGGTGATATACCTTCCTTGGGTTTTTCTGCCCCCCCCCAATACTTTGTAGAACTACCTTTTCAAAGCAATTACAGTTGCCAGTCTTTTTGGGTATGTCTCTACCAGCTTTGCACATCTAGAGAGTGACATTTTTGCCCATTCTTCTTTGCAAAATAGCTCAAGCTCTGTCAGGTTGGATGGAGAGCGTCTGTGAACAGGAATTTTCAAGTCTTGCCAGATTCTTAATTGGATTTAGGTCTGGACTTTGACTGGGCCATTCTAACACATAAATATGTTTGATCCAAACCATTCCATTGTAGCTCTGGTTGTATGTTTAGGCTTGTTGTCCTGCTGGAAGGTGAACATCTACCCCAATCTTAAGTCTTTTGCAGACTCTAAAGCCTCATACACATGATCCGATTTTCTGCAGACAAAACCTCGGACTTTTGTCCGAAGGTGTGTGCCTAAATTTTGTCTTGCATACAAATGGCAAGGAATTGTCGGCCAACAAACATGAACATAGTGACGTTCTACGTGGTTTTTTCAGCTCTTTAGTGCCACCCTTTGGGCTCCTTCTGCTAATTTCGTGATAGTAGAAGTTTGGTGAGTGTTGATTCGCGCTTTTCATTTCGCGCTTTTCATTTTGTGCTTTTCAGTTCGTTTCTGAACAGCCGTTCCTCAACCAGACATGTTGCGGAATTGGAGGAGATAACATGTATTATTGGCCTTTGAGTTATTGCTTTGACCCAAGTCCAGCCCAGGAACAGGAGGAGGAGGATTTATTGGACCAAAAATTGGTTGCTTTATTACAGTTACATTTAAAAAAAATACAATGTAAAATTGACAAGGGACATCAACATAGTTGTATCTTTGAACTTACAAACTACGGGATAATGGTGTTGTAGTAACTTGCCCAAAAAAGAAAAAAAAAAAAAAGCATAATATAATTCTTGATATCACTAGAAAAAAAAAAGCCTTTGAAAATTAGTTTGCAATAACTCCATCGGTATCACCAGCAAAGCAGCTTCATTATTATCCTATTAAAGAAGAAGACAATGTGCGTTGCATTTTGAGATTTCATAATTTGCCATGTCAATGTTAATTCTCCATTATTAACGCTAGTTTACAAGACCGACCGCTTCTGGCTCATCCTTGCTTCTGAGCGTGTATGTACTTTGGACTTTTGTCCGACGGACTTGTGTACACATGCTCGGAAACTCTGACAACAGACATTTGTCCGCGGAAAATTTTAAAGTCTGCCATCCAACATTTGTCCGCGGAAAATCCGACAACAATTGTCCGATGGAGCGTACAAACGGTCGGATTTTCCACCAACAGCCTGTCATCTCACATTTCCAATCAGAAAATCCGATCCTGTGTACGCGGCTTAACAGCTTTTTTTCTAAGATTGCATTTCTGCATTTGGCTCCATCCATCTTCCCATCAACTCTGACCAGCTCCCCTGTCCCTGCTGAAGAAAATTATCCCCACAATATGATGCTGCCACCACCATGTTTCACGGTGGGGATGGTGTGTTTTCCGCCACACATAGCGTTTTGCTTTTAGGCCACAAAGTTCAATTTTAGTCTCATCTGACCAGAGCACCTTTTTCCATATGTTTGCTGTGTCCCCCAAAATTGGACTTATGGCTTTATTTCAACAATGGCTATCTTCTTGCCACTCTTCCATAAAGGCCATATTTGTGCATGACTAATAGTTGTCCTGTGGACAGATTCTCCCACCTGAGCTGTGGATCTCTGCAGCTCCTCCAGAGTTACCATGGGCTGCTTCTCTGATTGATGCTCTCCTTGCCCGGCCTGTCAGTTTAGGTGGACAGCCATGTCTTGGTAGGATTGCAGTTGTGCCATACTCTTTCCATTTTCAGATGATGGATTGAACAGTGCTCCATGAGATGTTCAAAGCTTGGGATATTTGTTTATAACCTAACCCTGCTTTAAACTTCTCCACTAGGGATGAGGCGAACACCCCCCTGTTCGGTTCGCACCAGAACATGCGAACAGGAAAAAAGTTCGTTCGAACATGCGATCACCGTTAAAGTCTATGGGACACAAACATGAATAATCAAAAGTGGTAATTTTAAAGGCTTATATGCAAGTTATTGTCATAAAAAGTGTTTGGGGACCTGGGTCCTGCCCCAGGGGACATGAATCAATGCAAAAAAAAGTTTTAAAAACGGCCATTTTTTCAGGAGCAGTGATTTTAATAATGCTTAAAGTCAAATAATAAAAGTGTAATATCCCTTTAAATTTCGTAGCTGGGGGGTGTCTATAGTATGCCTGTAAAGGGGCGCATTTTGACAGCAGAATGACATTTCAAAGGAAAAAAGTCATTTAAAACTACTCACGGCTATTGCATTGCCGGTCCGACAATACACATAGAAGTTCATTGATAAAAGGCCCTTCAGGTCTGGTATGAATATTAAGGGGAACCCCGGCCAAAATTTTTTAAAAAATGACGTGGGGGTCCCCCTAAATTCCATACCAGACCCTTCAGGTCTGGTATGGATTTTAAGGGGAACCCCACGCCAAAATGAAAAAAAAAATGGCGTGGGGTCCCCCCAAAAATCCATACCAGACCCTTATCCGAGCAAGCAACCTGGCAGGCTGCAGGAAAAGAGGGGGGGGATGAGAGAGCAGCCCCCCCTCCTGAACCGTACCAGGCCACATGCTCTCAACATTGGGAGGGTGCTTTGGGGTAGCCCCCAAAACACCTTGTCCCCATGTTGATGAGGACAAGGGCCTCATCCCCACAACCCTGGCCGGTGGTTGTGGGGGTCTGCGGGCGGGGGGCTTATCGGAATCTGGAAGCCCCCCTTTAACAAGGGGACCCCCAGATCCCGCCCCCCCGTGTGAAATGGTAAGGGGGTACTTTTGTACCCCTACCATTTCACTAAAAAAATGTTAAAAATGACAAGAGACAGTTTTTGACAATTCCTTTATTTAAATGCTTCATCTTTCTTCTTTCTTCTATCTTCCTTCATCTTCTTCTTCTTCTTCTGGCTCTTCTGGTTCTTCCACCGGTGTTCTCGTCCAGCATCTCCTCCGCGGCGTCTTCTATCTTCTTCTCCTTGGGCCACTCCGCACCCATGGCATGGGGGGAGGCTCCCGCTCTTCTCTTCATCTTCTTCTCTTCTTCATCTTCTTCTCTTCTTCATCTTCTTCTCCGGGCCGCTCCGCACCCATGCTGGCATGGTGGGAGGCTCCCGCTGTGTGACACGTCTCCTCTTCTGACAGTTCTTAAATAATGGGGGGCGGGGCCACCCGGTGACCCCGCCCCCCTCTGACGCATGGGACATGACGGGACTTCCCTGTGGCATTCCCCGTGACGTCACAGGGAAGTCCCGTCAAGTCACCGGCCCGAGGGAAGTCCTCCGGTGTTCTCGTCCAGCATCTCCTCCGCGGCGTCTTCTATCTTCTTCTCCTCGGGCCGGTGACTTGACGGGACTTCCCTGTGACGTCAAAGGGGGCTTCCCTTGTTAAAGGGGGCTTCCAGATTCCGATAAGCCCCCCGCCCGCAGACCCCCACAACCACCGGCCAGGGTTGTGGGGATGAGGCCCTTGTCCTCATCAACATGGGGACAAGGTGTTTTGGGGGGCTACCCCAAAGCACCCTCCCAATGTTGAGGGCATGTGGCCTGGTACGGTTCAGGAGGGGGGGCGCTCTCTCGTCCCCCCATCTTTTCCTGCGGCCTGCCAGGTTGCGTGCTTGGATAAGGGTCTGGTATGGATTGTTGGGGGGACCCCACGCCGTTTCTTTTTTAATTTTGGCGCGGGGTTCCCCTTAAATTCCACACCAGACCTGAAGGGTCTGGTATGGAATTTAGGGGGACCCCCACGTCATTTTTTTTTTTAAATTTTGGCCGGGGTTCCCCTTAATATCCATACCAGACCTGAAGGGCCTGGTATGGAATTTAGGGGGACCCCCACGTCATTTTTTTTTTACATTTTGGTTCGGGGTTCCCCTGTGGGGAATTCCCATGCCGTTTTTATCAATGAACTTCTATGTGTATTGTCGGACCGGCAATGCAATAGCCGCGAGTAGTTTTAAATGACTTTTTTCCTTTGAAATGTCATTTTGCTGTCAGACTGTTCTAAACACAGGAAACATGCGCTCCTTTACAGGCATACTATAGACACCCCCCAGCTACAAAATTTAAAGGGATATTACACTTTTATTGTTTGACTTATTAAAGCATTATTAAAATCACTGCTCCTGAAAAAACGGCCATTTGTAAAACTTTATTTTGCATTGATCCATGTCCCCTGGGGCAGGACCCAGGTCCCCAAACACTTTTTATGACAATAACTTGCATATAAGCCTTTAAAATTAGCACTTTTGATTTCTCCCATAGACTTCTAAAGGGTGTTCCGCGGCATTCGAATTTGCCGCGAACACCCCAAATTGTTCGCTGTTCGGCGAACTTGCGAACAGCCGATGTTCGAGTCGAACATGAGTTCAACTCAAACTCGAAGCTCATCCCTATTCTCCACAACGTTATCCCTATGTTTGAAAACCATTTATCATTTTCCTTCCACTTCACAATTATGTGCCACTTTGTGTTAGTCTAGCACATAAAATCCCAATAAAATACATTTACATTTTTGGTTGTAACATGACAAAGTGTGGAAAATTCCAAAAGTATGAATACTTTTTCAAGGCACTGTAAGTACACTGATCTTTTTTTCTGTTAGAAAAGAGTTTATTGACAGCATCAGATTTTTTTTTTATAACTGTAGCACCCTCCTATCGTAGGATGCTACTTTAATTTAGTTTTTGGCTCCTTCTTTAATCAAGCAGTAGTTGCTTGTTTTGGCCTGTTCAAGGTTTCACAGGCTGGGAGTTTGTTTTTTTTTCCCTGCCCCTGGATGATGCTTTTAGAGCTTAGGGCAGGAGATTCAAATAACCAGCCTTAATATTTATCATAATCCAGCCAATCCTTGGAGAGGAGTGTACAGACGGGTTCTGGAATGGTGATTAATAGTCTGAAGTACTGGAGAGCTGGGTTCCTTCCTAGGAAGGTTCCAGAGCTGAAGGGGCTGCTGCCCTCAGGCATCCCATGGACTATACAGCTGCTATAGAAGCCTCAGTGGTGTCAGGTCTAAGGGGTTGAGTGGACTTTGCTAAAAGCTGATTGCATAACCTCATCACAAGGGATTTGGTCTGGAGAGGGAACGTCTCACTCACTGGATCATATTCAGAGGAAGCTAGAAAGTTGCAGCTCTCCTAGGAATTTGTGAATAAAGACCCTAAAGTGATCTCTGTAACTGTGCAGTGTTCTGGATATTGCACTGGGTAACAACAGTTGTGCATCAGCACAAGGTAACCAGATGCCAAAGAGACCAGCCTCATGGTCCCTAGCTGTGAGGCATTAGACTGTTCCACACCCACAATTACTCAAGGAGAAGATTGTCCTCTAATTACTAAGTGCTAGGCATTTTGGAGTATCCCACCCATGCCCTATCCCCCTACAAGTGGTTGTCAACTTATGAGCTAAGGGAGGCCTCAAATGGGGCCCCTGACATCACCAAAGGGCCACACATAATGTTCAATATACAGTATTTAACCACTTGACCTCCGGAAGATTTACCCCCTTCATGACCGGGCCATTTTTTACGATACTGCACTGCATTACTTTAACTGAGAATTGCGTGGTGGTGTGATGCTGTACTCAAATAAAATGTATGTACTTTTTCCCACAAATAGAGCTTTATTTTGGTAGTATTTGATCTTTTTGCGCTATAAACAAAAAAGACTGACAATTTTTGAAAAAAAACACTACATTTTTTACTTTCTACTATAAAACATATCTAATAGAATAATGTAAAAAATCTAATATGTATTCTGCTACATATTTTTGGTAAATAAATGCCAATAAGCGTATATTGATTGTAGATGCTATAACTTTTGTGCAAAACAAACTATGGGATATATTTATAGAATTATTATTATTATTATTATTGTTTTTTACTAGCAATCAGTGACATACAGCGGGACTGCGATATTGCAGTGGACAAATCCGACACTAAATGACATTGACACTTTTTGGGGATCAGTGTCACTAATACAATGATCAGTGCTAAAAAATGTGCACTGTCACTGTACTAATGACACTGGCTGGGAAGGGGTTAACCATGTGCCTAGCCAGTGCTTGTGTACTGTGTGGGAGGTGCTTTTACTAGGGGAAGGCATTGATCTATGTTCCTGTTTTGCAGGAACACAGGATCAATGCCTTCCCTACTGACAGAACGGCAAACTGCCTTGCTTACATTTGCCTAGTGATCAGCAGGTGTCGGCGAACATCGAGTCCACGGGTGTATATTCACAGTGGGAGCGGGTCGCCAGAGGTGCGTATGCATGTCCCAGACCCCGAAGTGCAGAATCACGTACTGGGTAAGTGATCCTGCACAGTAGAGCCGCTGTGCCACCATATATGTATGTTATATGGTTACCAAGCGGATAATTCTTGAGAGGACTGTCAGAAACTGTAGACCAAATAGAGGAAAGTGTGTGCATGCTACATTTTGTGTTGGGGATATGCTGCAGAAGATAATGTTAAATTGGGAACATGTTACATGAGACTAGTAGAGATCAATGCTATTACCATAATCAATGTTCCCTCTAGAGACCCCTAAGGTCTGAGGACTGCACATCATATACCAAAAGGCTGCATGTGGCTCTAGATCAGTGTTTCTCAATTCCAGTCCTCAAGGCGCACCAACAGGTCATGTTTTCAGGATTTCCACAAGTGATTTGATCAGTTTTCACTGCCTTAGTAATTACCACAGCCGTTTCATCTGAGGGAAATCCTGAAAACATGACCTGTTGGTGCGCCTTGAGGACTGGAGTTGAGAAACACTGCTCTAGACCACCAGGGCCCTAGACTGATTTATTGGAGTCAGAGTGTAAGGGCTGGTGCTTGGGTGACTGGCAGCCTCTGTACATTTAGGGAAAAAATTTTTATTACCAGCAGCCCCTTCAGGAGGTAGTGCTATACAACCAAAATTTAACAAAACAATACTCAGATCTTTTTATACAGCTCAGGCAAGATAGGTAGGAGGAACAGAACGGGAAAATTTTTAAGAAGACGTATTGTTAGACTTTTCTTAAACTTTAAGCTGGCCGTACAGAATCAATCTCCCGCTGCAGCTATTGTATTTTGACAGTTGGCCCCATCAGCTGCCAAAATACACAAACAGCAGCTGCATCTTATCGGGTGCAGCTGCCGTTCAGCTGACCGTTTTCCACCTGGATTCTTCCATCTCTCAATTGATGGATGTTGGGCAGGAGGCAAAAGATAGGCTCATCCACTAAGTGAACTTCAGCCAGTTCACCAAGAACCATCTGAAATTCAAACAGTGTATGGCCAGCTTTAGAGGGTGCCACACACTCTAAGAGCCCCAGAGAAGACTATCACTCTGCAGCCTTAAAGTGGAACTAAACCCTCTTTTCCTTTACAGCCAAGAAAGCTGCCATTTTTGGCTCTGTGTGATTAGTTATGACACCAGCCATTTGATGGCTTGACATTTTGGTAGAGAGAAAAAGCAACTGTGACAGTTATCATTCACAATATGCCTTGAATGTACCTATTTTGGGAAACCGTTAAATCAATGGCTTTAGTTCCGCTTTTATGTATGTAACAATAAATGTCTCTTATTTCCTCCCTTTTGATTTGTTAAATATACATTTGAAAGCTTATATTATATTTGTTCAACAAGTACAAAAAATAACTGTTCATCCAACCAGAAATATTGAGATTTGATAACTTCCTCTGCTCTCTGTCTCTGGACTGTTATCAGTTAACATTGTTCCCAGCTACCTCTGTGGACTACAAAATCTCTCCCCCTGTTTTGGAGCGGAGATTAACTACTTGCCCCGACCACCATAGTTTTACTGTGGACGAGTGGCACAGGCAGGCCGGACAACGTATTGGTACATGTCTGCCTGCCTTCCGGGTTGGAAGCACGCAGGAATGTGCCCCCTGCTGACCTGGGTTGTCATTGGCTACAGCACACATTGTCAGCAGGTCCCAGACAATTTTGGCCGTGAACCTAATGATTGGCTGTAGCCAATCACAGCATGGTCGTGCATCTTGTTTACAAACACAGACACGGAATATGCACCGTTCTTCTCTCCCTGAGCCCTTTTCAGTTCAGAGAGAGAAGAAAGTAGATCATGTGTGAGTAGTAACAGCACACAAACTCATGCACACACCTTGTTAGGCACATTTAACCCTTTCATTTTCCTCCAGTAAACCCTTTGATTGCCCTGTCACCAGTGTCATTACTACGGTGTATAGTATTTTTTTCACTGATCACAGTATTAGTTTCAGTAGGGACAACAGATAGCGTCAGGGTCATTTAGCTCCCCTCCCAGCCAAGGTCAGCTAGTGCCACATTGCCCGCTTGATTTACTAAAAGCAAATAGACTCTGCAAAAGCAGTTGCTCCAGAGCTTAGTAAATGAGAGGAGCTCTGCTGACTTCCGTCATCCAATCATGTGCAAGCCAAAATACTGTTTTTTTATTTTCCTTGCACGTAATTGGGTATTCTTTGCAAAGTGAAGCTTTACCTCATTCACTATGCTCTGGAGCAACTGCTCTTGCAGAGTGCAACTGCACTTTGCAAAGTGCACAGTCTATTTATCTTTAGTATATTAACCCCTATAAGTTGCAGATCACTTCCATTAGTAGTATAGTGTCTGAATGGATCAGTATTTTGATCACGATCAGAAACAGCAAACTTAACAGCGTCCCTTGATTTTTTTTTAGTTGTTTTTCATTTCATTTTTTTTTTTTTTTGCATTCAAACAATACAGTGGTGTACAGTAGAGTGCCATACTGTAATTACAGCGGTGTGCTTTGAACAAACGGAAGCTTCAAGAACAGCAACAAGTTAATGCTGCACTTTGAGGCACAAAAAAAAAATCAAAACAGTTTGCTATGGATAGGATTAATTAAAGTGGTGTTCCACCCAAAAAAAAAAATAAATGCATGAATGCGCCGAGGGGAAGTGATGTCACCAGCCCAGGCACTGAAGGAGGCAGACTACGAGGGACCCCCTAGCAACAGCCATTTAGAGGTGAGTAAAAGAAAAAAAAATTCCAAATGTTTTTTTTTTTTTGGTGAAAAACTGGAGAGCACATAGAAATATAAAAGGATATCCCATATCTCAATCACTACTCTGGTCAGTGTGTGTCCCTTGTAGGATTGGCCATATACATGTCCTTACCCTCAGAAGATGTTGTGGCCTTTAAGGACAAATGCTATCACTGCATTTTTCTTGATGGTGGAAGGTCAAGCCTAAATTTAATAGTGGTCAGTTTGGCTTCCTGCCTCAAGATGAATGTCTGCTGAGTTAAAGGAGACCAAAAAACTCAAGAGTCAGTTTCCACGCTCACTCTCACTCCAGAGAGGTTAGCTTCTGCATTTCTGTCTGGGAGTCCAGGAAAAACTGGGAAGCCAACGCATAAACCAATAAGTCAGTAGAGTTCCATGTCAGGATGCTTTCTGTTATTTTGGGATTGTGCCTCCCAAATACATGCCTTAGGGGCACTATGTGGCTCTTCTGTGGACATAGGTACGGCTTTGGTGAGTGATACGTGGTTCATTAAGGCAAGCATTTTAGGCCATATTTGGAGATCTTTCATCCTTCACGTCTCAGATTGAGCCATAGAAATCGCCTCGCTCCAGCAGCTCAGGTAGGCTCAGTTTAACTCTCGCTCCCGTTCAAGTCGGGTTTCTGGACCAGTGGCCTAAACTTGGGGTTGTAGAAACTAAATCGTCTGCAATGTTCTGGGGTAAGCCTGTCCTGGTAAAGTTGGACAGCGCAACGACTGTGACCTACATCTGAAAACAAGGCTCAGTCTCTCCCTTCTGAAGCAGGTTTCTCTAATTCTAGAATCTGCCCAAGTCAGTCTTCTGCAGCTATCTGCGGCCTATGTGCCTGGTCAGAAGAATCTTCAGACAAACTATTTGTCCAGGACAAGTCTGGACGACAATGAATGGTCCAGACTACTGCGAGTCTTTCGAGAACTAACAAAGCTTGGTATTTTTCTTCCAGAGGTAGACCGCTCACATCCCCAGTCAACACCAAGTTGCTGAAATTCCATTCCAGGGCAAGAATCCACAAGCAATCGGGGCGGAGGTGCTGACTGCAGAGTGGATCTCCAAGCCAGTTTATGCCTTTCTACTGCTTCCAGCTGAGGCTGTGGTGGAGGAAGGTGACAGTTCTGGTGATGATCCCAGATTGGCCAAAGGGGCCTTGGCACCCTTTGCTCATACTTCTAAGTGTCAGGGATTGACTCCCTCTGTATGTAAGATCAAACCTTCTCCAAAGTCCCATTCATCCAGCACCTGACAGGCTCAGGCTGATGGCCTGGGTCTAGAGAGGCAGAGGCTAATGGATTTTGAAAGCTCTGTGAAGATTGTAAATACTCTTACGAAAAAAAGAACGGACAGTGCTAACCGTGCCTATAGTAGAATATGGCATAAATTCCCAGTATTATTGCTGATTAAAATTTTACACTGGACTCTTCAGAAGTCTGTTCTGAAATGCTTGCAGGTGTGGCTTGATTTAGGTCTATGCGTAAGTATGCTATAGGCACATTTCAGCTATCTATGGCTTCACCGGCATACAGTGTGTATCCAACACTTAAATACTGTTTTTCAAGATGCAATTCGGTAGAAACCTCGAATTGTTTCAGAAATGGGATCTCCCATTGCTGTTGAACGTTATTGCATCAGATGCCTTCAATCACCCTGTGGTACCTCTCACTGAAAACTGCTTTACTGGTGGCAATAACATCAGCCAGAAAAAAGTCAGCATTGGTGGCCTTGGGGTTTAAAGAAGCCATACTCGCGTACTTCCCAGACAGGGTGATACTCATGCCAATGCTTGAATTTTGTGCCTGAACTGACCTTCAGAGTCCATATCACACAAGAGGTTGTCCTTCTATGTTACTTTTGGGGAGTACTCAAGAAATTAGCCCATTGGATGTGTACCAAGCTTTAAAATGTTTAATCAAGGCAACTTCTGCCATCAGGAAGTCAAAGCAACTGTTTGTCATTCCAGGTAGAACACGATTTTACGGCTTCCAGCAAGATTTTTGCCTCTTGGTTGGTAAAGCTCTCCTTGGCCTACAAGTTGAAAGGGTTGGCTGTGCCAGGAGAATCACGGCACCCTTCACTAGAAGGATCACGACCTTGAGAGTGGCAGCAGGCCGAATGTCTGAAACTATCTGCAAGGCAGCTATGTGGGCACCAAAATATTCATATGCATGACTTAATGACAGTTGAGTTTGGCAGAGGCATCCTGGCTTTTGTTTTTTTAGTCAGAATTGAGGAGTGTGTAGCATTATCCCCCCCCCGTTTTGGTTAGTTAGTTCCCAGCTGTGCTGACATGGAGCTGTCAGGAAAACGGAAAATTGAATTAAAATACTTACCGTAATTTTCCTTTCCTGACGAGCTCAATGGCAGCAAAGATCCCACCCAGCTTGGTAGGACTAGTTACAGAACCCCAAGGCTGTAGGTGGGCTCAGATTTATACGAGTTAAGTCCTGGAGGCATGGGGAGGGGCGGAGCCTATACCCAGCGGTGCTGCCATGGAGTTCATCAGGAAAGGAGAATTACGGTAAGTATATGAATTCAATTTTACGTTTTTGTGCTTGATTTCTTGATTTCTGTATTGGTTATATCCTAGAGCAGTGGTCCCCAAACTTTTTGGCACTGGGGACCAGCTGCGTGGAAGTAAACGGGGGTAAACGATTTTTCATGGGCAATGGCTGGTGTTAGCGCATCAATCATCATGGCACCATGCTTGATAAGGTGTCAGAGTGAGTGAAGCACATTCTTTCTCTTATTAAATTGTAGTGATAAATTAAATAGTTCAACTCACCATAATGCAGAATCAGTAGAAGCCCTAAGCGTGTCACTTGCCACTATCGCCTGCCACCAGATGAGGATTGTCACTTGCCATGCCACCTGCCACGTTGCCTGTCACCAGATGCGAAATGTCACTTGCCACGTCACCTGCGACAAGATGTGGATTTTCACTTGCCACGTTGCCTGTCACCAGATGCGGAATGTCACTTGCCACGCCACCTGCCACGTTGCCTGTTACCAGATGCGGAATGTCACTTGCCACCACTGCATTGGTGACAGCACTGGTCTACTTAGCACAGAGGCAGGCCTCTGTGCAGTGGTGGGTTCTGAATGAAGGCAGAAGAGCGGTGATGCGGGGCGGCCAGTGAGAGATGATGTTATCTTTCTGCTCCCTGCCGCAGCTCTGACACTGAGGCTGACAGGACACCGGCTGTGAGGGCGGAAGAGCGATGATGCGCGGGGCAGAGAGAGATGTTGTCATCTCTGCTTGCCCGCACGATTCTTCCATCCACTACTCTCATATGCCGGCTGCTCGGCTGTCTTATGGTGCCCGCCCAACTCTCTTATGCTTTCATGCCCACCCAGGTGTCTCATGCCGACCGCCCGCACCCACGGCCCAGCTAGTGTCAACCCAGTCAATGCATTTGATATATGGGGCCTTTAAGTGTTACTAAACCCACAACAGTAAAATTAGTGTGTATATGCAGTAAAGCATGTTTGTTATACTCACTGTGAAACCTAAAGGGTTAATCCTCTGCATTGTAAAAAGACTACTTGATCTTGTATGCACAGATCCCCCACTCCCTGCACTGTCCCCCTAGACAGAGCCTTTAGAGTCAGGCTGCACCTGCTCAGTTTGGTGTGTATCGCTAGAGATGTTTTATTTTCTTCTTGGGAGAGTGCATGTGATCCACACTGGGCCAATCAGCACTGTCCAGTCATGTCCAGACAGAGGGTTGGGAGCCCTGCAGCCTCATAGGACAGCTCAGTGCAGTATGGAAACTCCTCCTACAAGCTTCACCAGGAACTGATAGAAATCACAAGGCTGCTATATACTGCTTATACCCTGTGTTAAGCGGCTATCTTAAATAATCTGTGTAAAATATAAGAATCCCAATTAACAAATGATGTGTCAACCTCTAATTAAGTGCAAACAAGCCATGCATACACCATACTTGCAAACAGTCCCGATTTTCCCGGGACATTCACGGTATTCAGACTTAAATCCCGTTCTTACTGTGTCCTGGGAAAATTCACGGGAAATTGGCTTTGTCCAGATGTCCATGATGAATCGCCCATCGCCGCCGCTAGAGATCCGAGGTCGCCGCCATTTTTGTGAGGAGCAGCTCGCCTTGAGGCTGAGGTGGGGAAGAAACAAGAGGCAGAGCCCGGGTTGTGGGCCAGGCCACAGGGCGGGAGGTTGGCGGCAGCTCCAATTCTATTGGCAGCCACTTTCATTGCCACCCGGGCTCCGCCTCTTGTTTGTTCCCTTCGGCCTCCACAAGAGCTGCTCTTTGCAAATATGGCGGTGGAGACAATATCACCAGTGCCGACCCCGGACCTCTAGCGGCGGCTCTGGCAATACAGCAGCATGGAGGTCTCAGAATCTAGTGGCAAGCTGTATCTGGTGGCAAGTAAGCTGCATCTCTGGTGATAAGTAAGCTTCATCACTGGCGGCAAGTAAGCTACATCTCTGGTGACAAGTAAGCTGCATCTCTGGTGAAAAGTAGCAAGCTGCATCTCTGGTGACAAGTAGCAAGCTGCATCTTTATTTTTCTCTCCCTCTCTTCCTTCTCCCTCCATCCCTCTTTCATCTCAGACTCTAACCACACCCCCTTTAAGCCATGCCCAATATTTAGTTTAAACCACGCTGCATTTTTCCTTCCCCCACTATGTCACACCTACAACAAATGCCCCACCCCCTAATTATAATAAGACTTTGACTACAGACTGAAAAAAGTGTCCCTATAAATTCTCTGCCATAATACACCTTAACAACAATTGAAATACCTGTGATATAAAAGCAACTCCAAAAAGATTGCACAATAATTCAAAATAGTCCAAAAAATTTGAACATGAATTGTTCTTCTATTTAGATTCTTCCTATCACCACATGCTCTTCTTAGTGCTCTCCTTAAAATATGTGATCCACCACCTAGTGTAAGGGGGGGGGGGGGGCACTCACCAGAAGATTTTGGGCCACAAGGGCCCTCACAGCTTGTGTAACTTTAAAGGATGGTACGTGCCCAGCATTCACTTCCTTGCTCTCTCATCCAGTTTTGCCAGCAGGAAAATCCCCAAATGTGGAAAAAACGGCAATAATCGTGCAATTCGTTTATTAAAAATAGTTTGCAGTAAAAACAAATGTAATTCCACTCACTTGATTTTGTGCCATAAAGCGGCACCCACTGTTCAATCGCTTAGATCTTAATCACATTCCTCGTGAACTGGCCTGCATTCCACCTAAGCCGGACGTGATGTCAGAAGGACTTGGAAGTTGGGCTGCTGCTGCTATGGACCTCAATGCATTTCACCGGAAAGGCGTCATCAGGAAGTCACCAGATCCTGGCTTTTCATAAGACAACCTGCACTGCTTACCACACAATCCAGTTTTATAGTCAGAGGTTATTAATTTGGGGTTCCCCTGTTATGGAAATGATTAAGAGCTCCAATCGAGCCCAAGGTTATCTGCTGCTGTCTCTAATTTGAAAAGTGTGGATATGCATGCATATAAAAGTAAACACTCTGAGACACGCTCAGCACCGTTACTTGTTACACTTCTAATTTATTCAAGGCGGTGTTAATGTTTTATACACACAAATACGTCATTGCTATGTTAGTCTAATAGGTACATCTCATTGGTTAAGATAGAAAAAGAAAATGGAGAATGTTCATAACGAGGTCTGGCTGATCTTTGGTTTTATCTTGTTCCGCGTTCTTCTGATGTGTGGGATGTAGGGGGTACCCGCCATCTTGAGAAAATATAGGAACAGAGCAAATCTGTATACTTATATAATGAGTAAGGAGAAAAATATGTATACACATAAGAAAATAGACATTTTCAGATTATTATTATTATCTACATCACATTCCTTCACAACCCCCCCTAAAATGACTATTTTCTCTTTTCTGTCCCTAATACTAAAGGTCCCACTTTGGCCTGGCCCTTCTCCTCAGCAACTCTTTTAGGCTGTATATAGAATTGGGCAGCAACTGTTCACTTCCCTCCTCGATACAGCTGGAGAGGTGCAGTCAGGCGCTATCTATCCCTATAACCCTATAGGATTGTGAGATTTTGGACAGGGAGTGACTGAGAGGAGTGAAGGGTTTGTCATCTTCCATCATAAGGAGGTCCTCTTCTTCTTGGTGGAGAAATGTAGGTGTGCTATTGTCTACAGCCTTGCTCATTAACTTTTTATGAAAGGTAGAATACAGCATACAATCAGGGCTAAAAGAACCAGGATTATTAATACTGTTACCCGTATCTGGGCGAGCACCTTCTGCCACCCACTCATCCAGCTAAAGTATTGGTCCCATGGGTCTGTGATACCTGAGTTCTTCTTCAACTCCAGTGACAGATCTTCTAATTTCTTTATAGCTAAAGTAACCTTACCATTTGGCCCAGTATTATCAGGAATGTATGTACAACAGGTTCCCGTTTTTTCCTATGATTTTACAAAACACCTCCTTTCCCAGATAGCACCATGTCTAAGGCCATCAGGTCCTGGAATGTCATGTAGGAAGTGGGGGCTAACTGGTCAGCAATTCGCTGGAGGGCATCTTTAGTGTAATTTACAAATCTCTGTTGGTTATAATATGTGTAGTGTCAGGTCACCTAGAGGCTGGGTGACAGATGCACACCGTCGGGATCAGGAGTGCACCGCAAGGTAGTGGACCCTACGGCTGACTGCTGCGGATTGAACCCTGAGAGGTTCGGGAAGCAGGTCTACTGGATCACTGACACAGATCCCACTGGGAGCTAGAGCATAGATTCCCCAGGGCGCGGAGTCTAAGAGCCAGCAGGTGTTCACCAGTCTGGCTCCAGGTCGCGGCCCCCAGGGTCTCACAGCTCACGCTCACGGTAGACTACAGGAGAAGAGGAAGGAGGCAGCTGGCTGGAACATCAGGGTCAGCTGGTCTCTAGAGATGAACACATGGAGACAGGTATGCTGATCGACAAACTCTATTGCATAACCATGACATGTAGTTATTCCAATCTACATTCTTGCTGACAGTTGTTATGGGGATCAAAGACTCAAAACCAGCTTTTACCTGATCCCTGGCTTTAAACTCATCAGGGACCCCCCTTGTAACCCCTATGACATGTATGTATACATGAGGATCAAAGCTTCCGGAGAGAGCTGCTCGCTTCCTCCTCTGACTGTGTGCTGGGTCAGTGTATGTATCAGGGGTATCTTTGGTTAGGATATGGGGGCTTTCTATTTTCATCTTTTTTGTCTAATGCACTCTGTGGTCGCCCAGTCTGGCCCTGGGTTCCAACCCACTGGCCCCCACAGAAACCACAACTCTGTCCCCAGTAACTGTCTGTGTGGCATACATATATGTCCTTACCGTCAGGGATATCACTGTACCAATGGCATCACCATGAAGGGTCAAACGGACAAGGTACTATGTCACAGTAATCTAAGGTAAAGGTGGTCACATGTGTACCTGAAGAGTTACACTAAAACGTAATTATGTTATCATTTTTGTGATGGCCACCTCCCGGGCCCCTCCCCCCTAGATCAAACAGAAAAAGGATATGCAGCACCCGAAAACACGCTCTCCTGCAGTGATAAGCGTGCATTCAGGTGTTCTTCCTGGCCAACTTGACTGAGGTGGCTGTGGTCAGCAAAACTTGGAATGGACCATCATAACTTGGCTCAAGTATCTCCAGACAGTAGTTGGTGTGTTCCTGTATCTAATTCAGGATCTGGAATGGAAGAAAACACCTGGACATGCATTCAGGTTAATTCTCGTGATAAAGTGGTTACATAATTAATCAACACATCAGACTGTAACTGTTGTGGAAAGTAACAACCAAGTCTGGGAGCTGAACCAAACAAAATTTCATAAGGGTATAGGGCATGTTTCCCCTGGGGGTGTGTCTGACACTGAACAGGGCAATGGGCTAACTGTCTGGCCAACTCATGTTAGTCTCTTGGGCCATCTTTAACATCCTGTTTTTAGTGTCCCATTCATCCTTTCTACCTTCCCGCTACTTTGAGGGTGGTATGGGATGTGTAGTGTCAACTGAACCCCCAGTGCTGCCCAAATCTCTTTAGTAAGGGTTGCTGTTAAGGCTGGTCCCTGATCTCTCAATATCACCTCTGGGACCCCAAATCTACATACTATCTCACTTAGTAGTTTCTTAGCTGTGGTCCTGGCCGTCGTGACCACTTCCACTAGGGCGTATTCGAATCTGCCACTTCTTGGCACTTGAGAATGATCAATTTGCATCCTCTGGAATGGGGTATAGGGCTTTTGCCAGGTGCTTCTTCTGTGCTTCTTCTGTGCATCCTGGGTTACATTTGGTGCAGATAATGCATGATCTGTAGAAGTTGTCGGTCAGTGGAGTAACTCTTGGTGCAACACTTGTTGATAAGAGAGTTCATAAAAGTCTTTGTCAAGTGGGCAGCTCCATGTGCCCATTGCACCACGGCTGGGTACATACTCCTGGGTAGACAAGGCTTCTTGTTGCACTCGAATAGTCCATTCCTGAGAGTTGCTCCTCTCCGTTTCCAGCTTTCCTTCTTATCCGGACTTGTTGTTTCCTGTAGTTCTTTTAGATAAACTCTGTCCACTGGGAAAGTCTGTAAGGTAAGCACGGGGTGGTCTTCTTCTACCACCCTGCTGTCCACTTCCCGTGGACCACCAGCTGTCTGTTTGGCAGCTGTATTGGCTCGATGATTGCCTTAAGCTTCCTTTGAGTTCATTTTGTCGTGTGCTTTACTCAGAATAGTCACTTGGGTTGGGAGAAGCAAGGCATCAATCAAGTTTTCACGCTCTGCCTCCTGTGCAGACATCACCGGTGGTAAGACTTCAGCTTGTAGAACAGTGTTTTCAGTGGTGACCGCGTGTCCTGTGTGGTCATGGGGTGACAAGTCAAGACTCTACTCCTCCTCCTTTCCCCCCTCGAGAAGTGGAAGAAGGGTGGTAGGTTTTTTGTCTGGGACATCTTGGGGCTCTGCATTCTTTTCTGAAGTGACCCCGTTTCCCACAGTTGTAACAGGTGATCCTTTCCCTGGTATTGGGCAGTGGTGGTGGACTAGTGTAGGCGGGATCTTCGTCATGGGTTACCATGAGGGGCGTTGGTTTTTTACCTTTTTGATTTTCTATACCTCTGGTCACCAACAATAAATCAGACATTTTCATTGAATGGTATTCAGGGCGGGCCACCATCAGGCCTTTTCTGATATCCTCTCTGAGCCCTGAAACAAAAGCAGTTGATAACATGTGTGTGTGTGCCTTTATGAGTCTAGCATGATACTTCTTCACAGACTCCCCTTTATCTTGGGTAATATCTTGGATTGTGGTCTTCTGATCCGTCAACTTCTCCTTTGCCCAGTCGTGGAGTTGTGCACAGAACTCCACGCCTGAGGTGTAGGAAGTGGCACTTGTCAGGCAGGCATCATTGAAGGCCATCTGCATGACTGGCCAAAAGACATATCCTGCTTTGATTTGGCATAGGCTGATCAAGTCTCTCCAGGCAGCTGAGTAAGTTTCTTGTATCTGCACTATCCTGTGGTAGAAGGGAATTGGCTGCTTCTCTGGGTCAGGCAGACTTGTCACTAAGGCCGCTGCTTGTGATAGAGTAAAAGCGACATACATCACTGGTGCCCCTTCTGGTAACCGAGACTGTTGTTGGGGCAGGGGCTGGCAAGGGGCACTGTTCTTTACGGTTGCCAGCATGTGTTTGAGATCCTCTTGGAACTGAGAGTCTGGAGCCGGATTGGGGGTTAAATCAGTGGGTGGCCTTGCTGCCTGCTGTTGGGCTTCCCACTCAGACGCTTCTTCATCATTAACATATCCGGCCTGGGAATGTGATGCTCCCGTATTGGGGAAGACAGGTGTGTGGTATGAACCATCTTGGTTTAAAACAGGGAGGGCTGGGTACAGGCTGTTTAAGCTTACTGGGTGTACCAAGATGGCCGCCGGCAGGAAGTGCACTGGGCTGGGTAGAAAGTGAAGGCATGGGTGCACTAAGATGGCCGCCGGGCTGAGTTGTCACAGTGGGTTGTGCTTGGGTGGTGAGAAAGGAGTGGTTGTTAGACGGAGGGCAGTGCTGTCCCTCCCCTCCTTTGTTTCAAGTTCCAACATATCATCAGCTCTGTGATACACATACATAATACAATCGCCATCTTTCTTAACTTCCTTTATCCAATTTTCTTTATCACACAGGATTTTTCTCCCTGTTTCTTCAGCAACATAACTTTCGCCACTTCTTTCAACTTTAACTATTTCAACATCTTCTTCTTTGCAATATCACTTTCTTTACAATATCACTTTCTGTTTCTCGGCTAACGGCTTGAGAGGGGAATACATACAACCAAGGAGTTAATATTTTTCTCAGCGTTCTTATCAGCAAATTCCTTCGGTGGGGGCACATAAGACTAATGTACGGTTAATCTCAGAACAAGAACAAACACATCAGGGGTAGTGAGGAGCAACGGCCCGCGACCCAACAGATCCCCCGGGCAGCCCCCCCTCCCCAACCCCTCTCGTGTATAGCAAACAGTAAATCACAAATACACTCACGACAGGACATTACACCTGCCACTCTTCGAACTGCAAAATTTCAGCAGGCTAAGATAACCCCAGGGGCAGACATCACCCCCTTCACAATCCAGTTATAGGCCGTCATTACAGTTACCTCCCAGAGGCCGACAGCACATCTGGGGGTGACACATCTGTAATGCTTTCAGACTGCAACACCAGCAGCTGAGATTACCCATTAAAGATCCGACAAATCCTTGAGTAACCCGTCCTATAACCGACTGCCACAATGACCCATCTCATTCCAGAAGCCGACAGCTCGTCTGGAAATGAGAACACACATTCACACATGTAGCACCCTTATGCCGCGTACACACGAGCGGACTTTCTATCCTACTTGGTCCGGCACACTTTCCGACGGACTTTGTCCGCCAGGTGCGCCGGACTTTAAAACGAACGGACTTGCCCACACACGCCAGGATTTTCCGGCGGGCTAAGTCCGCCCGTCTTTCCGACGGACTTTCGCCGGAGTTCCGGCGGACTTTCAGAATGAACGGACTTGCCCACACACGGACAAGTCCGTTCATTTTGAACGTGACTCAGGTGCGACGGGACTAGAAAAGGATGTCAATCTTGCCGCTTTTATCGGCTAGATTGACACCTTGCGAGCCCCGTCGCGGGGCATACCAGGCCCTTAGGTCTGGTATGGATTATAAAGGGGAACCCCGCTACGCCGAAAAAACGGCGTGGGGTCCCCCCTAAAATCCATACCAGACCCCGATCCGAGCACGCAGCCTGGCCGGTCAGGAAAGGGGGTGGGGACGAGCGAGCGCCCCCCCCCCTCCTGAACCGTACCAGGCCGCATGCCCTCAACATGGGGGGTGGGTGCTTTGGGGGAGGGGGGCGCCCTGCGCCCCCCCCCCAAAGCACCTTGTCCCCATGTTGATGAGGACAAGGGCCTCTTCCCGCCAACCCTGGCCGTTGGTTGTCGGGGTCTGCGGGCGGGGGCTTATCGGAATCTGGGAGCCCCCTTTAATAAGGGGGCCCCCAGATCCCGGCCCCCCACCCTATGTAAATGAGTATGGGGTACATGGTACCCCTACCCATTTACCTAGGAAAAAAGTGTAAGTAATAAAACACACCACACAGGTTTTTAAAATATTTTATTAAACAGCTCCGGGGGGGGGGGTCTTCTTCCGGCTTCGGGGGTCCCTCCGCTTCATCTTCTCCCGGCGTCCGGTTGGTTCTTCTCCGCTCTCCGGCCTCTTCTCCCGGTGTCGCAGGTCTTCGGCCGGCCCCTCCGCTCTCTTCATGTAGCTCTATTGCGAGCGGAGGTCCGGACTTCTGGGCTTCTTGGCTTCTTGGCTTCTTGGCTTCTCTTCTCTTCTCTTCCCCCAGATGTTGACACGACGCTCTCTCCGGCTGGACTGGTCTCTGAGGGCTGCGTTGTGACTTATATAGGCGGAGACCCCGCCCCCATATGATGTCACAGTCCCTGGGCATGCTGGGACTGTGACGTTTTAGGGGGCGTGGTCGGGGGGCGTGGTCGACCACGCCCCTAAAACGTCACAGTCCCAGCATGCCCAGGGACTGTGACATCATATGGGGGCGGGGTCTCCGCCTATATAAGTCACAACGCAGCCCTCAGAAACCAGTCCAGCCGGAGAGAGCGTCGTGTCAACATCTGGGGGAAGAGAAGAGAAGAGAAGCCAAGAAGCCAAGAAGCCAAGAAGCCAAGAAGCCCAGAAGTCCGGACCTCCGCTCGCAATAGAGCTACATGAAGAGAGCGGAGGGGCCGGCCGAAGACCTGCGACACCGGGAGAAGAGGCCGGAGAGCGGAGAAGAACCAACCGGACGCCGGGAGAAGATGAAGCGGAGGGACCCCCGAAGCCGGAAGAAGACCCCCCCCCGGAGCTGTTTAATAAAATATTTTAAAAACCTGTGTGGTGTGTTTTATTACTTACACTTTTTTCCTAGGTAAATGGGTAGGGGTACCATGTACCCCATACTCATTTACATAGGGTGGGGGGCCGGGATCTGGGGGCCCCCTTATTAAAGGGGGCTCCCAGATTCCGATAAGCCCCCGCCCGCAGACCCCGACAACCAACGGCCAGGGTTGTCGGGAAGAGGCCCTTGTCCTCATCAACATGGGGACAAGGTGCTTTGGGGGGGGGGGCGCAGGGCGCCCCCCTCCCCCAAAGCACCCACCCCCCATGTTGAGGGCATGCGGCCTGGTACGGTTCAGGAGGGGGGGGGGCGCTCGCTCGTCCCCACCCCCTTTCCTGACCGGCCAGGCTGCGTGCTCGGATCGGGGTCTGGTATGGATTTTAGGGGGACCCCACGCCGTTTTTTCGGCGTAGCGGGGTTCCCCTTTATAATCCATACCAGACCTAAGGGCCTGGTATGCCCCGCGCTCGCCGCAATAGGAAGATTTGTTTTTCCTATTGCAGCGAGCGCGAGATGCAATACCATCCCCCCGTGTCGTATTTGGTCTGTCGGACCAGCCTACACACGAGCGGGCTTTCCGTCGGACCAGCACACACACGAGCGGACTTTCCGCCCGAAACTGAGTCCGACGGAAAGATTTCAAACATGTTTGAAATCTAGGTCCGGCGGGCTTTTGGGAAGAAGTCCGCCGGAAAAGTCCGCCGCCGCCCACACACGGGCGGATTGTCCGGCACACTCTGGTCCGCCGGACCAAGTATGCCGGAAAGTCCGACCGTGTGTACGCGGCATTAGACTGCTGAGTTTCGTAGCCCAAAGAATGGCAGACAGTGAACAAATACAGTCAGCAGAAACCCATCAGCAGGTTCGTTAAACAACCTCAGGCGAGGAAATACCTGCCTCTAAGACAGTCTCAGCATACGGACAGAATCCAGCCGTCAACCGAAAGATAAGAAAGTCGTACAGTGGTAAGAATATAAATCAAACTCACCGGTACTGTTAGGGCTGCGCAAACCCCACTCTCATCAATCAGTTAACGCCCGAATGCTTGTCGCGGTATAACTTCGACTGTAGCCTGAGGTCCCGGGTTTCGGCACCATCTGTTATGGAAATGATTAAGAGCTCCAATCGAGCCCAAGGTTATCTGCTGCTGTCTCTAATTTGAAAAGTGTGGATATGCATGCATATAAAAGTAAACACTCTGAGACACGCTCAGCACCGTTACTTGTTACACTTCTAATTTATTCAAGGCGGTGTTAATGTTTTATACACACAAATACGTCATTGCTATGTTAGTCTAATAGGTACATCTCATTGGTTAAGATAGAAAAAGAAAATGGAGAATGTTCATAACGAGGTCTGGCTGATCTTTGGTTTTATCTTGTTCCGCGTTCTTCTGATGTGTGGGATGTAGGGGGTACCCGCCATCTTGAGAAAATATAGGAACAGAGCAAATCTGTATACTTATATAATGAGTAAGGAGAAAAATATGTATACACATAAGAAAATAGACATTTTCAGATTATTATTATTATCTACATCAATTTTGTCTCTAACATTTCTTGGCACAAAAAAAATGCAATTATTTTCTCCTCCTTAGTTTCAGGAGGTTGATACAGTTAGTGACATGCCTTCCAGCAGATACATTCCCACCCTTTTTGCCCTCCAAAAGCAAACACAGCATGTTACTGCATTCCTGCTGCATTCTGCCACAGAGACATAGCCACAGGAACACAGTCGGTCACATTCCATAAGATCAGTTATAGCCTCACTGAGAGAAGGGGAATACCTGGCACCAGTAGACATTCAAGAATGCTTCCTCCATATTCATATTTAAGCCTAGTACACACTATCTAAACTGACAGCTCAGAACGGAGCCACTGTACTAATGATCCCTCGTTAGTACAGCGATCTCCCCTGCTGAGCTATTGTGTTCTGACAGGGGGATGGCCCCCCTGCCAGAACACTCCGGTCAGTGCTCTCAGCCATGGCCTGAGAGCGCTGATCGGGAACTGGTCGGCTGCAGGTTTTCCAGCATGCTCATCCATCAGAAGCACGGCAAACAGCTTGCCATACATACAGTTTTTATTGAATTGGCTGATGTCACCCAACATTCGGCCCGTATGTACTAGACTTTACCAACCTCACCAGCACTTTCTGCACTTTACACTAGGAGACAAACACATCTAATTTGTCACACTGCTGTTTGGACTATCCTCTGCACTTAGAGTATTCACAAAGGTGCTTGCACCCCTTCTCCCCCTCTTAAGAACTCAGGGCATCCAAGTTACTGGGTACCTAGATGATCTTCGTCTGAGGGATTAATTTCCATCTTAACTGTCTGCAAATGTCTAAAGGTCCATCTAGATTCCTCGGACTTTGGGTGGGGTAATTAACTTCCAAAATCTGCCCTCTAGCCTTCCCTGCATGTGGAATATCTAGGCCTCACCCTAGACACGGCCCAGGCAAGGGTTTCCCTTCTACCAGACAAGCTTCTCTTTCTAAGGTATCAGGCTTGGACCTCAAGATGAAAGAGGCAGTCCTATGTGAAATTCTTCATGAGAGCTCTAGGCCTCATGGTTACTTTATTCTAAACTATTCCCTTTGCTCTGTTCCACTCATGACCCCTCCAACACAATATATTGGCCTGGAATAAACACTCTCAATCTGTTGACTTTCTCATGCTTCTCCCCAGACAAGCAAGGAACTCCCTAGCTTGGTTAGGTACCAATCCAGTCTTAGAAATGTGAAAGGCTTTTTTGTCCACCTTCATGAAATGTGATAACAACAGATGCTAGCCTCACAGGCTGGGGAGGTGTGTTTCAATCTATTACAGTTCAAAGAACCTGACCACCCAGGGAAGGAAAGCTCTCAACATCAATATCTTGAGCTCAGAGCAATAAAACTGTCCCCACATTGACCCCCTCCTTCTCCATTCAATCAGGTTTTAATGAGACAATGTCTCGGCATTGGCTTTTTATAAGTCATGGGGGGGGGGGGGGCAGGAGTCAGGTAGCCTCAAAGGAAGTAACTCTGATCATGTCCTGGACAGAAAAGCACTGACCAGCAATTGCTGCTGTTCACATCCTGGAAGTAGACAACCAGAAGGTAGATTTCTCAGCTGTCATTGCCTGCATCAAGGGGAATGTTTCCTCCATCCCGACATCTTCAGTCCCCTATGTCAGAAGTGGCGGAACCCAGATGTGGACATCCTGGCCTCCAGGTTAAAAAAAAAATGTCCCCTATTTGTGACAAGGACCCTTACATGGAAGTGGGAGAGAGTACCTGTTTTTGACAGCAGATAAGCGGAACCTACATTTTTGGGTGGAACTCTGCTTTAAATTAATTTCAGTTATGCCATGTGCACATCAAAGTGTATTTCAAGCAAAAAACTTAGGGAATTATAAGAACTCCTGTCTGGTTTTTACTGTAGTCCAATGCTCCCTTAAAGAGATTTATTATTACCCAGTAACACCAGTTTTCCCAGACAAGACATGGGGAAAAATCTGCAACAGATACAAAGACTGAAATAAAAATCTAAACAAACTAAGAGAAGCCCTAACCTTTTACTACTATAGTAAAAAAGGTACTTTTATTTCTGTCTGTGCTGCTTTTGGAGTGTTCTCCTCACTTCCTGTATGCTAAAACTTTGTCAGCTGGTCAGGAAGTAAGGGAAATCAGGCTAAGGCCCACAGAGCAGTAAAACCCAACAGGGGTGCTAACCTTACTCCACTCCATCCAAAACTAGGAAAATAAGTTTTGGCTTGAGATACGCTTAAGTTCTCCATCACACAGCACTGAATGCTAAAACACTTAGTTTTAACAAGTGAGCTGCTATCAGTTCACGGACAGTGAGACTGCAGTGCATTGTGCATTTCAGTGCCCTGCACTGTTCATTTGTTTTTTTCTATTTAACTTTATTTGAAATGTCACAAAGTGGCACAGCAATGTGGTGTGCTACGGTAACATGCGGTAACATGCAGTGCCTTCTAGTGCACTGCAGTAAAGAGCCATGCGTCACAGCTTAGTACACTTCCAGGCTGCATTGCAAACCAAAAACAATTGTTATCTTTGTGCCCTAGCAGTACCCTGCCATCACCGCACTCTGTGTGAAGGAGCCCCCCTAATGTTTTTGTCTTGTACTATAAAAAGAGAAGAGAAATCAAATTGACCTTGGTTCTTATGATAAGTTTAAAGTAATACTAACACACACTGTTTAAATTGTCCCTTCTATGTCTGTATATGGGTGAAGGCACAGTTATAAAAAAAAAAACAACAAAAAATCTAAGTACCTTTTTCCTAATCGATATACAGCTGTTACATGGCTCAGCTCTTTCCCAGCCTGTCTGCAGGGAAACATAAATAGGAGGAGCTTTTAGTCCTCTGGAGTAAAAATAAATAATTAACCCTCCTGGTGGTGTTCCTGAGTGTGGCTCGGGGTTAAATTTCAGTACCATTAGCGGTAACCCCGAGCCACACTCGGGATCGCATTGCAGAATCCTGGTTCAACGTACTTACCTTGTCACCAGGATCCTGCAATGTCCCCCCGCTGTGCCCTTCGCTGGATCATCCACCCAATGCTCTGTGTGCCGGGCTCCGTTCCCTGCGAGCATCGCGATGCATGGGGGCAGAGCCTGACAGCAAATTCAAAAAGTACAAAAAACATAACGCATACAGTAATGTAATCTGTAAGATTAGTGTATTGTATCAAATCATTTCACCTCCCTTTTGTCCCTAATGCTTTGTCTAGTGCCCTGCTTGCACTTTTATATTATATATACTGTTCTTTCTGCCTGAAAACTTGAGATTGTCCATGGCAAACAAAAAGTGTCCCTTTATGTCAAAAGTGGTTTTAGACCAGCTAGAAAACAGCAATAGTAAATTAGATGTCTACTAGACTCTTGTTTGGA
The DNA here is from genome assembly GCF_042186555.1 of Aquarana catesbeiana. NCBI lineage: Eukaryota > Metazoa > Chordata > Amphibia > Anura > Ranidae > Aquarana > Aquarana catesbeiana. The sequence goes on from NC_133324.1 coordinate 570,783,584, forward strand.
CAGATTTAGGTGTGTTATTACTAAGAATTACAGGCCTACAATATAAAAACGCCAAATTTCTATGCAAAACAATGTACCAGTTTGAGATTAAAAAATCTAAAATAATCATAGCGCCAGGGAGGCTACTATCAATAAATGTTTTAAATTGTCATACAAATATATATTTGAAATTGAATCTTTATTACTTTGTGGAAATAATAAGCTGTGTTATGCCCCCCCCCCCCCAGCCTGTGTCTTAGAATAAGTGGGAGGTGAAGCCTCCAATAATCCACGACCCAGTGGGGGCGTTTTACAATAGCTGGGAGATCATCCCGACTCATGTGGCAATGCTCTGGGTACATATCACCCTTGAGTTCACAGAGGGGAATAGCCTACCTCGATCTCCCAGGCTTAGCAGGCCCTTATTGGCCCCTGCCCAGGAAATGGGGGCAAGCCCCCATGGAACCCTTTGTTAAGGCTGGGGTCATTTATATCTATTTCTGGCCCTTTATTTATAGGTCCTTTTTTCATGGATATATTGTGCTTTTCCATCTGCTATTTAGCATTTCAGTCTGTGGACTGCATACTCCAGTCTTTTTTATTGCAAGTTTCTTTAACCACTTCAATACTAGGCACTTTCACCCCCTTCCCACCCAGGCCAATTTTCAGCTTTCAGTACTCTCACATTTTGAATGAGAATTACTCAGTCATGCAACACTGTACCCAAGTTAAATTATTATTTTTTTCACACAAATAGAGCTTTCTTTTGGTGGTTTAAATCACCACTGGGGTTTTTATTTTTTGTACTGCAAATGAAAAACACAGAAGATTTTAAAGAAAATGTGTTTTTCTTAGTTTCTGTTATAACATTTTCCAAATAAGTCATTTCTTTTCATAAATTTTGACCAAAATTTATACTGCTACATTTCTTTGGTAAAAATAACCCAAATCGGTGTATATTATTTGGTCTGTGTGAAAGCTATAGAGTCCCCAACTATGGTACCAATCATTGAAAATTGATCACACCTGATGTACTGATCTAATTTCTTGAGGCCCTAACATGTCAAGACAGTACAAATACCCCCTAAATGACCTTTTTGGAAAGTAGACAGTCCAAGGCATTTAATGAGAGGCATTTGGAATATTAAGAATTTTTTTTGTTTGTTTTTTTCACAAGAATTTCATATTAACAAGTTATTTCTCACACATGGCATAGGCATACCTGCAACTATACCCCAAAACACATTCTGCTACTCGCCCTGAGTATGGCGATACCACATGTGTGAGACTTTTTCACAGCCTGTTCACATAGAGAAGCGCAACATCCAAGTAGCACCTTCAGCCATTATCCACTTTAAGATCAGGCCTTCTTCTGAAACGTTTTGTTTACAAGTAAAAATCTATATTTTTACTTGAAAATAACTTAGAACCCCCAAACATTATATATTTTTGTAGCAGAGGCCCTGGAGAATTAAATGGTGGGTTTTGAAAATTTTTAGGTCACACAGTATTTGTGCAGCAGTTTTTCGAACGCAAGTTTACACACTAACGCAGAAATACATTTTAATTAATTTCAGTGCACACAAAGACAATATAATACCCACATTTTTTGGAAAATATAAAATAGGTGTTGCGCCGGGTAAATAGATATCAAACATATCACGCTTTAAAATTGCGCACGCTTGTGAAATGGTGTCAAACTTTGGTATTTGAAAATCTCCATAGGCGACGCTTTATAAACCTTTATTGATTACCAGTTTAGAGTTACACAGGTCTGGTGCTAGAATTATTGCTCTTGCTCTGACGTTTGCAGTGATACCTCACATGTGTGGTGCTATTGCTGTTTATGTATGCGTACGAGACCATGTGTGTTCGCCTTTGCACGCCAGCACGGGACACTTTAAATGTTTTATTTATTTATTGGTGGGACACTGGTACACTGACAGATGTTATTGTGCACTTGTACACTGACAGATGTTGATCGGCCACTGGCCGACACTGACAGATGTTAATGTCACAATGGTACACTATTGCAGATGTTTTGTGCACTGGTACAGATGTATTGGAGACACCGACAGATGTTTTGTGCACTGGTACAGATGTAATAGGACACTGACAGATGTTTTGTGCACTGGTACAGATGTTTATGAGGGCACTGTGACAGATGTGTATGGGGACAGGGACAGTGGTGCTTGGTGTACTGTGTGTGTGTGTGTGTGTGTGTGGGGGGGGGAGGTCTGGGACAACTCTGTGTGTAAAATCATCCTTACACACAGAGCTGTCACAGACCTTGCATACATTTAGCAGGTATAACATGGCCATCATCGGAATGTCTAATTGTATTACCTTTGTCACTGTGCGCTCTTACATCATTACTTCTTTTTGGCAGAACCCAGGTCTAAGTACATTTCTTCATTTTCTTCTGTCTTTTGGGCATTCAGCCCTTTAATCCCTTACTTTTCTTGTTTCTCATTTGAATAATACAGTTCTAATTACACTATCTGAGAGTTTTTTAATCACCTCCTGGATTTGTTTTGCCTACACTATACAGTATAATTATGTGGACTGTTATCTTAGACTGTAGATTGTACACTTGGAATTGATATTTACCCCTCCATGTACTATATTCAGACAATATTTTGTTTAATGTACATTTCTTTTCTTCTAAAATAATAAAAAAACAGATATTTGACTATAAGGAGAAACTAATGTTACCTTTAAGAATACACGCATTCTAAAATGAATGAGGTATTTTAAATACCGTACATAGAAATGTTTATATAAAAAGAATATTCAGTGTACAATTTATGTTCCCTTCAGTTACACATTAATTATTTAGAAAACAACAATCTTACAATATATTTATGAAATGACTTTCATTTTACAACAGAAAAAAAGAACCTGTTTCACTCACGTGTATCCATGGCTACATTTTAGAATTATAATGTGCTCTTTTTATAACGATTCCTTTTATAACACCACCCACACTTACCACCAGCCAGGTAACTTCTCAGCGGAAAAGTGTTATTATTGTGCTGCTTTATCCATATTTATACATTAATCCCTTTTAATACTGCCAAGCATAATGTCAGTTTTGACCAATGATGTAACAAGTGGTATAAGCAAGAGTGCTCCTATGATATAGCTGCAGAGATGGATACAAAGACCCGATTCACTATCGATGGTCTTCACATACAAGTAAAATACACAGCACATACAAAGCAAGTAAAATACACAGCACATACAGCAAACATCTTTCAAACATGCCATATGATGCCATGCATACAATATGCAAGATATACGGTATATACAGCATTTTTTTTTTAATTTGTTCTGCTTCTTCATGCAAGGATAAAAAAAGAAATGACAATTTAAAGACAAGGTTGCAAAAATTACAAATTGGGTGAAATGTGCAGCGCTAATGTGATCATAAAAACCATAACAAATAATATGAGTACAAAAAATGTGAATAATAAATGATGTGCTCAAAAATTGTTTATAATTTAAAGATAAGGTGGTACTCAATGTTTTGCACATTCGCGGCACATCTGTAACAACAATAAGTTCACAACTTGTCCTTAAAGTGGATGTAAATCCATGCTCCTCATTTTCAAAGTAATGCCGTACTAGTGATCTATATGTACAGTGGGGACAGAAAGTATTCAGACCCCCTTAAATTTTTCACTCTTTGTTATATTGCAGCCATTTGCTAAAATCAGTTCATTTTTTTCGTCATTAATGTACACACAGCACCCCATATTGACAGAAAAACACAGAATTGTTGACATTTTTGCAGATTTATTAAAAAGAAAAACTGAAATATCACATGGTCCTAAGTATTCAGAAACTTTGCTGTGACACTCATATATTTAACTCAGGTGCTGTCCATTTCTTCTGATCATCCTTGAGATGGTTCTACACCTTCATTTGAGTCCAGCTGTGTTTGATTATACTGATTGGACTTGATTAGGAAAGCCACACACCTGTCTATATAAGACCTTACAGCTCACAGTGCATGTCAGAGCAAATGAGAATCATGAGGTCAAAGGAACTGTCTGAAGAGCTCAGATACAGCATTGTGGCAAGGCACAGATCTGGCCAAGGTTACAAAAAAATTTCTACTGCACTTAAGGTTCCTAAGAGCACAGTGGCCTTCATTTTTTTTTTTTTTTTTTTTTTTTTTTTTTTAATTTTATAAACCCTATTATTATCTTATTCTCTCTCAGTTCCTCTTATTTCCCCCCACCCCCCCTCCCCCTCCCCTGTGTCTGGTCCGTTCCTTTATGTTATTTATTTATCCACTTGGCTCTGCACCTGTTCTTTCTTTTATCCTATCTAAATAAATATCCGAGACTTTGTAGTTTTTCCAACTTTCCCATCTACTATTATCCCCTTTCTCTCCTCCTTCCATTTTGTAGTGATAATCTATTTCCTTTAGCCAGTTTCTAATGTCTGGTTTTCCACTTTTTAGCCAATTCTTGGGAATTAAGGCCTTGGCCGCATTCAGGAGGTTAGGTATTATTGATTTTCTATATTGTTTCTTAGGTTTATTGTAGATATGGAAGAGGCATGTCCAAATATTTTGTTCTATTTCTTCTCCAGTTATTTCCTTTATGTTGTTTAACACTTCCTTCCAGTACTCCATTATTATTGGGCATTCCCACCATATGTGTATGATCGTTGCTATTTGGCCACATTTTCTCCAACACAAGGAGGTTCTATCTTGATGGAATCTGTGTATTCTTACTGGGGTCATATACCATCTTGATACTAGTTTATAATTCATTTCTATGGTCTTCATGTCCCAGGCCTTATTATATCCCATTTCTATCATTTTTTCCACTTTTTGGTTATCTATTTTTAAATTCATTTCTTTTTCCCATTGATTTATATATTCTGGTCTTTCTTGTGCTTCCAAATCTGTCAGTATACTATAAATTTTTGATGTTCCGTTTTTTAATGGTGTTTCATTGCTACATAGCTTTTCCAGTGCAGTTAATTTTGTTTCATCTCTCAGTGGGTGTGGTATTGTGCTTACTAGGTGCCTTATTTGAATATAATTCCATTCATTCATCTTCCATCCATTCCTTTCCTCTATTTCTACTCGTGTTCTTATTTTGCCATTTCTAGTGATATCTTTCAGTCGTGGGTTACCTATTCCTTGGATTTCAAATATTTCCCTCCCAGGGGTGAAGAGATTCGATCCTGTGAGTGCTAATAGTGGTGAATTATATTTCCATTCATTCTTTAAGTGAATGGTGTCCCAAATTTTAAATACATTTTTTGTTATTTCGTGCGTGTCGGTGTCCAATATTCTATATTTCCGTGGAATCCAAATATTCTTATGTAGTGTGGCTCCACTTATTGTGTTTTCCATTTCCACCCATTTTTTTTCATTTTTCTCATTTGTCCACTCTAACATTCGTGTTAAAACTATGGCTTTATAGTACCTACTTATATCTGGGACGGCAAGACCCCCATGCTCCTTTTTCCTTGTGATCAGCGTGTATTTAATTCTTGGTTTTTTATTAAGCCATATGTATTTTAGCAGGATTGTTTTAATTATTTTAAAAAAGCTCTGCGGGATTTTTACTGGTAACATCTGTAATCTGTAATTTATTTTAGGTAATATCGTCATCTTAAACATATTTATTCTTCCAATCCATGAAAGTGGCTGTATTCTTAACTTTTTCATTTCTTCTTTGACCTCATTGATCAGTGGAATAAAGTTTGCCTGATAAATTTTTTCGACTCTAGGAGTTATTTTAATTCCAAGGTAATTGAGTTCTTTTACCCAAGTGAATGGGAATTCTTTTTGTAAAAACTGAACTTCCTTTTCCTCTAGACCTATGTTTAATATTTCCGTTTTTATTGGATTAATTTTGAAGTTTGACAGTTCTCCGTATTTTTTAATTTCTTTCAGTATGTTTGGGAGTGACACTCTTGGGTTGGATACGTACATCAAGATGTCGTCCGCGTAGGCAGCGATCTTATGCTCTTTTCCTCCTAGTTTCGCTCCTTCTACCTCTTTGTTATTGCGGAGTGTTACTAATAGTGGTTCTAAGGCCAATACATATAATAGTGGAGACAGTGGACAGCCTTGCCGTGTTCCATTCTGCATCTTAATTTTTGGAGAGAGTCTACCGTTCACTTTTACGACTGCTGTCGGGCCATTATACAAATTTGTTATCCACTTCATCATTTTTGTCCCAATACCCAAGTGCCGCAATGTATCCATCATGAAACCCCAGTCTACCCTGTCAAATGCTTTTTCTGCATCCAATGACAGGAATAGAACTGGGGTCTCATTCTGCACCTTCTTGTGCAACATCAATAATGATTTTAGGCTGTTGTCCCGCCCCTCTCTCCCCGGGACAAAACCAGTTTGGTCCGGGTTGATCCACAGTGGGATTAGTTTTTTTATCCTAGTGGCCAGGATCTTGGAGTACAGCTTCGTATCAGCGTTCAATAGGGCTATTGGCCTGTAGCTTGAGCAGTTAACTTTGTCTTTCCCTTCTTTTGGTAGTATTGTAATATGAGCTAATAACAATTCACTTCTTATTTCTTCATCTTCCCCTAAGGAATTCATATATTCTAATAGTTTTGGAGTCAGCTGTTCTTCAAATTTTTTATAGTATTTGACCGTAAACCCGTCTGGTCCTGGGCTTTTTCCTACGGGAGTTTCCTTTAATGCCAGTTTTACCTCTTCATGCGTAATATTTTTTTCCAATTCTTCTAGTTGGTCTATTTTTAGTTTTGGTAAGTTTGCTTTTTTTAAATATTCTTGTATCTTCTTTGTTCTTGTATTCGCTTCTTTCCAACTTTCCTGTCCTTTTATTGCATAAAGGGAGCTGAAGTATTTTTGAAATGTTATCGCTATATCTGTGGTTTTATTTACCACTTCTCCTTTTTCATTTTTGATCTTCTCAATGTAATTCAAAGACTTCTTTTTTTTTACCAGATTTGCTAGGTATTTTCCTGGTTTATTAGCCCATTTATATTTTTCTTGTACTACTCTGTTGTAGTCCTTCCTTTCTTCTTGTTCCATCCAGTCTTTTAATTGCTCTCTCTTTTGAGATAGTAGGCCGAAGATTTTGTTGTTTACTTGATTTTTGTGTTTTCGTTCCAATTCATAAATTTCTTTAATTATTTGTTGCATGTTTGTTTTCCTTTCCTGTTTTTTTCTTGCCCCTATAGCTATTAACTTGCCCCTAATAACAGATTTATGCGCCTCCCATATTGTTGCTTTCGATACTTCTGGTGTATCGTTTTCTTCAAAATATCTTTTAATTTCTTCTATGATGCTTATTTCGGTCTCACTGTCTTCTAATAAAGTTTCGTTGATTCTCCATGGACCCCTTTCAAGGACTTCTCCTTTTATTTTCATTCTCAAGATTACTGGGCTGTGATCTGAGGCGGTTATTATGCCTATTTTTGTTTCTTCTATTTCTTCCAAGTTTCTATGTTCGACCATGATGTAATCCAATCTGGAGTAAATTTTGTGTACTGTTGAGTAGAATGTGTAGTCCTTTGTGCTGGGGTGCTGAATTCTCCAAGGGTCTATTAGTTGTTGTTCATATAATGTTCTTTTTAATTTCTTTAGTTGATTTACCTCTTTGTCCCTTACTCTTGAGGTACTGTCCATTTTATTATCCATGCTGAAGTTGAAGTCTCCAGCTAGTATTAATTTTCCTTGCTTGAATTCCATTAGTATTTTAATTATATCTATCAAATATTTTTTAGGGTTCTTATTAGGACAGTAGACATTGGCCAATGTATATTTTACCCCATGTATAGTTCCTGTAATAAAAAGATATCGACCCTCCGGGTCTATTTTCCTTTGATCTATTAGAAAACGTACATTTTTCCCTATACCGATGGCTACTCCTTTGGCCCTTCTTATTGGCGAGTCTCCTTGATACCATGTTGGTATGTTTCTTGAATAAATTTTGGCACTTGAGTTTTGGGTTATATGCGTCTCCTGTAGGAAAATTATTTCTGCTTTACTTTTTTCTAGTTCTCGGAGGATGATGTTTCTCTTCCCTGGGGAATTTAGTCCTCGGACATTGTAAGAGATTATTTTTATGCTGTTTACATTTTCCATTCTTGTGCCTTTTCTTCCCCGCCCGTCCTCCGGCCCTCCCCCCCACGCGGTCCCCCTAGGAGACCGGATGGAGGGGACACCCAGCGGACGCACGGGGTCTCCTCATCTCTTGTCTCAGAATAGGTGTGCCTATGTAACCACTCATGTGACTCAGACCTCTCCCTCCCCACCCTCCCACCCCCTCCCCTCCCTCCTCCCACCCTCCCCCTCCCTTTTTTCTGATATGGGTTTTTTACCCCCATATTCTCTAGAGCTGAGAGCATTTTACTTTGTTTTGTGGGGCACGCTCTGCCCCCTCTGCTCTATTTATTGTGAGGCGGAGCTCTGTAAGACACCCTATTACCCCCCTGCCTAAGCACTAATAGGGCGACCCCCTGTCCACTCCGTGAGTCCCTGTCTCCCTCTCCCTGCGTTTTTGTTGTGTTTTACCAATCCTTTCACTTTCCTTTTTTTCCCATCCCATCAACCCCAGCCCCCCCCCCCCCTTTCCACTCTAAGGCCCCTTGCACCGTTGTGTGGTATTTTCTCAGATATTAATTTCCTCGAGAGTCCACATCTTGATGTCTGATCCTTGAATTTACTTGCCACTGTAGGTCATCTCTTGCCGTTATTCGCTCCTGACTATTTGCGTATTTTTCCAGTTCTGGGGAGGGGATTTCTAGTTTGTTGCAAAAGTCCGGAATCTCCTCCACATGTCTTAGCCTCGCACTTATTCCGTTTTTCCTTGCTATTAGACATGCTGGAAAACCCCAGTTGTATTGAATTTCTTGCTCCCGGAGGATTTCTAATAATGGCTTTAGTATCCGTCGTCTTTTCAACGTTTCTTGAGATAAGTCTTGAAATATTTGTAATTTACCTCCCGCAAACTCTATTTGTGTTTTCCTCTTTAGGTTTATCCAGATCTGTTTTTTTTCTTCCCATTTTTCAAAGCGTACGATTACATCTCTAGGTGTTTCCCTTGCAAACCTTTGAGGTTTTTTTACTCGAAAGACACTTTCTATTCCTATTGTGTTAGTTGTTTCCTTTCCCAAGATTTGGTTGAAGAGATTGTTCATTTTTTCTATTAGATTTTCTGCTTGTTCTGTTTCCGGTAACCCACGTATTCTCAAGTTTTTCTTTTTATCTCTATTTTCTTGCTCTTCTATTTTATATGATTGTTCCTGTTGTTCCCGTTTTAATTTCTTTATTTCATCTTCTAGTTCCTTTATGTTTTTTTGATGTAGGTCTACTTTGATCTCTACTTCTTCCACTCTGTTTAACATATATCCCATATCTTTATGGAGTGTTGACATCTCTGCTTTTAGGGAATTCTCTAGTGCCGCAAACATTTTTTCCATATCCTGTTTTGTTGGCAACTGTGGCCCTTGTTGTCCTTCCTCCTTTCCTCTGTCTTCCTCTCCCATTTCTGGCTCCATTCTGGGTTCTGAGAGGTGGCTGGTTTCTGTTTGTACTTTATACTGGCCTTTTTTATCCTTGTTGTCCTTCTCTTTTGTATCTATTTGTCTGCCCTTTGAACCCACTTGTTTCTCTCCTTCTCCGATTCCTTGCTGTATATACCTGTTCATAGGGCCTGGACTTGGGCCTAGGCTGGTCCTAGGTGATTTCGGTATTGCTCCCGCACTTCTTGTTGTTTTCCCCTTCATGTTTGTTTCTATGGCTGGATTTATAAGATCTTCAAAGCTGCCTTCCAGAATACCCCTTGATTGGGATTTCTTAATGATGAAAAAATCTCCCAGCCTTTTTAAATTGACTTATTTTTACTAATATTTCTTTTATTCCGTTCTCATACCCGGCATCCTCCCCACAATCCAATAATAGAAATAAATTAATGAGATATGAGTGGTCCCCGTTTTCCAGAAGTTATGTTACTACCTTAAATACATTAAGCATTCCTTAGTGCTGTTCAATTGTTTAAGCGTTCTTAAGCTGGAAAAAAAAAAAAAAAAAAAAAAAAAAAAAAAAAAAGGCTCAAAAACGCTCAAAAACGCTATTGCAAAAATGCTGAAAAAAAGCTGGAAAAAGTTAAAAAAAAAAAAAAAAAAAAAAAAAAGTCACTGCAAAGACACCGGCGTCTTCACAGCGCTTTTCCAGCAGCCCGTGTGCATGGGGGCCCAGGTGCTCAGCAAAATAATTCAAATGTTTTAGCGATATAATGCAATCTAATTCAAGTATTCAGCAAGATGATTTATATATTCAGCAGTATAGTTCCAGTATAAGCTTATTTGTTCCACATTTTGTTACTATGGAATTTCTTCTTATTCTATAGTTTGTACTATCAAGCCTATAATTAGTACCCTTTGCAAAAAAAAAAAAAAAAAAAAAAAAAAATTCACAAGAAAGGGAGATACTGCAGCAGCAGCAGCAGCAGCAGCAGGCAGGTGGGGGCTGGGAGACAACTCTTCCGTTGGCTTGTCTTTCTTTCACCTTCTCCTTCTCTTCTCCCCTGTTCCCCCCCCCTGTTTTTATTGTTTTTCTTAGCTCACTTGATTCTACTTTTTCAGCTCTTTCGCCTTTTCCCCTGCTTGTTCACTTCAAGACAATTGCAATAGAAGAGCCAAAAGAGGAGGAAAAAACAAAAACAAAAAAAAAACGCTCCAAAAACGCTCAAAGACGCTATTGCAAAAACGCTGAAAAAAGTAAAAAAAAAAAAAAAAAAAAAAAAAGTCACTGCAAAGACACTAGCGTTTTCACAACATTCTCCCAACAGCCCATGTGCATGAGGGCCCAGGTGCTCATAAAAATAATTCAAATGTTTTAGCGGTATAATGCAATCTAATTCAAGTATTCAGCAAGATGATTTATATGTTCAGCAGTATAGTTCCAGTATGAGCTTATATGTTCCACATTTTGTTACTATGAAATTTCTTCTTATTCTATAGTTTATACTATCGAGCCTATAGTTAATACCATTTGCAAAAAACAAAAACAAAAAAAAGACCAAAAAAAAAAAAAAAAAAAAAAAAAGGATCACAAGAAAGGGAGCTACTGCAGCAGCAGCAGCAAACAGGTGGGGGCTGGGAGACGACTCTTCCGTTGGCTTGTCTCTCATTCACCTTCTCCTTCTCCCCTGTTCCCCCCCCTGTTTTTATTGTTTTTCTTAGCTCACTTGATTCTACTTTTTCAGCTCTTTCGCCTTCATTTACTTTCGCTTTTTATTTCATTTTATTTCGTTTTATTTCAATATGTTCTTTCCCTTTCCCTTTCTCTTGCTCCATTACTTTTCCTTTGCCTTTTCACTTCAAGACAATTGCAATAGAAAAAAAGCCAAAAAAAAAAAAAAAAAATACGGTACTTATCTTTTAGTTGTTGTTGAATTTGGGACAAAAAGGGACGCTCACTACAGCTTGTTGCAGTCAGACGCAGGTACAAACTTCCTCTGGCTTACTCCACAAGACAGCTCAGTGAGTGATGAGCAGGGGGGGCGGGGAGGGAAGCTACCTACACCTTCTCATCAGGCCGATCATTCCTCTCAGCTGCAGGGAGAGGGTTCTCAGGATCCTCACGCCGTGCACAGAGCCATTACCAGGCTCCTCCCTCCCACAGTGGCCTTCATAATCCTTAAATGGAAGACATTTGGGATGACCAGAACCCTTCCTAGAGCTGACCGTCCGGCCAAACTGAGCTATCGGGGGAGAAGAGCCTTGGTGAGAGAGGTAAAAAAGAACCCAAAGATCACTATGGCTGAGCTCCAGAGATGCAGTCGGGAGATGGGAGAGAGTTGTAGAAAGTCAACCATCACTGCAGCCCTCCACCAGTCGGGGCTTTATGGCAGAGTGGCCCGATGGAAGCCTCGCTGCAAGACACATGAAAGCCCGCATGGAGTTTGCTAAAAAAAACAAACACCTCAAGGACTCCAATATGGTGAGAAATAAGATTCTCTGGTCTGATGAGACCAAGATAGAACTTTTTGGCCTTAATTCTAAGCGATATGTGTGGAGAAAACCAGGCACTGCTCATCACCTGTCCAATACAGTCCCAACAGTGAAGCATGGTGGTGGCAGCCTCATGCTGTGGGGGTGTTTTTCAGCTACAGGGACAGGACGACTGGTTGCAATCGAGGGAAAGATGAATGCGGCCAAGTACAGGGATATCCTGGATGAAAAACTTCTCCAGAGTGCTCAGGACCTCAGACTGGGCCGAAGGTTTACCTTCCAACAAGACAATGACCCTATGCACACAGCTAAAATAACGAAGGAGTGGCTTCACAACAACTCCGTGACTGTTCTTGAATGGCCCAGCCAGAGCCCTGACTTAAACCCACTGGGGACTGGAGAGGATCTGCAAGGAGGAATGGCATGGGATCCCCAAATCCAGGTGTGAAAAACTTGTTGCATCTTTCCCAAAAAGACTCATGGCTGTATTAGATCAAAAGGGTGCTTCTACTAAATACTGAGAAAAGGGTCTGAATACTTAGGACCATGTGATATTTCAGTTTTTCTTTTTTATTAAATCTGCAAAAAATGTCAACAATTCTGTGTTTTTCTGTCAATATGGGGTGCTGTGTGTACATTAATGAGGAAAAAAAATGAACTTAAATGATTTTAGCAAATGGCTGCAATATAACAAAGAGGGAAAAATTTAAGGGGGTCTGAATACTTTCCGTCCCCACTATATATACATGCCTCCTGCCATTGGCTCCTGCTGCTGTCAATCACAGCCAGTGAGGAGGGAGCGGGGCTCGGGACCTAGCATGCAGGAGTACCCTCATAACAAGCGGCTTGCTATGTGGGCTTTCGACAGGGGGGAGGAACTGGAACCGTCAGCGGGGGACCCGAGAAGAGGAGAATGCTCTGTGCAAAAACATTGTATGACATGGTTAATAATTTAGTAAACACAAATTAGCATTTATAATCACTTTAATCACTGTGTACACAAAGTCAAAGGTTTATGACTAAAGTTAGACATAAACTAGTAGAATTTTGTTTGAAACTTCAAGAACATTCATTCCATTTTCCAATCCTTGGTGGGGCCCAACCCATGTTAGTTTTCAACCGTAGTGACGAAAAGATTCAAAGGGGCAGGATGGAAAGTATTTCTTGAACAAACAAATTTCTAACAGTGAAACATTTTTTGAATGTTGAACAACCTTTGAATGACATTTGTCAAGTCATTGAATGTACTGATGAGAACTTTAGCCTCGTACACACGATCGGATTTTCCGATGGGAAATGTGTGATGACAAGCTGTTGGCGGAAAATCCGATCGTTTGTACGCTCCATCGGACAATTGTTGTCGGATTTTCCACGGACAAATGTTGGATGGCAGGTTTTAAAAACAAATGTCTGTTGTCGGATTTTCCGAGTGTGTGTACACAAGTCCGTCGGACTAAAGTCCAAAGTACAAACATGCATGCTCGGTAGCAAGGACGAGCTGGAAGCGGTCGGTCTTGTAAACTAGCGTTCATAATGGAGAATTAACATTCGTGGTGACGTGGCAAATTATGAAATCTCGAAATGCAGAGCACAGTCTCTTCTTCTTTAATGGGATAATAATGTAATGTAATAATGTAATTGTTTACCCATACCAAGGCTTAATTTGACCCATGGGGGTCTTTGTATGAGGTGAGAGGCTGGGGCAAATGAGTGGCGCACTGCGTATGGTGATAACAATTGGATGAAGTGGATTTTGTTCGGTTGCTTTGCACATGCACTTTTTTCTCCCATATGAACTGTCACTTTGGAGTTTTTACCTGTTTTTTTGGACTTTTATTGCACTTTTGGAGGATCCTTATTCATATGCTTGCACTTTATTAGATGTTTTAAATGTATGATCATTATTGCATATTATGCTGAAAATTGTTTACACTTGAGGAGTTATTTTATAGCTTTAGCACGTTTCCTAAGTATTATTATTCATTTTCGTGCATACACATTTTTGAGTCAGTGCCACATTTATCATTTTTATCATTTTACACTTTGTGTGGGACCACTTTTCTATGTTGGCAGCTTCTCATTTTATAATAATGAAGCTGCTTTGCTGGCGATACTGATGGAGTTATTGCAAACAAATTTTCAAAGGCTTTTTTTTCTAGTGATATCAAGAATATTATTATTATGCTTTTTTAATGTTTTTTTTGGGCAAGTTAAAACAACACCATTATCCTGTAGTTTTTAAGATCAAAGATACAACTATGTTGGTGTCCCTTGTCAATTTTACATTTTTTTAAATGTAACTGACTACTCCCAAACTGTCATTTGAAGTAAAACACATAGCCAAGTATTATTCTCCACAATTTTTTTTATTGTGCATTAAAAAAAGAAAACAAATAAAATTAGACATGCTATCTGCCAATAGAACTTAACCAAAAAGTGCATTCTATGTAGAGGTCGACCGATATGGGTTTTTCTCTGGCCGATGCCGATATTTAGAAATCGCGGCGCCCGATGGCCGATATATGATGCCGATTTTTTTGGGCCGCTATGTTAAGCCGATTTTTTTTTAAATTTTTTTTTCCCTTCGTCTCATAAAATCTAACAGTTAGACCCCTTTCACATGGGAGCATTTTTCAGGCCCTTTTGGGCTAAAAATAGTGCCTGTAATGTGCTTGCAAAATGACTCCCCTGCAGTCTCAGTGTGCGATGCGCAGGCAGGATGTTAAAAAAGTCCTGCAAGCAGCATCTTTGGAGCGGTGTATACCACTCCTCCACCATTCCTGCCAATTGAAATGAATGCGCACTGCTGCCAAAGAGCCTGGAAAGAAATTCGGCAGCGGCGCTTCATGGCGCTAGCTGGGTTATAAGCGCCCCGCTAGCAGCCGAATAGCGCCACTAAAATGACGGTAAATCACCGCTAAAACTAGCAGCGTTTTACCATCAACGCCTGCCTGCTCCAGTGTGAGGGCAACCTTAAGTAATAAGTGATACAGAAAATTTCTTACATTTAAACATTTATTAAACAAAACAAACCTCCAATCAGTTCACTTGTATGTATAATTTAGATTAAAAAAAATATATATTAAATACACAAAAACAGGTAATCAAAACTTTTGGATGAAAAAAAATGGGATAACTTTACCGCTTAGTTTTTATTTTAATTCATTGGTGTATTTTCTCCCAAAAAAATTGCGTTTGAAAGACCGCTGCGTAAATACCGTGTGACATAAAATATTGCAGCAACCGCTATTTTATTCCCTAGGGTCTCTGCTAAAAAATATATATATAATTTTTGGGGGTTCTAAGTGATTTTCTAGCAGAAAATACAGGATTTTTACTTGTAAGCAACACATGTCAGAAAAGATTTAGTCTTTAAATGGTTAAACTGAGAACTCCTACAGTTCAGTTCATTGATAAGTAGAAACATTGTATCATTTTAGCTTCTTTTATCAGACTTGGCAGGCTGCCCAGAGAGGAGAGAAGTCGCTCCACCGAAGACTTCAGGCAACTAGCATTGACTTCTATTACAGAAGTCATTTGCAAATCGCGCTCAAGTTATAATCGGCCTTTTTTATCAGCACAATCGGCCGATGCTGATTAATTAAAAAACACCAAATATCGGCCGATATATCGGTCGACCTCTAATTCTATGTATCCAAAAATATAACAAATCAAATCATTACTGTTCAACCAAAAAATAAAATAAAAGCCTCATGCATGTGTCCTGCTTCTTAATATAGGGGGTCAACAATGCCAAGTGCTGGTGAAAGCAGGGGTCCGTCATCCGGAGATAATTCCGAAAATCATCTGGATTATTCTCCTGGAGTTCCCGCAGCAAAGGCATATGACATAATTGGTCACGATTAATAAAGCAACCAATTTTTGGTCCAAGAAATCCTCCTCCTCCTGTTCCTGGACTGGACTTGGGTCAAAGCAATAACCCCGAGGCCAATAATAAATAACACGTTATCTCCTCCGATTCCGCAACATGTCTGGTTGATGAACGGCCGATCAGAAGCGAAATAAAAATCGCAAACTGAAAAGCGCTAAATGAAAAGCGCGAACTGAAAAGCGTGAATAAACACTCACCAAACTTCTACTAACATGAAATTAGTAGAATAAGCCCAAACAGTGAGGCTAAAGAGCTGAAAAACCACGTAGTACGTCAGTACATTCGTGTTTGTTGGCTGACAATTCCTTGCCGTTAGTATGCAAGACAAAATCCAGGCACACGCCTTTGGACAAAAGTCTGGGTTTCTGTCTGTGGAAAATCCGATCGTGTGCACAAGGCTTTTCATATGAATATTCATACAAACATTTGACTAAGAATCTACTAACCCATAACCAGCTTAAGGCTAATCTTGCTTATGCAGATTTATCTTGTTTAGTCCATGGGCTGAACAAGAGAAATCAATTGATTCATCTACTCTAAACATTGTAAATGGAGAAATTTCTATTATAGTCAGGCAGCGTCAGCACTGTGGCTGTCTAAATACCCAAACATTGACTGCATTTGATTGGATGCAGTCACTGATAAGCCAGCAATTTTCTACCCAGCTTAGTGGTGCCTACGGGGGAAACCATAACTTGAATTTCAACCGATTCAGCAGGAATTGGCTAAAATTCAAGCAGTGTGTAGCCAGCATTACTATTTCTTACTCTGTTTTTCTCAGTCTTAGTAACACATTGGGACTCTAACAATTTAGGTTTCATTATAGTGATGTCATACCCCACATTCAGTAATGCCACATATGTAACTACAAATAATGAATTATGGGTATTATCACACCCCTTAAAGCGGTTGTAAAACAAAGATATGAAATATGAACAAAGCATATACCTCTATAGTGTTTACTTGTCTCAATTAAGAACACATGGGGGTTTATTTACTAAAGGCAAATCCACTTTGCACTACAAGCACTTGGAAGTACACTTGGAAGTGAGGTCGCTGTAGATCTGAGGGGGACATGCAAGGAAAATAAAAAACAGCATTTTTGCTTATACATGATTGGATGATAAAATCAGCAGAGCTTCCCCTCAGATCTAAAGGGACAGCACTTCCAAGTGCACTTGTAGTGCAAAGTGGATTTGCCTTTAGTAAATCAACCCCTAAGTGTAATTTCTGTCCACTGCTTTGTTCCTCTGATATCAGTATGAGTCACTTCTGACACGTTTTCCTGACACCAAGAGAAAAATGGTGATGGGGAGGGACCTCCAGAAGATTGACAGCCTCAGCTCTGTTCCTGTGTGCTGTGTGAAAGGGGGTGGGGGGTGTGCCTTTGCTCCAATCAGCTCCTCGCTGAGCTCTGCAGAGTATAATTTCAGTTCTCTGCCCCCTTTTTTTGAACTCTCAGAGCAATAAATTCGAGACTTTGAACAGATGTAGAAAAGAGATGGCTGCAGAATGACAGATACAACTTATGTAGGAGGAATTATTTAATCTCAGTGTATCACCTAGTCTCTTCACTGGGTATATGTAAGGCTCGGTTCACACAGGGACGACTTGTCAGGCAACCTAGTCGCCTGACAAGTCGCCTCCCGTTCTGTGCTATGGAACCGTTCTAAGGGGAGCGACGCAAGTCGCTCCGACTTAGAAAAAGGTTCCTGTACGACTTCGGGGGCGACTTCGGGCGACTTGCATAGACTTTTATACAGAAGTCGTTTTGCAAGTCGCCCGGGCAGTCGTGTGCAGGTCGCCTCGGTGAGGCGACCTGCAAGTCGTGCCGCCTCTGGTGTGAACCGAGGCTCAGGGTTTACAACCACTTACAAAATAAAGAAAAGTATCAGGTTTCTGGAAGTAGAGAAAGGGTATTCTATCCAAAGTCAAAAGAAGCCAAATTAGTTTCACAGCAGTGTGAGTTTGAAAACCACTGCTGATGCTCAGCACTGTCACAAAGGGGCAGGAAGCACCCTCAGCCCTATATAAGTGTCAAAAAAGTTATATCAGAATGGATACTAATCTTTGCAGGAAATAACAGTGATGGATCGAAATCCTGCCAGTTCAGCAGGCACCAGCTGAATTTTGATCCATGAGTAGACGTTCCTGTTCAATGGGAATGTTGGAAAACTTTTATAGATTTAGCAGCTGCAGCCAATCAGCTTCAGCCACTGATCAGTGTATTCTAACAGCAGAGATTCCCGCTGTCAAAATACAATGTCCCTGAGAGGGAAATTCTCCATCTGCCATGCTTGTGTGGATCGAAAAATCTGGTTTAAATCATCCATGACCACCTAACTGTGCCCATATTTTACATTTCATTCTTAAAAATCAGAGTGCAGTTTTGAGCCTGTTCTTTGTAGTGTGTTCTCTAAATATGCTGCCAAGAACACTATGGCAAGAGCCCTGTCACATAACCTGTCAAATTTTGAACATCACAGGCAGGTTACAATGGGGGTTATTTACGAAAGGCAAATCCACTTTTCACTACAAGTGCAATGCAAGTGCCCTTGGAAGTGCAGTCGCTGTAAATCTGAGGGGTGGATCTGAAATGAGGGGAAGCTCTGCTGATTTTATCATCCAATCATGTGCAAGCTAAAATGCTGTTTTTTCTTTTCCTTGCATGTCCCCCTCTGATTTTTTCATGTATCATGACTTAAATGACAATGTTTTTGGTTTTAGTAAGGCAGAGTCTAGGACTCCTCAAAGCCTTGGCTTTGTTTGGTTGCAGTAGTGATTTGCAGTAAGAGTTTTAATTGCAAATTTATGACATCAAGTTGCATTAGTTAAAGTGATTGTAAACCGAGTTACACTGCTTGTATCTACAGGTAAGCCTATAGTAAGGCTTACCTGTAGGTCCTGAAAATATCTCCTCAACCTGCACGGTTCAGGATATATTTACCATATAAGCTTGCACCAATGTCATCCGTGCATGCGCACTAAAGAAATGGCTCACGTGCCGTTTCTTCAGCAGCCCTACAGTGACCAGCGGTAACCGCGCACATGCGGGAGTGACATCATCGCGGCACCGGCTTATCACATTGCCAGAGCCCAAGAACCCAGAAATAACTCCAGGAGACATGTCGCCGGTTACTATAGTGTACGGGGACCGCTGCAACAGCGTCGATCTAAGGTAAGTATTTCATAATGAGCTAGTATGCGATGCATACTAGCCCATTATGCCTTTGTCTTACAGGGTTTGTTTTTTTTCTTCGGGTTTACAACCACTTAAAAAAGTGCTATGGTAGAGCCCGAAGGAATAGTGGGACCAAGGAGGTTTTAAATTATCCGAAAGATGTTAGCCCAGAATGTACTGACTGCTGGGCAATACTGTATGGTATTACATAATGCTTTTCAAGCATATCTATGTTCATGAGGTGTTATATTATCTTTTTTGAGGTGAAACTCTAAAAGACTTATGCCCCGTACACACGGTCGGATTTTCCGATGGAAAATGTCCGATCGGAGCGTGTTGTCGGAAATTCCGACCGTGTGTGGGCTCCATCGGACATTTTCCATTGGATTTTCCGACACACAAAGTTGGAGAGCAGGAGATAAAATTTTCCGACAACAAAATCCGTTGTCGGAAATTCCGATCGTGTGTACACAAATCCGACGGACAAAGTGCCACGCATGCTCAGAATAAATAAAGAGATGAAAGCTATTGGCCACTGCCCCGTTTATAGTCCCGACGTACGTGTTTTACATCACCGCGTTCAGAACGATCAGATTTTCCGACAACTTTGTGTGACCGTGTGTATGCAAGACAAGTTTGAGCCAACATCCGTCGGAAAAAATCCTAGCATTTTGTTGTCGGAATGTCCGAACAAAGTCCGACCGTGTGTACGGGGCATTACAAGCTAGCTAAATGTTAACCATCTGAGTTCTTTGATGTCACATCAGTGACCTTTAGATGTCTTATATCAAAGGGAGTTATATGGATGCATATAAGGAATATGACATCAGAGAAAGCCAGAAACAAACTCTTTTGAATAACATTTTTAGCAGCTGGAATCACAGGAAATGTCACTAGTAAATAAGGCCGGGTTCACACTGTTGTATTGCGATAACATGAACATTATGCATGTTGGTGCACTGCACTGCCACTGGTTCTTAGGCTCCATGTACACTACAGCTCCTAAACTTGAGTTTAGGAGCTTTTGAGGTTTTTTTGCCAAAGCTCCTAAACTCAACTCCATAAAAGCCTATGTGTCCATGTGCACATAGGCTTTTAGGATCATTTAGTAGATGCTGTGGTTAGGGGAGGTTCAACCTCCCTTAACCTTCCTCTCCTGAATGCGGAAGAACTGCATTTAGAATAGCAACGTTTTGACCGCAGCCCGCATAATGTGCAAAATTGCAGCACGATTTGGCTGCATTTTCCCACGGCCAAAGTAGTTCAAGTGTACATGAAGCCTTAAAGTGGTTCTAAAGGCAGTTTTTTTTTTACCTTAATGCATTAAGATAAAAAAAAAACTTCGGTTCAGCAGCTCCCCCCAGCCCTCCTAATACTTACCTGAGCCCCATCTCAATCCAGCGATGTGCACAAGAGCCTTGGCTCTCCAGGGACTCTCCCTCCTCATTGGCTGAGATGGCACCAGGCCCTATTGGCTCCAGCTGCTGTCAATTAAAGCCAGTGAGCCAATGAGGAGAGAGGGGGCGGGGCTGAGCTGCGGCTCTGTGTCTGAATGAACAGAGCAGCACCACGGGAGCGAGCCTGCTCTGGTGCCCCCATAGCAAGCTGCTTGCTGTGGGGGCACTCAGCAGGAGGGAGGGGCCAGGAGCGCTGGCGGGGAACTCAAGAAGAGTATGATCCGAGCTGGTCTGTGCAAAACCACTGCACAGAGCAGGTAAGTATGACATGTTTTGCTGAGTGTCCAGTGTGCCCCTGTGCCTGTAAGGAGGAGTGGCCTCCCTCCAGGCATATCTGCCCTCAATATATCTATTATTTTATATGTGCTCCTACTATGGAGGCTCTCATAATTTATAGAGTTAGGACTGCAGATAATACTGGGATGCCTTGTCGTGACCTCTGCAACTTACGCACGTATTTGCAAATGTATGCAAAAACCCCTGTTTTTCAGCCCCAGATCCTCCTCTTCTCGGGTCCCCTGCTGCCGCTCCTGGCTCCTCCGTCCTGACCAGTGCCCCTAATAGCATACTGCTTGCTATGGGGGCACTGATGTGTGCTTGCTCCCAAGCCCTGCTCAATGTGTCCATAAGACACACAGAGCTGCAGCTCGGCCCCGATACCACCAGAGGTCGACCGATATGGGTTTTTCTGTGGCCGATGCCGATATTTAGAAATCGGGGCAACCGATGGCCGATATGTTGCTGATTTTTGCGGCCGATATTTTAGGCCGATTTTTTTCTTTTTCCTTCATCTCAGAAAGTCTAGGGTGGAGAGGTGGGGAGGAGGTTATTGTTTAGGGTAGAGAGGTGGGGTGCAGCCTATCAGTGCCAACCAGTGCAGCCTATCAGTGTCCATCAGTGCCACCTCATTAGTGCCCACCAGTTCAGCCTGTCAGTGTCCATCAGTGCAGCCCATCAGTGCCACCTCA
Source organism: Aquarana catesbeiana (assembly GCF_042186555.1). Taxonomy (NCBI): domain Eukaryota; kingdom Metazoa; phylum Chordata; class Amphibia; order Anura; family Ranidae; genus Aquarana; species Aquarana catesbeiana. Next base: position 570,805,037 of record NC_133324.1, read on the forward strand.
TTAGTGCCCACCAGTGCAGCCTATCAGTGTCCATTAGTACCCACCAGTGCCACCTCATTAGTGCCCACCAGTGCAGCCTATCAGTGTCCATCAGTGCCACCTCATTGGTGTCCAGTGCCCACCAGTGCAGCCCAGTGCCAACCAGTGTATCTCATAAGTGTCCATCAGTGCCACCTTATCAGTGCATCCCATCACTGCCCACCAGTGCAGCCCATCAGTGCCAACCAGTGCATTCCATCAGTGCAGCCCATCAGTGCCAACCAGTGCAGCCCATCAGTGCCCACCAGTGCATCCCATCAGTGCAGCCTATCAGTGCCTACCAGTGCAGCCCAGTGTCCATCAGTGCATACCATCAGTGCAGCCTAGTGCCAACCAGTGCATCTCATCAGTGTCCATCAGTCCCACCAGTGCATCACATCAGTGCCAACCAGTGCATCCCGGTGCCCACCAGTGCATCACATCAGTGCCCACTGCCCACCAGTGCATCACATCAGTGCCCACTGCCCACCAGTGCATCACATCAGTGCCCACTGCCCACCAGTGCATCACATCAGTGCCCACAAGTGCCAACCAGTGCATCACATCAGTGCCCACTGCCCACAAGTGCATCACATCAGTGCCCACAAGTGCATCACATCAGTGCCCACCAGTGCCAACCAGTGCATCACATCAGTGCCCACAAGTGCAAACCAGTGCATCACATCAGTGTAGCCCATCAGTCCCACCTCATCAGTGCCCACCAGTACAGCCTAATAATGTAAAACTGCCACCTCAGCAGTGCCCACCAGCGGAGCGCTCCCAGCTCCATCCCGTCCCCTCGCCTGGCCAAAGACAGCTCCATTCGTCTGACGTGTGGCGCGCCCCGCCTCTGCCTCCTGACTACAATCCCCAGAATGCAGCGCGGCTGGTAACAGCCAATCGGCGGCCGCCGCTGCCGACTTCTTCCGCGGACAAAAAAAAAAAGTCAACAGATAGCGGCCGTGATAGCAGCCGTTTAGACTAGACGGCAGGCAGCCGGGGGGGGGGGGGGATTTCCACCCAGCACGCCCCCTGCCTCAGATCCCTCACAATCGGCCTTTTTCCCATAATAATCGGCCGATGCCGATTTCTTTAAAAAGGCGAAATATCGGCCGATATATCGGTCGACCTCTAGATACCACTCTCTTTGGCTCACTGGCTGTGCTTGACAGCAGTGGGAGCCAATAGCTGCAGCTGCTGTCTCAGCCAATGAAGAGAGGGCATCCCGGTATGGCCGAAGCACTCATGCACATTGCTGGATTGAGAGGGGGCTCAGTTGTGTATTGGGGGGCTGTGAGCGGAGCAGCACACAGAAGGTTTTTTTTTTACCTTCATGCACAGAATACATGAAGGTAAAACACCTTCAACCTTTACAACCACTTTAAATGTATTGGTATCCCTAACACAAATCATTGCATAATACACAAGTGTAAACCAAGCCAGAATCAGTTTTCTCCATATATCTAAACTGCCTTGCAAAAGTATTCACCCCTTGGCTTTTTACCTATTTTGTTACATTACAGCCTTTGGTTCAATATTTTTTTAATCTGAATTATATGTGATGGATCAGAACACAATAGTCTAAGTTGGTGAAGTAAAATTAGAAAAAAATATATACATAAAACGATTTTTCAGAAATAAAAAAAATGATAATTGACATGTGCGTATGTATTCACCCCCTTTGTTATGAAGCCCATAAAAAGCTCTGGTGCAACCAATTACCTTCAGAAGTCACATAATTAGTGAAATGATGTCCACCTGTGTGCAATCTAAGTGTCACATGATCTGGCATTATATTTACACACCTTTTTGAAAGGCCCCAGAGGCTGCAACACCTAAACAAGAGGCACCACTAACCAAACACTGCGATGAAGACCAAGGAAGTCTCCAAACAAGTAAGTGACAATGTTGTTGAGAAGTACAAGTCAGGGTTAGGTTATGAAAAAATATCCAAATCTTTGATGATCCCTAGGAGCACCATCAAATCTATCATAACCAAATGGAAAGAACGTGGCAGAACAGCAAACCTGCCAAGAGACGGCCACACACCAAAACTCACGGACCGGGCAAGGAGGGCATTATTCAGAGAGGCAGCACAGAGACCTAAGGTAACCCTGGAGGAGCTGCAGAGTTCCACAGCAGAGACTGGAGTATCTGTACATAAAAAACAAAAAAAATGTAACAAAGTTGCGCTACCTATAAAAAACAATAAATAGCAGCCAGCATCAACAATGATAATAATTGTGAAACAATGAAAGGGAAAAAATGCAGCCCTAAGCAGAATAAATCTACCCTAGAAGAACACTTTCTAGGGAAGAATATTCACTAATAGTGTACGTGAAAACAAATTCATATATTGTGAATATATTAAATTGTGTACAACAGAGAAGGAGTCTCATAAAAACTTATCACGGTCATATACATAAACCAATGCGTTAATATCCATCCAATGACTATGTATAAATCATTGATTAAATCAGGGTAGGTCTCCTCAACAGGTGGACCTATCATGAAACCTCTATATCAGGAATATGCAATTAGCGGACCTCCAAGCGGACTACAAGTCCCATGAGGCATAGCAAGTCTCTGACAGCCACAAGCATGACACCCAGAGGCAGAGGCATGATGGGACTTGTAGTTTTGCAACAACTGGAGGTCCGCTAATTGCATATCCCTGCTCTATATGGTTCATATAGGAAATAACAATAAGATCAATATAGTCTCTTGTATAGGGAGAAGGAACACGATGTAATCTTTCTTTAAAGGCACCGTTGGCAAGTAATAAAGAAGGTAATGGGTACTCTTACCACCAGGTGTGGACCCACACATCATACGATGGTGAGTCAATCAGACATTTGAGACAAGGGTCTCAAGTTTGTTCCGTCTAAAAAGCTGAACTTTTTGAGAATTTGAATTTGAGACCTTCATAGATGTCCATAAATACGTTCACAGATTAAATGTGCAAAGGCATTTTATCGCTAATCCATGTGGACCTAGGGCGAATACTACGGGTGATGATAGGATCATTCATTCTGGCCTATCGAACCCTTCCCTTTTTAACCCCCCCCCAGTGCCACGGCACCATCCATTAAAGTCTTTAGGGACTTAGTCCTGAAGGACTTAGAATAATTACCTAAAAACAAGTTTATCTAAAAAACATGATCTCATTATCCGACCAGCGGATAAGGGGGGGGGGGGGGGGGGGGGTTGGTAATTTTAGACAAGGAAGATTATCATGTGGAAATGTGTCGGATTTTGGAAGACTCCGACATGTATACACCATTGTTGACTGACCCGACCAAAAAGTATAAGTACGAACTGGTGGAATTAGTCAATAAGGGTTTTCAACAGGGGATCTTGGATAAAAAAGGAGAGAGACTATTTAGTACCTGTGGCCCCCCGCATACCTATCATGTACTATCTCCCCAAGGTTCATAAGAATGCGACACAACCACCTGGGAGACCGATTGTCAGCGGAATAGATTCTGTGACATCACGTGTAGGTCGGTACATAGACTTTCACCTACAACCGCTGGTACAATCGGTCCCTTCTTATTTAAAGGACACAGGTGATACCATACGTCGGCTGGAGAGTATAGATTATCAGCATGACTATTTATTAGTCACTGCTGATGTTACAGCCATATATACCTGCATACCGCATAGACTGGGCCTGGCAGCTGTGGAACATTTTTTGTCGAATAGCAGTCAGATCCCAGCTGTACAACAGCATTACATCATGGAGCTGCTTCGTTTTGCTACACGGAGCAACTACTTTTGGTATAATGACCAGTTCTTTTTGCAAAGGAAAGGTGTTGCAATGGGGGCAAAGTTTGACCCCAGTTTAGCCAACCTTTTTATGGCTGTCTGGGAGGAGGATGTCGTCTATGCCTTACAGCGACCGGAACTGACCCTATGGGGCCAGGTACATTAGACGACATCCTCCTTCTATGGAATGGTGATGAGGAATCGCTCAATGACTTCATGGCTACCCTTAATGATAACGAAATGGGTATAGTGCTGACATATGAAGTGAGTTCCACCGTTATCCATTTTTTGGACTTGGAGATATCCATTGTCAACCATCAGCTTATCACTAAAACGTTTTTCAAGCCGACGGATCGCAATGGATACATCCCTGTGGACAGCCGCCACTATAGCCCCTGGCTCAAATCCGTACCATGTAGTCAATTACTACGTATCAGAAGAAACTGTACGGATTTGCCAGAGTTTTTCGTACAGGCTAATACTTTGAAGTCAAAATTCGTAGAGAAAGGATACTTACCGAATGTCATAGATGATGAGATTCTACGAGTCTCGTTACTAGATAGATCCAATCTCACTAGTGTACAACCTAAACGAACGCCCGATACTAAATTTAAATGGTCCTTTACAACACAGTTTTCTGTGCAGCATAAGCAGGTTAAAGATATTTTGAATCATCACTCGAAAATTCTGAAGAGCAACCCATACTTGGGTCCAGTCCTTCCGGATAAGGCTGGAGTTATCTACAGGGGAGCCCCACCTTTAAGAAATCGCATTGCCCCTAACGTGATCAATCCCCCTATGAGGCCTACTTTTTTTCAAGATTTAAAGGGGTATTACCCCTGCGGGAAATGCAACGTCTGCATGCATAATACATGCGGACGTAAGAGAACCGACAGCTTTGAGTCTACTTCTACATCTGCTATTTATCACATGAAACATTTCACCACATGTACCATACGATTTATCGTGTATCTGATTACATGTCCATGTAAAAAGCAGTACATAGGACGTACAATCAGATAATTTTCGGTCAGGGTCAATAAGCACATTGCTGGCATTAAATCAGGTCTCACCAAAGTGTCCCTAGACACTATTTGCATTTTCATAATAAAAATCCCCTGGGTACTAAATTTCAGGTGATTGATAAGTTCATCCCCCATTGGAGAGGTGAATCACGCATATGGGGGGTTTCGCAATTAGAAACTTTTTGGATATACCAGCTCAGATGTTATTCACCTTATGGGTTGAACACTGACTGGGATATCAATTTGTTTATTAATCGGTCATGAGTTTCACTTGTTTTAAGTACATGTATGATTTTTTACTTAAAACCACCATCAAGGAGGTGAAATATTCTTTTTTGTTAATTGACGGTAGTTATTTTTATGCTAGTATGGTAGGATACTTTATATAGTTAGCTTTAGATGTTAGGATTTATGTCATCCACATACGGGCATGGGTGGCACCGAATTCCATGTTTGGGCATCGTGTCTACATTAGTGCATTAATGCGCTTATGTGTTCGGGGATATGCCTTTTTGGTTCTGGGGATCATACGTAGACGCTTTAAGTATAATTTTTTTCTTGAATCTTTTGGGTCATACTTTCTCTCTCTGTCTTATTTTATATTGCGTTATTGCTTTAAAAACAGGATTATTTACATTATGATGTGCTTTCCTCCTTGTCCTATTGTGACATTTTCATGCCTTCCACACCCTGACTACTGGAGGATCGTGTGCCATTGGGTTGCAATTTCCATACACATATTGGTGTTGCGGCGATTGCATTTACTGACGACTCGGTCTGAACCATGTGATATTTGAGAGAGGTCAATGCTGGTAGCGTCGTGGTTGCCTAGCTATCAGTTGCTGAGCCGTCCTCTGCATGATCCTGGATGGAAGGTTTCATGAGGTTTGGAACGCACACGCCGTTATCGGCGGTGCGTAATGACCTCACCCGGCGGCAACAGAATGATGCGGCGATGCCTCGCTTTTTTGTTTGGGTGTCAATTCTCTGGTGTCAGCAACATATGGTGTGGGGATGCAGATTATCTAGAGCTTGCCATTGGAGGAACTGCTTGATGTTAGATTTAAACACCAGCTGATGTGTATTGTATTGATTATAGGAAACATTATTTATAGCGTGGTATCTAGCGACAGGTTTATGCCCCAGTCGAAGTATGTTTAGTACGAAACATTTCGGGTTCATAGCCTGCTAAGCTTGATATACCACGCTTTTTTATGTCTGATTGTAAGCACGCTTGTACACTCCACTGACTGGTGCAGTTGTAAATTTTTTAAGTATTTTACTCCAATAAACCATTTATACCGGAGTGATCTGCTCTATGTGGAGGCCTCTTTTATTTTTTCTCCTCATGATACATTTCGCTGGGTGGATGAAGTAATATACCTCGTTTTGGAAACTAGATACATGTTCCATATGGAATTCCCTGGATATTGAGGTGGTCATGTTACATCTGGTCGGCACCAATTTTAGTTGGAAGACTTACCGTGGGGGATTATTCCATGCCTGATTGACTCACCATCGTATGATGTGTGGGTCCACACCTGGTGGTAAGATTACCCTTTACCTTCTTTTATACTTGATGCACATCTGCCATTTTTCAGTGTGAAGTCATACCCACCATCTGTGCCTTTAAAGAAGGATTACATCGTGTTCCTTCTCCCTATACAAGAGGCTATATTGATCTTACTGTTATTTCCTATATGAACCATATATAGGTTTCATGATAGGTCCACCCGTGGAGGAGACCTACCCTGATTTAATCAATATTTTATACATAGTCATTGGATGGACATTAACGCATTGGTTTATGTACATGACCGTGATACGTTTTTATGAGACTCCTTCTCTGTTGTACACAATTTAATATATTCACAATATATGAATTTGTTTTCATGTACACTATTAGTAAATATTCTTCCCTAGAAAGTGTTCTTCTAGGGTAGATTTATTCTGCTTAGCGCTGCATTTTTTCCCTTTTATCTGTACATAAAATTGTTTGGGATGCAAAGAAAAACCCACAAATAACTTCAGGTAAAATAAAGGACTCTCTGAAAACATGGTGTGGCTGTTTCAAGATGCACAATAAGGAGGCACTTGAAGAAAGATGGACTGCATGGTCGAGTCACCAGAAGAAAGCCATTACTACACAAATGCCACAAAGTATCCCACTTACAATATATCAAACAACAAAGAGACAAGCCTCAAACCTTCTGGCACAAAGTCATGTGGAGTGAGGAGACCAAAATTGAGCTTTTTGGCCACAACCATGAATGCTACATTTGGAGAGGAGTCAACAAGGCCTATAATGAAAGGTATACCATTCCTACTGTAAAACAGGGAGGTGGATCGCTGATGTTTTGGGGTTGTGTGAGCTACAAAGGCACAGGAAATTTGGTCAAAATTGATAGCAAGGTGAATGTAGTATGTTATCAAAAAATACTGGAGGAACATTTGCATTCCTCAGCCAGGAAGCTGCGCATAGGACGTACTTGGACACTCCAACATGGCAATGATCCAAAACACAAGAGCATACAGCAGAATAAAGTGAAGGTTCTGGAGTGGCCATCTCAGTCTCCTGACCTCAAATTTACTGAGCCACTCTGGGGAGATCTCAAACGTGCAGTTCATGCAAGACAGCCCAAGAATTTACATCTTTTTGCCAAGAGGAATGGGCAGCTTTACCATCTGAGAAGATAAAGAGACTCATCTGCCTGTGCTGCACCCTTACCTGTTACATTGTTAACTACAAAAACACTTCCCCCCCTACATGACGAAGAGAAAGGTGTTTTCCAATCCTGTCTTATACATTACAGTGAGTGAGTGAGTAATGTCACTGCAGGATAGGAAGTGTGTCACTGACAGGATCACCAAGTAACAACAAAGGAAAAAGCCTGAAAAAGACATAACTATTACAACCACCACATCTAAGGTCTGGAAAGCTGCAATACTGTACACTACATTTTTGTTCTGGATCTTTGGAGAATAAGGGAATTTCAATGAGGGGGCTGTTATCAAAGATGCTTGATGAATAAACTTTTTTTCCTTTTTTTTTTTTTTTTTTAACAGTAAAGTTTTTTTATTTTATTATTAAACATTTAAGACAGTACAGACAATGTCAGCATTATTTAAGGATTCGACATGAATCAACAGACTACAAACTTGCAGCCGTACATATATAAAACAAAAACTCCTCCACTCCATCTGCTAAGATAGTAAGCATAATCTTGATCAAAGTCGTAACCGGGGGCCCAAGCCTATACAGGATAAGAAGTGTGTTATCTTCATATAACTTTTCCTTGATGGGATAATTTAAGAAAATCTTTACATACACCAACAATGTGCTATTGATCACTCAACCCCACCACCTCCCGGATTAGAGGGAGGGGGGAGGGAAAAAATAGACGCCTGTGGTCTCCCCCAACACCTGGGGTCAACCACATGCATCCATCCAGCTCGACCACACCTTGTCGAATTTTTGAGGACAGTTCCTGCTCTCGTAGATTAAACGGTATAGCGGCAGTGCCTTGTTTACCGCCGCTTCCCATGCACCTTTAGTAGGGGCCTCTTTGTTCTTCCAATTGAGGAGTATTTCTCTCCTTGCATAGAATATGGAGTATGTTAAGCATTGTTTAATGTATCGGTCTCCCTCTATGTCCTCCAAATGACTGAGTAGTAGGATCGAGGGATCATCTGGTACCCTGGCTCCACACACCACCCCCAGCTTGTCTGCCACCGCGCTCCAATATGGGCGGAGCTTGGGACAGGACCAGACCATGTGAAAAAATGTTCCCACTTCTAGTTCGCATCTAGTACAGGTGGGGGACTTTTCAGGATATATTTGTGCTAGTCGCTGGGGCGTGTAGTAGGCTCTATGGATAAACTTTAATTGAATAAATCTATCCTTGGCTGCAATCATGGACGGGATAAACGTGGACAGGCACTCCTCCCATTCCTCCTCCCCCAGCGAGGGAATATCCGCCTGCCATTTGACTCTGGTTCTGTCAGTTTTAACATCGTGGGCCACTGTTAAGTACAAATAAAGAGAAGACAGGGGTTTCTCCAGTATCCCGGAGATCAAGAGACGCTCGATTGAATCCGGTTCGAGCATCACCCGATCAGGAAACTGGGCCCTGAGGGCGTGCTGCAACTGCATATATCTAAAAAGGAAGGAGTTCGGTAGATTATAGGCCTGTTGCAACTCTCTAAACGACAGGACTCTTCCCCGTGACATTACCTGTTTTAATTTAGTGATGCCTCGCCTAGCCCATGTCGCTGGGTCCGGGACAGTGAAGAGGTGCGGAAGCATAGGATTGGCCCACAATGGGGTGTGTGGGGACACAGTGGCTGGTTGTAACAAAGCTGCCCTAGAGGACCTCCAGACCTGAATGGTGGTTTTCATGGGGCCTGTAACATCAGGAATGGCCTTCATTCCTCTTTACGGGAGGTTGGAGAGTGCCGCATAGGAACCCACAACCGCCGCCTCCAATGTAACAGCCGGGTTTTGGCGGGGCTGCAAGAACCACCACCTCACCGTCACTAGGACAGCCGCCCAGTAATAAATTAAGAAATTCGGCAGAGCCAGTCCACCCCCAGAAAGAGGAAGGTACAATATAGCCTTGGCAACTCTTGGCACTCTCCCCGCCCAGATGAAGGAGATCACAACGCTCTCTAGTTTACGAAAAAAGGATTTAGGTATTAAAACTGGGGTTTGCCTAAAGTAGTATAGAAATTTTGGTAAGTAGATCATTTTCAATAGGTTCCCCCTACCCACCGGGGACAGAGGGAGAGATCTCCAAGTGGAACACTTTTGTTGCAGTTGAGGTAATAATGGATAAACATTCCTGTCCAAGTACTCCTTTAACTCACCCCCCACATGTACTCCCAGGTATGTAAACTCTCTCACCCACTTCAGTGGAGTATTTGTATCTATAAGTGGTAGGGAACTGCAGAGGGGAAAAAGCATCGATTTGTTCCAATTAATGCGAATGCCCGAAAATCGACCGAAAGTATCGAAAAGGGCCAGAGCTGCCTGTAGGGAGTTCGAGGCATCCGCTAGATACAGGAGGGAGTCATCTGCATATAACGAAATTTTCTCGGTGACAGCTCCCACCTGTATCCCCTTAACCGTTTCGTCTGCTCTAAGTAAGATAGCTAGCGGCTCGAGTGCCATAGCAAAGAGGGCTGGGGAGAGTGGGCACCCCTGTCTCGTGCCCCTCTCGAGGGAGAATTTGTCCGAGAGGGTGCCATTAGTGCGGATGCGAGCCGTAGGTCTGGCGTACAGTAGTCGGAGCCATGTCAAGAATTTAGGCCCGAAGCCAAACCTAGAGAGGACTGCCCATAGGTAGCCCCACTCGACGGAGTCAAATGCTTTCTCTGCGTCGAGTGAGGCCACCACTCCTGAACCCCTCGACTCAGCCAAGGCTACATGCGTGTGCAGTCTTCGAATGTTAATGTCTGTTCCCCTGCCAGGCATAAAGCCTGTCTGGTCTGGATGGATTAGGGCCGTAATCACCATATTTAGTCTGTTGGCAAGGATTTTTGAAAGTATCTTAGTATCTACATTAAGTAGAGAGATGGGGCGGTAGGACGAGCATAAGGTCGGGTCCTTTCCTGCCTTGGGGATAACCACAATCACCGCCTCATACATAGAGTCTGGAATAGATTCCGCAGCCATAGACTTCGACAGTAAGGACTGGATTTTGGGGGCCAGCTGTTCTGCATACATTTTATAAAATTCAACTGGAATGCCATCCGGGCCAGGGGTTTTGCCCGTCTGCATCATTTTTAGTGCTTTTAGGATTTCCTCGACACTAATGGGAGCGTCTAGTTTATTAGCATAGGTAGGGGTGAGGGTCGGTATGTCAATATTGTCTAAGTAAGCAGTTAGCTCCGCAGGGTCGTAATCCGCCCTGGAGCGATATAAGCTCTGATAATAGGAGGCAAATTCCTTATTAATGTCTCCTGGGGAGGTGAGCACAGATCCCCCCTCGTCACAAATTTGTCCTATCGACATCCCCCCCGAGTGTTCTCTAGAGAGCCACGCCGTCGGATGCTGAACTAGCGTGGACTGAAGATTCCCCAAGCTAGACAAAGGCACAGGCCCCGTTATTTTCTTACCGGTGGACTTTCCTTGGTGCTCGGTGTGCGGTGGTGCTTGACTGGCCGGGCGGAGGTGACGGTGGTGACGGTCGGGAGATCTCGCAGTGCCGCCGTGCGGAGAAGGAGTGCCCGGATGACGCAGGGTCCCAGGGTCGGAGCCCAGTGACGTGGCACAAGCAGCGCGAGATCGGGAAGGAGAGTGAGCCGCAGTGACTGCGTCAGGTACGCGCGCTGACAACAACTGACGGAGGTGAGGAGGAATAACGCTGGCTGGCTATCGGCCCTGTGCCGCTCCTGGGACGGAGTAGTTGCAAGCAGAAAGAGGTAGAATATTTACTTTTCTTACTTCAGAAGATTTTACTGCCTTGGGACTTTAATTACTGTGCGGTCACCACGGCAAAGGGGGAGGTGAGGAATTCCCTCCTGTGCTGAGAAGCTGGGACTATTTAAATAACCAAAGGGTGACTGCAGTGTGCATTAGCTCTCCTGTCTAGGCAAAGTTAAACTAGCCTGCTAAGTAAGTAAGCCCTATGATGACTAGGAAGAAGGGTGAGGAACAGCAGCAACCGGTTCAGGAGAACGCATCCGCACACCCAATCCGTTCAACCAAGGAGAAGGGGAGCCAAAGTGTTTCCGCAGCTGTTGCTGCAGCAAAGCTAGAAAAATTTGCACACATCCCCTCGCAGTCGCCGGGTAAGAGTAACCAAATCCCCTCAGGGAAGGGCTCGACAGGAGGGCCTGGGGATAGAAAAAGTCTGGGGAAGGTAGCGGATAACTCTGCGGCTAACCCGAAAGTAGTGACCAAGAAAAGCCCTGTGAAGGGCCACTCAGGGGCGACCATGGATAATACCCATAATGTGAATATAGCTGGTCACCAGGAGCCCACCCTAAATGAAGTAATGGGTGCAATAAATGCCTGTAGTAGCTCGTTGAGCGAAATGTGCACGGAGTTAAGAGGTCTTAAAGAAGAAGTCAGTAGTATCAGGCAAGAGATTCAGAAAGTGGTTGAGAGAATTAGTGGTCTGGAAGAAAGGGTCAGCCGAACGGAAGATATGGTAGCTCCAATGCAGCAGGACTTTAAAAAAATGCAAGCCCAACTGGAGGCCATTAAGCTTAAAGTGGACGAATGGGAGAACAGGTCGAGAAGGCAGAATATAAGAGTATTAGGTCTCCCGGAGAAATGTGAGGGCCCCCGTCCCGAGGAATTTATGGAGGGGTGGCTTAAAGAAGTTTTTGGGGCCGAGACTTTCTCTCAACTTTTCTCTATCGAGAGAGCGCACAGAATGCCTACTAACCCTACACATTCAGAAAATCGAACTAGACCATTGATAATGAGGTTTTTCAGTTTCAAAGATAAAATGAAGGTGTTGCAGAGAGCAAGAGAAAAGGGGGACATTTTTTACAATGGAGCTAGAATATCGTTCTACCCGGATTACTCCCCGGAACTGCAGAGAAGAAGAGCGGGTTTTTTGGATATTAAACGAGCTTTATGGAACTTGAATATACCATATGCACTTTTATATCCAGCACGGTTGCGGGTTGTGGCCTCAGGGTCAACCCAGTTTTTTGAATCAGCTCGGGGGGCCATGGAATG